>NC_064892.1:7777371-8083161 GCF_929443795.1 Astur gentilis
CAATAAAAGGCCTAGTGTTAGATAGTTTGACACCTGATTTCCAAGTATCTGTCATCTTCAGTAGAATCCACATCTTTCTACATAAGCAGCTCTTCACAGGAGAATAAAATCAGGACTGTGACGGCATGGTAATACGGACAGGTTTTGTTAGCTACCCAGAAATTAAAAATTCTGGTTTGTCCTACTGGGCCTCTAGTGAAGACGTGTGGCTGGTTTTCTGCCTAACATTAGGCACATGTTGCATATGTAGGCAGTATGAGAAGTGTAGAAGTACATAGAATGTGGCTATGGCCATTACCAGGTGTCTCTACATCTCAGTTAGGTCCTTGCTGCACTGTCCCAAGGGGTCTTTGGAGCTCAAACTCCCCTCTCCTCTCTCCCCTATGCACCATGTTTTGAAGCTTCCTCAAAGCCTGAATACGAGACAAATTTCGGCTTGAGCACATGAGGCTAAGAAGTGAACTAGTCATAGCGACAGATTATGAGAAGAATTAAACTCTGGTTTCTTGGCAGGTTAAGGCCACACAAATCATGTCTGACATCATCTTCCTACCTCTTTTCTTGAGCCCTTGTGCTTGTGTGGCCAGACGATGAATTGATTCAGGGAGCTGATTTGGCTTAAAACTTACATTTTTGCCAGGTTAGTTTTTGACTGGCCATTCACAAATTCAGATGGCAAAAATCCCAAGGATGCACTTCTTTTTCACTGTGATGACTAACAAAAGAGTATAACGCTTCCCTGTAAGGTACATGCAGTCTCTGGACAGAAAGACCTGTTTATCGCATCAAACTTTTTTGAAAGCTAATTTTGAGGTAAGAGACCTAGGAAAATGAAAGGACCAGTTTTGACATCTGAAGGTAAATTGTTAAAATACCAATATATGGAACACTATGCAGCTAATTAACTTTTACAGCCAATATATAGCCAATTAACTTTTTCACATTTACCATATGTTTATCTTCCTGCAGGGAGTATTTCCAGGAGGAAATCATAATGGGAGATAGTTCTGCCTTTTATATGGGAATAAGATCTTTTGATGATAGCTACAAATTCTTACATAGCTCATGGTAGCTTCAAAAGAGGGTGCTGTTGAAATCTGAGAAGTGAAATGTAGGAATTCAGCAATTAATTTCATGATTTCACAATGCTCGTTTCCATAACTGCTTAACTATAAATGGTCCTTTGTCTTTTTCCTGACAACAACCCAAAGCAGTCAGTGTCAGCAGTACTCAAAAAAGAACAGGACATCAATTCAGACAAGACACTAGCTGAATAAATTATTGTCACACAGTGGTACAGTGTGTCTCCAAGCTCCCTGACTGCTCCTTTTGGGAATAACCACATATTACTGTCTATAATACAGTAACTGTACAGTTCCAGGTCAAGTCTCAGCCTGTGTTGTTGCAGTGAAGGCCTTTGCTCAAGCTTTGCTGTGAGGACTGGTCCCCTAAAATCTTGGTAAACATCTGCTTTTGTAAACAAATTGTGGTAAATTTTTCAGTTCTAGATGATAGCGGTAGTACTGGCTGGTGCTCCTGCTGCCTTCCTCTCTTCACTGTCACCAGAGACAAACATTGCAATCACCTTGCAAACATCTGAAACCTATTACATGTAGACAAACTTGGCTGGAATTTCAAAATGCTGTCGTGAAAGTGTAAAACTAAAATACATAAATGAATGCATTGACCAACTCCAAAGTCTGTGATTGCTTTTGAGCTGTTTGGTAGCATAGCTGCCCAGTTCAATTTGCAGTCCTGGTCTCCCTCCAAAAGAATTGTTAGAGCACACTGAAGTCTCTTTTTTGCACCTGTGGTTGCAAAAGATGGTTTTCCAATGGCAATCGTAGGGACCAGGGACCGTGAACGTGCCTAACTCTTGCCCAGACATGCGATTGGAAGATGCTGGGCTCCTGGGTCTCACAGTGGGATCGTAGCCTACATGACTGGGTCACTGGTGTGACTGTGCTTAGGTGAGGGAAAAGCACTGGTGTCATTTGTCAGCTGAAAGAGCCCTTGCTGCTCTAGCAGTAATAGTGGAAGGGTTGCTTGGGTGTTCAGGCAGTTAAGTTCTCAGATCAGAGGAAATGGAATGAAAGGAACTAATGAGGAGAAATTAACTACTGCTGTGGTGAATTGGTTGTTGTTTATCACTGTCCAGAGTTGAATAGTCAGCCTATAATTAAATAAGACTTGCTGGAAAAGTGCAGCAGTGTTTGAACACTGGGCTGATTTTATTATATTTTTTCAATTTATCCCAATACAATTGCTTATACATTTATTTGATTAACAATGACATTTATCCTGGAATAGCAGTGGTGGAATGTTTATTGGGAGAGCTGAGAAGAAGAATATGAAGGATTATCTTAGTTATGTCTGGCTTAATCATTGATTCTAGAATTGAACTGTATTATTTAAAATACTATTTAAAGTATCTGACATGTTTTTTAACGTAAGTATATAAATAACTATTAAAAGACTAATTTTACAATTATCAGTATTTAAAAAATGTGAAGGGAAATATTCTGATTTCAACACTATGATCTGACAATGAAAGTAGAATATCTAATGTGAATGAGATAGGAAAACAAATATATGTATTTTGGTTTAATACTAAATATTTCCCCCAAATAGGCATGGGTAAAACACTTCTTGTGGGTCAAACTACCACACCTACTCCCTTTTCTTGTTGAAACATGAAAAGTCTGCCAATATGACTAATGTCAAACACTTTATTTTTGTTGTATGAAAATATTGGTTTCATTTTCAAGTTATTGAGGCCATTCTGGTTTTAATGGAAATAAATATCCAAAAGAAAAAAAATATTAAAATGTTTAATTTAAAAATATCAAGAAGAGAAATGATTTTTCATTTTGAAGACAGAACAACTCATTCTCAAAATATCTTTTAATATTTTTATTTAAACTCTTCACTAAATTTGCAAAATATTTTGATTACTCCAAAATGTCACTTATTGCTGAATTAAGTACTTTTTGAAAAAATGTCACCTAGCACTGAAAATGATCATACATCAACACAATAATCCATTAATCCAGCAAAGGACTTTTTAATTCATTTCTGCCTCTGTTATTGAGAATCTTCTCTGAATATTTCATTTTGGAAAAACAAATTCTCAATCCTAAATGTTTAAATTTGAATGTCTTGAAACACTTAATGATAGAAGAGAATATATCTTTATCACCTAGGAGGTACTCCAAGCACAATTTTGGACAAGATTAACATTCAAAATTATCTTGATAAACTGGATAAATAATCTGGAAACAGATCCTCAATCTGAACAGGGTTCAATTCTCCAAGACAAATGTGAAGTTCTGCACTACTTCACAAAGATAAGAATGATAGGCTTGGCAGCATTATGCAAAAAAGGATCAGGATCAAAGATAAACAGCAGTGATTAATGTCACGCAGTTGCAAAAAATTTAATTATTATTATTATCAGGATATATAAATAGCAGCACTGTCTCAAAGGCACAGGATGTACCCCTTTCTGCTTTTTTTGGTAGAGTTCCTTCTCATATGGTCTTGGCTGAAATGCATTCACCTGCCACATAGGGTAGATAAACACCAGGTAGAGAGTGTCCAGAAGGTTGCAGTTGTAATGTTCCTGTAATTAAATGCTCCTGTAGTGCAATGAAAACATTGTGAGATATATCTGTGAATGCTAGATGTGAAGAAAAACATTTTCTGTGTTTGCTGTAGACAGACTATGTGAGGTTTAATTTCAGAAAGGGAACTTTTTTTTTATATATTATGAAAATGTGCCAATTTAAACATTGAGGAGACTAAAGCATCTCTATTCTGGAAATTTGAAAGGACATATGTTGGTCAGGAATTATAGGTAGAGTTTATAGAAACTACCGTTTATTTTAATGAAAATCAAGAACAAACCCTGAAATATTTCTGGTTATTTGGAACCAAATTTACTGCCACACTTTTCTTCTGTGAATATCTTCTCAAAGGTAGCACATTAATCACATTAACAAAAAACAAGCCTTTAAAACTGCCTTGAGACACACTGAGTATAATTTTTGACATTTAAGTATGTACTTACCCTTTTGTTCCATAACATTTATAATAAACTTATGGTTTTGTCCTCGAGTTTTGTACCTACAGTCACATAAAAGCAAATGCATTGCTAAATATGCATATGTTATATGTGCTTGTTAATTAATCTTAAAAATAAAATGGTAAAGATACTGAATGTCTGCAATAAGGATGTTTTCAAATTAGAATTGGAGCCATCGGAGAACAACTGTCTATATGACAGTCAAAGGCATTCTTCTTTTCAGTTTTTGAAGTTGATTTTAATGTCTGTGTTAGAATAAAACCTATTCAACTGTCAAAAGTGCTTGTAAGAGAACTGAATTAGTCTTTTGACCTGAATTTTCTGAAATGAACTGAATGAGCACTCAGCAGTCATGGATGTTAACACCCAGACAGCAACTACAATGCTCGAGTTCCAAGTTCAGGAGTTGACTGCTGTTCACTTGTCAAAAAACTTGGTGCAAATCTTTCTTTAATTCTTCATACATTTTTTCCCTGAGGGGATTAAACTCTCTTGCAGTTCTCTGCTGTGGCAACTTGTTTGAGTCAAGATTTCTCAATGTCTGTTGTCTCAAATACCAATACAAGTTTGCTATCAATGCCAAATACCAAGACTTTACACTAATAAAGAAAAAAAATATCTTTTTCTACTTGTGTTTTATGCAAAAAAATATTTTGCGAAAGATAGGAATATAGCCGGAAGATGACCAGTCTTTTTATTTTGACTGATGTAAGCTCCAGTCTTTCAGCACAAAGTCATCTGCTCCATAGAATGTGCAACAAGTGAAGATGCATTTTAATTATATATTTAGCAAGTGTCCATGTATATGGTGTCAAAGTGTCATTAATGGACACTTAGTTTCCTGAAATAATTCTTCCAGTTCACTTTTAGATGATGTCCAACCCTGGGCATCCAGTTGCATCAACAGCTTTAGTTCTGGAAGCCTTATTCCTGCATTTATTTATTTCAAACCAACTAATGACGAAACATCTTAATTGCTGGCAGCCTTTCTCACTATGTTGCTTTACTAACAATTACAGAAAACTGATCACTCAATAAATGCTTGTTATTAATAATAATCACACACACTAGGTGAGTGTATCTTTGTTTTCTGCTGCATGGAAGATATGCACAAGAAAGGTACAACTTTATTTAGGAAAGCAAATGGCTAACTTTGGAATGAAATTAAATAGAATCCCTGAAGGTCATAGCACTTGCTAAACCACAGGGTAATCCTGCTGCTAGATTTCTTTCTTGATACATGAAGCTGAAATACACATCTATCATGGTTTGCATTTTTTCTCATTAGCACTTGGCTTGACAAAGCTAAGAGGTTTTAAGTGGTGTTGTACATCCTGTTTTCTTCAGTCCCCCAACATCATGAGCTTTAGAGATTCTGAGTACTGCTACTCTTCCTTACATTTGTTTCTCAAATTCGTCCAACATGTCACACTCTTTACATGACTTCTGCTTACAACACTCCTCAAAACGAAATACCTTGATTTTATATTACCCTCTGTTGACTCATTCACCACAAAAATGTTGCGGATTAGTTGGGACAGTAGAGAGGAGTCATTGAAAATGGATAGAGGTACATACTTTTTAGACCCAGATTTGCTGATTATTTTTTGTTTTACTGGGGAAAATTATTGATTTAGACCCATGCATATTACATTTATCAATTTAAATTAAAAAATAATGAGCCTAGATGTAGTATATCTAATCCTTTTTTCATCTAGATTTCTTCTCTTCTAAATTTTAACGTCATTCTTATTTATTAGCTTGATCACTATTTCTATTCTATGACTTTATAGCAGTTCACTAGTTAAAGACTTTATAAATCAGAATTAATTTTTCATATTTAATTGGGTGTAATTTCAATGTGGTTATTTATAGGTGTGTTACTATTAAAATTGTGGTGCAATTAGTACAAATAATTTTATACCAAAGGTTGTGCAGCATTCAAATTTTTTTCATGTAAAAAGAGCATGTCAATGTTGTTTGTTTTTACAATAGGTAGTGCACCACAGGAGTTAAAATCTTTGGATTTTACTTTTCCTCAGCTCTATTATCTTCTAAACTCTCCTCCCCCCAGTTTTACCTTATTTTTATGATTCACTTTTTAATTGGTTGTATTGCAGCAAGGATAAACTGCTGGTTTGAAAACTAGACAACAAACAGGGATCTCTTAAAACGTTTAGTTTGAGTGACCCTATTATGGGTAGGTGTTCACGAAAGTACGATATGCAGTTGAGTGTACATACATAACCCTTTTAAAGGCAAATAGCTTATAGTTGAGCTAAGAATGGGCAGTCAGGAAGGGACTCAGAGAAGCAGGCAATATGATCAAGCTGAGCATAAGGAGACTGATCTTTGCAAGAGCATTTTGAATGGATGTTTTTGGCTGATATTGCAATTTTCAAGGCAAAAAAAAAATTTAAATTAATCAAAGTGAGATATGAATAAAATGAAATCAAGTTGTTTACTTGTTATCTTTTGCTGCTGGATAGGAAAGGCTTTAACTTAGAAACATTATGCATAAGAAATCTGTAAGTCATAAAGACAGTCATGTAATTATTAACCATAGCTGACATTGCATCCACTTCTCTTGCAAAAGTTGTGCCAGCTATTTCCGGTAGTACAATTGTATTGCTTTCTTCTGCTGCCCTTCCGTACATTTAGATTTCATGATTTCTACCTGTCTTAAAATATTCCCTTTTGATCTCTTTATTGACCAGGTGACCTTCAAGGCTCATGGAACTGGCAGAGGCAGTTGGACTGAAGTGGGAGCTGAAGATGAAATGCAGACAGGGAGGGAACTTGGAGGCAGGACTGGAGCCTTAATGGGCCAGTGCCAGGGTGCATTACGCTGGCTGCATGACAATTGCCGGGGGATCCTGCAGAATGCATATTCTCAAAATTTTCTTCGAGGCGAATCAGGGAAGTCATTTAAAAGCAGCCTGGGAAGAGGTATGTCTTAGAGTAGAAATGAAGCCTAAATCTGGTCCAGGATGTGGATTAATGTGAGGCAGAATGCATTGCTTCAAGGCTGACTGGACTGTCCCAGGGATCAAATGCCAGTCAGGGCTGTAGTTAGGCGGCTGAAGCTACATCTACAATGCTCAAGAGAGAGATTAAAGATAAGTAAAGTCTGATTTATGGTTTCAGTTAGGGACGTGGTTATTTATAATACAACATTCTTGTTTGATGTTCCTGTCTACGTTTAATTTTATTTCTGATAGTGATATCTCTTGTTGCTGTTATTCTTCCAAGCCCTGCTCATTTTTCCTTTCCTAGTCATATATAATATATTTTTGTGAGGTCCTGCTTACACATAAATATTTTCATATGGTCAGTGTCCATCTTACTTAAAGGAATAGCTACAGAAATATTCTAGAGAGGTAACACAAAAGCACTGTTTTCTTTAAAAAATAGTTCTTGCTATCATAAGAGGAAGTCATTAAAATAATACATTAACAGTTTAGCTATGATGGGAAAATTCCAAACTTCTTTGGGTAGTTGATAGATGCCAGTTTAAGATTATTGCAGAGAGAATGCCCTTTTCAAATAGGATATGAAGACAGGTTGTATTTTAATTGAGGGATGCTAAGAGGAGGGTGCTATATATCAAAACTATTTCAGATGTAATAGTCTGGTATAAAAAGAGACACTGCATTTATGGGGCAAGAAAGGGAAGCTATAGAAATCAGTCTAAAAGATAAGTGGGCAACTTGTCTAAATAAATTATGAGAACAATGGGCTAGTTAAAGTACTGGGAGTATATACATTATAGAATGCTTATTAAAGGGAGTGGTTCTTACTTGGTTGCATACAGCAGCATGAAATTAATCAGTTCAGTAAGGCTGAATAATTCTAAAGGAAACATTTGCCTCTTCCACAGTTTAGATGTCTGAAAGTTAGGTGTCTAAGTCAGAAGTAGTCATCCTAAATTCTTTTCGGTGATGATGGAAAGAAACAGGCACTATCTGGCCTGTCTTAGGTATTTATGTTAGGGTGAGCTAAATGGTTCTTTGGATCTCTCTTTCTCTCTGCCATGAATAAAAATTGATGATGACAGACTTAAATAACATTTTGGATGTCTATAGTCAGGTCAGAATAATACCCCTCCCTCCACATCTTCCACCTATATTCATAAAATAAAGACCTGTATGCACACCTGTCTCATTCTTCAAAGTGGGATATTTTCCCTCACCAAGTACATTTCTGCTTTCAACTCTTCCAAAGCTGGTTGCACCATGAAGCACAGAGGAGCAGAACTGTGAATAAAGAGCTTTAATGGGTCTCAGAAGAGACAGTTTCTAGTTCTTCCATGAACCAGATAAAAGGAGTAGAACTTGAAAAAATAGGTAAGTCAGCTGTGAAAATGGGATAAGCTGAGCAGGAAATAACTGTTATTTTGAGGGAATATAAAAACCAGAAATATTTATAAAATATTTAATACAAATAAAAGTAGAATTTTGGGTTCATTTGGAAAAAGGTCCCACCTCCCCTCTTAAGGTTAAGAATTTTTTAATATAATTATTTTAACATTATTCTTATTATTATAATTATTATTATTATTATTGTTTTCAGTAATTTTTTACAAAAGACAATGGAGGGATCAGAAGGAAAGTGTTCTCAATAGATCAGGCAGCCAGAAAATTATTAAGAGCTGATATGCCTTTAAAGACAGCTTCATAAGGTGAAGTAGTTTTAACAGTGTTAGAGAACACTGCTCTTACTAAGCTATCCCTTGGTTTGGTATGTGTAGTATATGCAACTGGATTTTTTTCTCTTTCTTTTGGATGTTTCACTTTGTCATAATGCTTGATTATGTTCTTCAGATACAAAGAAAATCATGTAGTCCCGTGAAGTCTTCTTTCCATCAGTGTAGGTTAAAATGATGTGCACATTTTCAAATCTGGATAGGCTTTTGTACCAGTCGGGCTGTGATGTTTCAGGGTTGTGCATTAGTCTGGAAGTTAGTTGTCAGCCAGAAAGTTTAAATACATTGAAAAGTTCCCACAGGGTAAGAAGTTAATGAAAGAAGGCTAAGATAGCTCAGATTACTGTACCACAAGCTAAGAGCCTGTACACACGCAGCTGCCACAGATCAGCTGAGGTGTGTGAAGCTGTTACACCACAATGACTTGTTCATTTGTATAAGCCCTTGACTGTGCTTTGAAATCTACTGTATTTTGATATAGTAAGCATCACAGGTTGTAAATGCATAGTTAATAGACTATTTCTCTGCTTACTTTTTACTGCTCAATTTCCTCTGGCTGAACTGCATTAAACTACTGCATTTAAGAAAACAACATACTCATGATTGAATTATGTTGATTTCACTTCAAGTTCTTAACTGATTTATATTATTGATTTTGTTTAGTATTAGATTACTAATGTGTATGTAGCATGATACATAGTAGTGATATAACATTAATTATTAATAATGAGTCAGGTTAGAAGAAGTTAATTTAATACTCTTTAGATCCTATACAACCCGCATTTCGAATTTATTCTTTCTTTAGTGTACAGCCTGGTAATGTTCCGTGTACAAGTTGTACATAGTAGGTCACTCCTCATACAGTGAATTATTCCCTGAGTCCAAGCTTGCTGCCTGACGTTGTGGTTTAACCCCAGCCAGCAACTAAGCACCACGCAGCTGCTCACTCACTCCCCCCCACCCAGTGGGATGAGGGAGAAAATCGGGAAAAGAAGTAAAACTTGTGGGTTGACCTAAGAACGGTTTAATAGAACAGAAAAGAAGAAACTAATGTTGATAATGATAACACTAATAAAATGACAACAGCAATAATAAAAGGATTGGAATGTACAAATGATGCACAGGGCAATTGCTCACCACCCGCCGACCAACACCCAGCCAGTCCCTGAGCGGCGATTCCCCGCCCCCCCTTCCCAGTTCCTATACGAGATGGGATGTCCCATGGTATGGAATACACCGTTGGCCAGTTTGGGTCAGGTGCCCTGGCCGTGTCCTGTGCCAACTTCTTGTGCACCTCCAGCTTTCTCACTGGCTGGGGATTAGAAACTGAAAAATCCTTGACTATAGTCTAAACACTACTGAGCAACAACTGAAAACATCAGTGTGTTATCAACGTTTTTCGCATACTGAACTCAAAACACAGCACTGTACCAGCTACTAGGAAGACAGTTAACTCTATCCCAGCTGAAACCAGGACACTCAACAAAGTAGATCTTTAGGACATGCGTTCCTCACTCTGCTCTGGCCCTGTTTAATCAGTGTCTGGTGTCATGTGTGTCTGTGTGTCACGTGACTGTGTCATGTCCAGAGTCACGTGTGCCTTTTGTGCTGCCTGCCTGTGTTAGACTCCGTGTGAACATGTTTTGCGCCTGCCGGTTTTACCCTACCAGAGACAAAAGAGTAGTTTAGGCTCCTCCACTTCCACCACTGAACTGCAACATAGCTCAAGCAAGCCCATTTTCCTAAAGTGCAGCATGATGGCATGTTCATTTGTTTTAAATGCTCCAGACATGGGTAGTGTTATGAAAGGGAAGACTGGACTGTCCTATAAGATGTGGTCCTACAGTCTATACATACAGTCTACCCATACAGTCTGCACTGCCCACACTTCTGTTTCCCTTGGGAGTGTCTGAAATAATGTAAAGCTGTGATGTAGCTCACCAGAATGGTGTCTTACTGTGAAACTAAGGGTGTTTGTTAGCTGCGTGCCTTGGTGAAGGGATAAGGGTCTTGAGGTATGTTTGAGACTGCAAGATGTCCTTGGATTGTGTTGGAGGATGCGGAGAGTGGAGGAAAGCAATCCTGGTATAGTCTTGTCCTTATGCTTTTGGGAATTGACTCTATCCCTCTTCCAGCTTAGGTTTAATCTTGGAAAAAGCTAACTGGGACAGTTGAATAGTGAGCTAGTGGGGGAGTTACAATTATGTGGTGTGATAATGAGGGGCCAGTGCTTGAATTTGCTCCCTAGCATCTTTTGCTTTGCAATGTAGACAGCATGCAGTTCTTCTTCAGGACTTGGGAGAATATAGGTGGCCTGAATCATGCTATTAACCTACTATCCATTTGTAAAAAGGTCTGCAACCCTTTTAGGCCGACACAGTGATTCCTTGATAGCTTTAGCATACATTTTCACACTACCACAGTGATTGTTATCATTCATCCCTCTGAGGGCATGAGACATGATGCACAGGGAACGCTCAGCGGATCCAGTGCAGCAAACTGCTACTGTCATGAACAAAAACCCAACTTATCCCAAGCAACAGTTGGCACGGTTTCTTTACCATCTGAAAAACTCTCCAATGTTTAGGTAAATATCCTTCAAGGAGCTCAGGATCCTACCCTCCTGCCAGAGTTGGTCATTAAACCACAAAGTCTATCTCTTCCTCTTTCTCTTTCTCTTTCTCTCTTTCTTTCTCTTTGCTTCCATGAGGTTTCTGAAAGACATTATTAACAACTGTTACTTTGTCGAACCCTGAGAGGCCTTCTCCAAACTGACACTCCTGCAAAGAAGCTGGAGGAAGCTGTTCTGTCTACTTTCACCCACAATAGGTTATCATTAAAATTTGACTGGCATTGTCCTTGTCTAGTAAATTCAGCACTGACAACCTATGGTGTATTACAGTGTGCGCTCCCTTCTTCTCCTGTAAAACAGATGGTTTTTAAACACCAGATGAACACATAGCCTTTCAAAGGCAGATTCCCTTCGCAACACTGTGTATGTTGCCCTCATTACCCTCTCTGATATTACTTCACTGAGATACATATATATAAGATATTTAAATTGCAGTAAAAAAAAAGATTTTAAAATTTTAATTATGAGCCATAGGTTATACCAATAAATTCAGCAGACTCTGGGAACTCTCAGGAGAGACTGAGGTCAGCTCTAGTGCACAGCATTAGGAAGGATGAATCTCTCCCATCCTCCCATTTATCAAGGCTGATATCCATGACAGCCTGAAGGAGAACCAACAGTCGTAGAAGAATAGTTAGCCCCTGAATTAAAAGAGCATTTTGAATGTTTGCTATCAATGCCTAAGCCTACCCAAACCTGCCTTTCCTCTGCTCTGTCTTTTGTCAAATACTGATGAGGCACCAGCCCATGCCTGTAGGACCAGTCCGGGTTTGTTTTCCTGTAATATCAGTATTACAAACAAGCTTTCTGTTTAGACATTTGAAACTTTTTCAGTTAATCTCAGAATTCATGTCTGAATTATGTCCGTAAATCTTAGACTTCAGAAATGGGGAAAACTGGAGCTTACATATTATAATGAAAGAAATTTTGGTCTAGCCAGTGCAAACAGACCAAGTGATCAAATTCTCAAATGCAGTTACACTTGATCTTGACATGGGGTAGTATTATAGATACTGCTGCTCATCGAATGCAGCCTGAAATCTCTGTAAGCATTCAACTGCTGGGCAAGGGAATACCTTGTACCATTAAAACTGTGGAGTCATGCTATGTATGAAACTTAAAAAAATAATCCACAGAGCAGGGAATATATTTCAGATTTGAATTCCTAAATCTCATTGATAGACACGCTGTGCTGAATATGTACAGTTGCAGATGAATAAGACAACAGATAAATCATTAACAGATTCTTTGTTTCGACTTCAGCTTCCCCGATGCAGATTAGGGGAAGTTTCTTCTGGGGAAACAGGTCAAGAGTTAGCAGATGAAAAAAATACTATAGGCAAACATGGCATAATTATTATGTTACCAGTCACACAGTAACCATCCCTCAACGGTGAATACTTTGCAGTATTCATTTACAAGATCTTTTAACAGTCTTGTATGATAAATGTTCATTTTGATTTGGTCTGGTATTCTGTTTTGTTTTGAGATGATACTTCTTTGCAGTTTAATTTTATTAACGTAGCAAGTTGCAGAATGATGTTCTGGATACACATAGTGAATTATTCATTGCATTTCAAATACTAAGTTGCCATCAAATGCTTTCTGATCTGCATTACATAAAGTCATGCTGAATCTCTAATGTCTGGACTGCCTGTGTAATGAAGAACCTCTCAGACAGTGTTCAATCAAAATACACTTGAGAGAAAGCAGACACAGTATTTTGATAAGCATCATGAGTACCCCATAGTTTTGTTTTGTTTGTTTTTTTTGTTTCCTAAGCAGGAAGGATCCTCAGAGATCACCACATCTCTTCTACTTAGGAGTGCCTGTTCAAGCACAAAAGTTTTGATTTTAAAGATATTATATCATTTAGTGAGTTTCTAGGGCTGCTGTTACTGGTAAAGCAGTTAAAATAATGTCTTACAGATCTCTAATTTCTGAGACAAAGACCATACTCTTACTATTCTATGTAAGAAATGTGATGCTGTGTTTAAAAATAAAAACACCTCTGTAACATGGCCTTAGATTGCAGTCAGAAAGAAGCACTCTCTTCCACTTTCTGTGTTCTCTTGGAAAATAAAAATATAAAACCCCAGAACTCATATGAATAAAAACATGATTTTTAAAAAGCTGTAAATACATGGAGATAAATAAGAAAGTTAAGTAAAATGTTTAAGAAGCCTAAGTCAGAAGAAGGGAATGTTTGTTATTTTTATATATGAACTTTATTTATTGCTTGATCTTTTAGCAAACGTGCTGTCTTACAATTTTATTTTTTATTTTAATATCTGAATGACCTGATCTCTGTTAGTATTTCAGTTTCACAGGCACAATTAACGGAAGATGAAATTTGGATCATTCAGATACATCTGATTTTTTTGTTTTGCTTCTTTGTCCTTAGAGGTCTGTGAGAGAAATTGCACTCAGAAGTAAAGCTGTGCTTCATGCTGTGCCTTTAGCTGTTTCTATGGCCAGTTTTACGTCCTTAAACATTCAGAAACAAGGCTGTCCTCGTGATACTCTGCAATTCCCAGTTAGTCTTAATAGCTTTGCAGCTGTGATTCAGTGTTACGTCACTAGGTGGCATGTGGCAATGAAGGAGAAGGAAGTTAATATTGGGAAGTTTGGTGCGCGCAGCTGCCACTGGACGCCTTGGAATAAACACGTTAGAGTTAATGTATCGCCATCTGCCTCTATTTTATTCACTTGTTGGACGACAGACCATAGTCGTCTATTGCTTAACATGCTTTTACTCATAAATGATACTAAAATGTGTTCAAATATTTCTTTTTGGTAACTATGAAAAATCATTCTGTGGGCCTGATTGTTGTAGAAATTGAGTCTTTTCCACCTCTCCCATCCCTCTGCCTACTAAAAACAGACACAGTCTGCTTCTTGGTAATGACACAACTAAAGTATACAGAAGTAAAGGTATAAATTAGGGAGATGTTGAGGCAGGGGGGAGGGAGAAGAAGGAAATGCCAGTATTCTAGTGCCTATATGGCCACATTATTCTGTGACTCTGGTATGATTCAGGTAAGATATTGTTACTCCAAGCATTAAACTTACAAAATAAAAGTTTCTGTCCCAGCTGTACATGAGCTTGAAAGGAAATGGGTCCACCAGTTAACGCAGCTCTGTATCATGGAAATCTATGTAAAGGTGGTACTTCTGCAGGTAGAAGCACAGGTAGGATACATCTCCCTATAGAAATAAGTTATAGGAACAGCAATCAGGTACAAAAAAACGTTTCTCTTCCACCTCTCCCCCTTTCAAAGTTTCTACCCATGTTCTAGGATAACATTGATGGTACAAAATTCAGAGACAAAAAGGTGGTTTTGCCTTAGTTCACTTTAAAGTGTCAGAGGCTGTGGCGATCTATGCCAAAATATGGGGGCAGTTGTGGACTAAAATTTTTGGCCATGTATGCCATCCCTTGTCTTTAGAAAAACAGCCTTCTTATTTCTAAATTTTATGCAGTATCTGACTCCAGGTAGCCTATAGCAGTCAGTTGTTTAGCATTTTTGGCATCCTGCCCTGTGAGCTGCGTTCCCTTCTCCTGCTACCCCTGAACACTCTCTTTTTGCAAAGGTTTACAGGCATTAGAATCCCAAGTGGTGTCTGGGTGGCACCATGAGGTACCTCTCCTGATTTTTGTCTCTTCATTTGCTGCCACATCTAATTGCAGACATAGAAGTTTCAAGGCTTTGAGGTACACAGGAGATGAGAATTTGGGGAAATTAAATTTGGCAGTACTGAATGCAGGGTGATGATGAATTCCAACAATTCCACCAATTCCAACCAGAGAAAGTGCCTGTGATATATGTATATAATGCTTTGTCTCACGCAAAAAATAAAAAAGAAAAAGGCAAAGGACTAATGTCCTTTCTGGCCATTTGAAAATCTCAAGTCCTGTGGAACAGTAGCAAAATCATGTGCCACCAGACAGTGCTGGTGGACCTCAGCACTGATAGGATCCATTTCATGTTTCTGTACCTTGTGGCCCTGTCAGCAGTACTTCTAACTACATGGCACTGAAATGCACACATTCTGACTTTATTACACACAAAGGAAATTAGCATCTGCACATTGAGATGCATGTAAGTGCTCTGAACATGCAGCAAAAAAGGCCACAAGGGTGTTTTCATCAAAAGAGGCTCTTACCATGAGCTAAATCAGTAAGGTAAATGCACCCCAACAGTGTAGACACAAGAAGACCCTATGGGAAGTAAAGCATTTTTTTATCTACCTTCACTTGCATGGTCAATTTGGTGGATAAACATCATCATTAAGCCCAGAAAATGGGAGAAGTGATGCTTTTACTCTCTGCCTGTGGAGCCCATCCCTCCTCTAGTATTGTCTTTGATTTGGGCTTAGCCAGGAACTCCCCAGTCAGCCATGCTGGCTTTCTGCTCTGCCTTTCTTTCTGCTTGCAAATGCAGATGAACCATGCGTGTGCCTTGGGGAAGCTGTCCTTGAAGATTGACCAACTCTTTGGGGCTCCTTTGCCCTTCAGGATATCCTCCAATTGCTACCACTGCCTACTAGTTAACTGAACAAGTCAATCAGGTCACCCGAAGTCCAGTTTTTTAGTCATCTGCTTGGTTTCCTTACTCTTCCTAGGATCTTAAACTCCTCCATTTCATGATGACCACAACCAAGGCTTCCAGTGACTACCACATACCCAGACAACTCTTCCTCCTTTGTGAGAACCAGGGCCTGAGATGGGACAGTTTTTCTGTTGGTTTAAGAAGATACTATCCACTTTTTCTTCTTGATTTGCTTAGACTATGTGAGATGCCCACCACAGTGTCTTGTCTTTTGGCTCTGTGGTGTATTAACCTTGTTGACTGCCAGGTGTCCACCATGCCACTCTATCACCAACCCTCCTCAGCAGGACAGGGGGAGAAAATAAGATGAAAAACTCATGGGTCAAGATAAAGACACTTTAATAAAGAAAAGCAAAAGCTGCAAAGCAAAGCAAAGAAAGCAAAAAGATTTATTCTCCTCTTCCCACCAGCAGCCAATGTCCAGCCACTTCCTGGGAAGCAGAGCCTCAGTATGCATAGCAGTTGCTGCAGAAGGCAAACGCCTTAATAATGAATGTGCCATCCCACCTCCCACCCCTTTTCTCTTAGCTTTCATTGCTAACTATGACATCATATGGTATGGAATACCTCTGTAGTCAGTTTGGGTAAGGTCTCCTGGCTATGTCCCCTCCCAAACTCTTGCCCACCCCCAGCCTTTGGGGTGGGGCTGTTGGAGAGACAGCCTTGACCCTTTGCAGCACTGCTCAGCAGTAGCCAAAATATCGGTGTGTTATCAACACTGTTCTAGCTACAAATACAAAGCACAGCACTATGAGGGCTACTCTGGGGAACATTGACTCCTTCCCAGCCAGACCCAATACAGGCTCTTCTCTGATCCTGAACCATAAGCTTTCAATAGGCTGCTCCATAGCAGAGGTCTGTGCTCCATGGTTGCTCCTTTGTGTCTGGAGCAGTCCGCACTGCGGGTCTTTTCCACCTATGTTCATGTAAGAGCCTGTCCGTGTCCACTTATTGCCACACTGCAGGTGCTGGAGCTATCCTGCTGCATCTCTCTCATCCCAGTGGTACCAAGCTCAGTGGCTGTGTACAGACTTCTGATTTCTTTTGTTTACTTTGGAGGCTACTGGAACTTAAGCAAAGTTCACAGCCACCTTGCCCTTTCAAGGGGAGTGTGAGACCCTTTTCCATCATGCTGTCCCCAGTGAGCTTCCCCTCATCCCTGTTCCCCATTTCTCTGGAGTGTTTTTGGCCTCCATCCCCACTGAGCCTAGTTTAAAGTCCTTCTCGCTAGATCAGCAATCCTACTGGTAAAGATAGTCTTGCCTCCTGCCTTCATTGGGTGGATCTTGTCTCTTCTAACTGCAGAAGGTCTCATCTCTTGAAGAGGATAAATGGTCAGAGCAGACAAAGACCTGCCAGAGACCCCCAGCTGAGCAGCTGCCAGTCAACTTTCTGGCGCATCCTCTGTGATCCAATCCTTTACTTTTGACCATTAGGATCAAGGAAGATACTGTCTGGGCGGCTATACCTTTCACATTAGCCCCTAGAGCCACCCTTTGTCTGCTCAAGGTCTCCCTTGGTAGCATTATTAATGCCACAAGGATTATAAACAAAGAAAATATGAGGTTTTGTCCAGTTTCATGGTGCACCAATTCTTATCCATCATTTGGTGTGTGCTTTTTAAATATGGCTTAGGGATCTTTAAGAAGTTTTCTTCTGGAGCCACCTGGACATCAGAGGTTGCAAAACATCCCATCAATTTGGCATCATTAAAGAAATAGATCAGATGATATATGAAGTCATAATAAAGGAAAAAATGTGGAGCCTCCATTAGTCAGAAAGGAAGAAAATACTTGGAATTTAAGCACACAACTGAAGTAACTGATTATTTCTCAGTACAGGCCTTATGATTAACATAGTCCCCCCAAATCCCTCTTATAATGAGGTAAATGCTTTTTCTTTCTGTATAATTTAAGTGGAGAGTCAGGAGGTCATTTAAGGTTAAGCAAGAGATTCATAAAACATAGTCCTGCTCTGCCTATGTTGAGAAATAAATTACCCCTACATATGTGATTTTTACTTTTTACTTTGACTGTTTATGTGTAGTTATTTCTGCTCTTGCTTGATCTGATACATTTCATTCTGAACCTGACCTTGATGAACTGCCCTTAGTTTTTATTATATACTATGTCCCAGTTTTTGGAGATAGCTAAAATTAAATTTCTCTTTAATAAGGTGATCTGTCTTAGCAGACATTGATTATCTACTTAAACTAGTATTTAATCACTCTTAATAGGACTGCAAAGTATCTTCATAATATAGTGAGGAATAAGAATTGTGAAGGGAGAGAAAAGGGAAAAAGAGAGATGTGTTTGTCACTGAAAACATTGTATCTAGAATTAGCAATGTATTTTAGGGTTCAAATAAGTGAATTAGGATGTCTACACTTGATTAGTTGTCCAGACTGTCTTCATAGACAATGAGTCTGATTCAAGATGCCTGTTTATCTCTATTAACTTTAAAGGGAGCATCGCAAACAAGTTCAATTGTAGTTGGCTAAAGTTAAGTGAGATGTATCCTATCCATGAGGATAAAATGTTTCACTACTGAGGAAAGCGTCCTTGTTGGTAGATACTCAGCAACAGGAACAGCCTAAACAGAACTTGTTTCAAAATCACATAGGATGAGAAATGTCTTTCCTAACTTTGGATGTCTAAGTCCAAGCTGGACACTTTAAGAATGAATTCACTTCACCTGTTTTGACATTTGCGTTAGGATGAGTTGAGTCATGGCTTAGAGATGTGAACAGGGAGATTCATGCTGTTATTTTCTTCCCTTATAAGAACACTGTTGCTTGATGTGTGTGTGAATGGTTGCTTGCAAATGGCTTATCTTCACATCAGCAATAGTCTTGATTATTTTGACTCCAGTTGTATGAGAATTGGTACCCTACCGTAATACCAAAGAGAGTATTTCTGCCATTATCAAGGGTAGTTTGGTAGAGACTGAAATATGACCAAAGTACTTCTTGTGTGTTATTTCCATTTCCAGCATGCGACCACTTGAATTTGTACTTAGTTCAATGTAATGTTTGTTGCATTAGCTTAACTTTTACTCATCTCCATTGAGATTTGCTCAGGTTTTATTATCTTTATGATATTTTTGTGCTCATAAATTCTTAAAAAGTGTCTTGTGGCTGCTGTGAAAAGAGAAGATAGTCCAGAAAGAGCTTTGATAT
This sequence comes from Astur gentilis, assembly GCF_929443795.1. Classification (NCBI taxonomy): domain Eukaryota; kingdom Metazoa; phylum Chordata; class Aves; order Accipitriformes; family Accipitridae; genus Astur; species Astur gentilis. The sequence goes on from NC_064892.1 coordinate 7,796,584, forward strand.
ATAGTCTTTTAAAAGTTTGTTAAAGCTATATTATAAAAAATTTAATATTTAGAAATAAAGTGATTGTCTGTAACACAAACATTAACATATGAATTTACAAATGGGACAGACTCCTACTTTTAATATGGTTATTGTCACAGCTCTTGATTTGGCTTAGGGATATATCTGATAAAATAGCCAAGAATCAAATATCACCTTATAGTGTTCCTTTCTACATACATTATTTCTAACCTTATTGTCTTATTTTGTCCCAGTTACACTTATACAAACATATCCAGATTTCAAAGAGTATCTTCTGTACCAGGGAAATAGGAATTTAGCCCACTGTTTCCCTTTCCATAGTCTAAAAATTACTTCCTTTATTCAAATGCTGTTTAATTACTTAAAAACTGAGTGGTCCTTAGATAAATGTTTGAAGTAGATAAACAAATCAATGTCCATAAATAAACTCAGAAAATGCCATTGTGCTAAATTTCAATGAATTGATCTCAGCTAATCAGTTAATCATGAGCATTATCTCTTTAGAGTAGGACTATTTTTTTTATGTGCAAGGCTTCCCAGTTTTACCCATGGTTACACACTTGGATTAAGTGATCAACTCCAGTCATATTGAGACATCAGTAGGGAAAGTTCACAATACTGCTATAAATATAAGCATTACTAATAACTGAAATATTCACTTGAGATTTGTTGTAGAAGCATGTTTACTGTTGGGCAAAATACCTCCCCCTCCATTTAAAGAACAGTTTTGTGGTGGAACAATGTCTGCTTTTGAATTCCAGCCACAACTTTCATTTTAAAATCATCATTTTCTAATTTGCTACAATGTTTTTCCTGCTGGTGAAGGTGCAAACAACCTGCTAGAAGCAAATTAGCGATGTATTGAGGAACATAAAGAACTGCATAATATAAAAAGTCCCACAACAATGAAATAATTGTAATTAAGTTTCAGCACCATTAGTTATATACTTTACATATTTAAGACTGACGACTGGCGTGTGTTTTACTTTGTCTTTTGTTAATTAACATTAAAAGTATATAAATCATCATTTTGTAGTGTATATAACTCCTGTACAATTAAGACTTTAAACAGGTATAAATGTGTTCTAAATAGCCATGAATGCAACTTATATTGCAAGAGTTTATTCTCTTGGCACAAAATTACCTTGCTTATAAAGCTGAGCAGGTAAGAGCAACGGGAGCACTTCAGGATGTCAGAATGCAACTCTGTTCCCAGTCAGAAAGACAAGCTCGCTTCTGGGCAGTGGGGAGTCCCAGCTGACGCAGAACCATGAGTAAACCAGGATCCTCGAGTGCTGCGGGCTTGACATTTTGCTTCTGCTTCCCCCAGCGGATGGCTAGAAGCCATAGCCTGATGTGATGGGACACCTGACTATAACCTGCCTGGTTTGGGTATATGTTTTGCAAGCGAAACTTTCCAAATTTTGTAAGTATATGGTTCAACAGGACATCTTGGTTGCTGAATCATGGATACAATGATCTGGTGAAGTTGTTTTATTTAAAACTTGCCTACAGTAGCATTGTTTAACCAAATATGGACAATTCTATGCAAGTGACCTTGCTATTAGTGAAACAACTATTTTCTGAAAGTAAATCATCAGTGAGTGTCTTGACAGGATATAAAAGAGAAAAATATGTTTTCAAAGTTTTGTATCTGTCTCAGAGACACAGTTGATTAAGGAGACAGGTTACGGACATCAAGCATTTACCCCGGTATTTTCATGTGAATGCAGAATCAAGTGCCACTGGAGAAAAATAGCTTGCATCTGAAAGCAGCTTTCACCTCTCTGTGCAAGGCATTGCATGTTCAGTTCATTTCCAAATATCTGTATCACTGACTAGAAATGCATCTGATTCCAGCTGTATCAAAAGAAAACAACCTCCAAAGCAGAGCTTTTTAAACTTTCTAAACATGTAGGAAAACAAAACCTACCCCCACAGAGCTCCAAGTTCATAAAATCTAATTGAACACAAATTTATGATTATCAACTACCTTGAAATTTTGGCCATAAGCCTATACAATTAATTCATATTTGATTAGAAATAGAAATTTAGTATTTCTTCAGTACAATACAGGTTATTCAGAAAAAATATGTTCACAGTCCTGCTTCTCTCTATACAGCTGGAATAAAATTGCAGAAAGTCTTGACAATTTGGAGCATGAAAATTCCTGTGTTTTCTAAATGAGTCCTGTGTTCCAAAGAACTCTCTTGTTCTCCTCACCCTGAAATATCCTGGATTCTTCCCTTGCTCTCTGTTCGTGATATAGCTTGCCAACTGTTCCCTTTACCCCCTGCCTTTGCAGCTCTGTCCCTAGAGCCAGCTATCACACAGGGCTGCCTGCGTTAAGGAACCATTGAAGAACCATCCTGTGATGTGACACCATCTAGAGGCATGATTCAATTAAGTGAAAGGTCTTCTTCAGGATTAATTTGTGCTTAGAGAGGCTGATCTTCATTTGATTCTTTAACAATCAATGGAGAGAGACAAAGGCTTCTCAGCTGCTAATTTAGTCTATAAAGTTAGGTTCTTTTGGATGATGATTCAAAGCAGGATCCTGGCTTATTCTCAGTCAATTATCCAAGGGACTGGACTTCGTTAGTGCTATTGAGATACTCCCCGAAGACTTGCCTTTTAACAAAAGCGAACACAGAGTAAAATACGTAAAAGGCTTGTCCAAAATCGTCCCCTGATTCCAATCTTTATGTATACTTCAAGCTTTTCTCTTTTCTCCTCTTACCCTATGAGATATTACCTCCATGAAGACAGTAACAATCGTTTGTATCATCATCACTGTACATATTCATCCTTCCAGTACTAAAAGGCACCTTCTCTTCATTGGAGAGTGTCATTTAGAGTTATGGAAATCAAGGGGGAAAAACATTTACAGAAAAAAATATTTTTTCTTTTAACTGGGAAATTTCAGTCAGCCCTCTTAGCCCTCACAACCCTTTCTCTGCCATAGTGGCAAAAGGATTTTCATACAACAGGATCAGCTAATCATGTAAGTAAGGTTATATTACTAAACCTTCTTAGTTTCATGTCCTTGCCTGTTTCTTTATCTGCTTTCTTTTTTTGTCATATCTAAAAGTTAACTAAGGGAATATGTTTGTCTTTTTACTAGCTCTGTATTTTACAGAAATGCAAATATACAACTTATATTATCAAAGCAGGTACACAGAACTTAGATGCCAGGTGAAGTGCAAATATAAATGCTAAACTACACTGTCAATACAGAGGGTTTAGATACAGTTTCTCATTAGAAATTACTGGGGAGTCAAAACCTATAGTATTAGTTTAAATCAGATCTCAATTTGCTAGCCCCTAAGCACCTTACCACTATTCTTTATTTCTGGTCTTCCCAATAAACAGAGGAATACAATTTTGTTACAAAAGGTCAAAAGTTTATAACATGCTGCCTCTACAATTGATGAAGGAACTCTTCCTAATCTAAAAACGAATGTTGCTTTTAAAAGGTCAAATTATATTAGATTATTTGTATTTTTTCAGCCTGGCAGTAGCATCTGAATCATTTGGAGTAGTAGAGGTCACTGTATATGTACACAGTTAAAAATTAACAGAATGGAGAGCTAAAAGTATTAATTTCAAGGAAGCACATTAGACTCTTCATAATAAGGCATAGATTTTCAGAAGTGATTAACACTTATTTTAAATGTTCATAACACTATTTAGAAATCAAACCCATTCATTATGATTCAATATCAATGCAGCCAGTTCAGAAAACGGATTCTTTCACAGTTGCTGGTCTGCATGCCGCTCTTGTTACTACCAGTGTGATGAACAGCATGAAAAAACTCTGACAGTTTTTTATTATTCTATCATTTAAGTCTTGTTAAGATAGCAAGGTGATAAGTTTAAAGGTGGCCTAAGTGAACAGCTAATTGTGCATCAACTGCTCTCTTTTCCAGCAAAGACTATGTAAATGGCGCTCGCTCAAAGGAAATATAGATGATCTAAAATACCCGTGGAAAAGTTCATTAAATAATTTGTTATCAGAAAGAAAGAAGTACACTTACAACATACTGATATCACCTAGCTGGCATATATTACCAAATATAATTTTTAAGCAAGCACCTTATGAATATTATGATGTTTAATTAAATTAATGGATTTTTTTGCATTAAGAAAAAATTATTTCCATCAAAATTGTCAGAACTGTGTGATTGAATAATTTATTGTGCATTGGAAATAGAATAAACTCCAGGACTTTGCATTAACCTTTTAAAAAACTGCTATCTAAAACCCTAAGGTTAATCACAAAATTAAAAAGTTAAGATTTAGGTATTCTACTTCTGAAGAGGTAACCGCCCAAAGGAAATAATCTCTTTGAAGGTTCTAGTACAGTCCTGTCACAATCACTGAGTGTCAGTAGAAGCTTTAGAACAGAAACGAGTTGGATAATTTAATGGAAAAAATAGTAACACTTATTATGAGTCATTCATGATAGGAAAAAAAATAGGTCAAGTTAAAATATGTGGAAAGTGAATGTTAAAAGGATGTAATTTTAGGATTATGCTAAGGATTGAAGAATATTTAAAATCTGAAGGTAAAGAGGAAATCTAGCAGGTTACATCTACTAATCTCATCATTCCCATACATTTGCTCAGATAAAATGGTTCATGTCTCTGTTCATGAAGACAGGAAAACCTTTCAGTTACCCATATAAGTGTATCTGCAGGTTAAGAAAATGGGTATAAACTTGCTGTTCTGAAATAAAATTTGGGGCTTTTTTTTGTTTTGAGTTTATTTGTGGTTTTGGTTTTTTTTAGTGCCTCTGCACAGTTTGAAATTTATTTTTAATAAGTAAAGGATTTACAAGTTAAACTGAAAATTACCTTTTACAGATGGCATCATTTGACTCTTAATTTTCTTTGACAGAAAGAAATCCAGATATATTGTTTCAAGCATCTTGAAAAATGTTAATGGAAACGTAAAAGAAAAGCTGGTAAAATTTACAAGTATCAAATTAATCAGTAAAGGTGCAATCCATCTCATGCAGTTTTAACTCCGTGAAAAGAATGCATTTATTTTAAGCTATATATGAAGGTCTACCTTCATAAGTGATGCAAAGAGAGAAGTCATCCAGAATGATGTATCCCACCTATGGGATCTGAAAATCATTTAATACTTCGTGAGGTTTTTCACCTATGTTATGAATAGAATTTGGTCTGCTTTTAATAAATATGAAGGACAAGGCAATTACTTACAGGTAAAAGATAATTAAAATGAAATAAAGTATCTACATTCTACTCAACAGTTCATCTCTGAGATGGTTTTGTTGCCTAACGTAAGATGGTTTAGACAATTCAGAAGAAGTGGATAGATTAATTTATTTTTAAGGCCTAAACATCTACTGCATTTACAGAGGTTCTGTTTTCTAAAATACATTTTCTGCCTTAAAAAGCATCAGGTGCCTTGTTGAGACTGTTGGCTGGAATGTATCTTAGCTTAGTGTTAAGATTGCACTGATTTCTGTCTTCCAGCCAGATGTCTCCACCAGACTATGGAATCCTTAGATATTTCCTCTTATAGCTGACTTCAAAACTTGAGGTAATTGCTTTATCACAGCAGGTTGGGAAATCTACATCTGACACAGAGGTTGAGTCCTGAAATAAGTACAGGCTTATGTTTTATGCATCTCTTAAGATAAATTAGCTTGCTTCAGGAATTTTGATCTTGAAAGGTTTAGCTCTGGAAAATAAGGACACTCCTTTATCACCCATTCCAACTGATGCTTCTGTTAAATATTTCTTTTCTTTTTATTAGAATCTCTCTTGTAGGAATTCTACTTGCTATAGAAATATTAGCACACAGAAGGTGTGGAGAGTGGACAATCTTTTGGGGACAAAACAGAAAGAAATAATGAAGGAGATTTTATTGGTTTGTTTTGGGAGTCTTCTCTTGTCCCTTGAGCTAGATCTGGATATGATGACCACCAGAACAATCATGCACACCACAGTAATTTTGATATTCTTTTGCCTGTTGCAGCAGCAGTCAAAACCCTCCACAATTTAGACATTTGGGAGTTCCCACCCCAAAATGAGCCTGTGCAGCTGTATGCAGATAGGCCAGGTCTCTAGAACCTCCCTTTCTTATGAAAGCCTGCAAGCACACAAGAAATGAATTAGGAAAAGAGTCTCAAGCAGTGTGCCAGTCCTCTATTGGAGAATGGGTTCACTGCTTACCCAGCCACCATTCTTCATTTACCCAGTTATCACTGCCAGATCTCCCCCAAATTGCTTTCTGCCTGACAGGGATTAAAACTAAAAAGTATCATTATGTTAAGGAAAACATTACAAAAGAAATCTTAGGGCAAGAACATTTAAACACAGATCATCCTTAAAGTACTTCCTGAGATGCCTCAGCATCTCTTAGCTAGTTTAGGAAGCTGGCTGTCTTTCTTTTCCTTTCTAACATATTTAAGCTAAAGTTTTCAACTTGCTATTATAAGAATTTGATTCCTAGTTCTTTATGATTGAGATTTTAGATAATCCTACTCAGTTTCTTGGGTTTTTTAGGTTGAGTGTTTTAGCTTTTTTCACCAGCATTTCCTGATACGTATTTTTTTTGCTGTGGTCTTTAATTGTTTATGATCTTCTTAAAGGTTTTAGACTGGTTTCTCACTCTTATCTTTCTGAAGACCTATATGTGAAACTGTATAGCTAATGTCTCAAAGAAGCAGTAATTTTTTAATCACCATAGAAGACTTCAATATTAATTTTGCCATAAGTGTTGTATAAAGACGAATCATCATTCAACAGATGGAAAATTGGGAACGGTATCATTACAGAAGTATTTAACTTCTTAAATACAGTGTTAGAGAATAAATGCGACTAATGACAGTATTAGTACTGAATAGCCTCGGCTATTCAGATTTGTGACAACTGGCAGATTTCTTTGCTAGGTCATTATGAATCAACAAGAAGTGGTGTTAAGTTTGTACTGATCTGGATATCCTTGTAGGCATCTAATAGAAAACAACCTTAAATCATTCAATTTAAATTAATAATAAAAGAAAGGAGGTCTGTAACAAATGTTCTTGATTTGAAGTGGTCAGATTTCAATGAATTCAGGGAATTAGTGATGCTGCACTGAGAAGCTAAGGGTATTGGTTAACAGAAATTCCAGGACCCCTTCACTTTCAAAAGAATGATCGGTATCCTGGAAAAATCTTGTGGAAAGGCATCATGGCCTTTCCTGACTGAAAAATCAACTGTGAGATTATCAGGATTAAACTTGGAGGGGGGAAGAAAGAAAAGTTAGGAAAGAAAAGTCATAAATTCAGGTATAAATTTCCAGAAGTAAGTCTGAGTTAGACTGCTGCAAGAGAAATAAGAACAAAACCCAAAAGCTGTTTTAGCTTTATAAATATCTGTAAATCAAGAAAAAATGCAGCTTGAAAGAGCTACCTCATACACCAGAAGCAGTCTAACTACATTAGCACAGCACTCTGCCAAAGCCAATATACTGTCCTCCTCCATTTTCTCTCAGGAAGATGGTAAAAAACATGTGAAGAACAGCATACAGAAAGGTGAGCATGTCCATACAGAAAGGGAAAGTAAAACTCAAAGTTTCAGTGACCAAAGTCAGAAACACTTGATCATTTCTGCCACAGGACCCTGGAAATCCTGGATCTAGAAACAGGTATCTTATATGGATCTACAGAGTTAGGAGAGAAATTCCTGAAAAAAACTTTTTTAAAAAATCTGAAAATAAGAAAAGAAAAGAATAAAAAACCCTCAACCCCCTCCCAGTCAAGCACAGGCCTGTTCAACCGACTTAAGTAGCATGGCAGGAAATGGAGAAGTATGAATACAGCCATCCAGATGATGATTATTTGCGACAATGAGCATTATTGCTTCTGCTGTACATGTTTTGAGCTATGTTGCTACTTAATTTAACTGTTTACTCATCTCTTTTATATAAAACTGGGAATTTTAGGGCACAGTGAAGGACACTGAAATTATATAAAGCTTATACCTGTAGTTAGACGTGAAGATTTTTGAAAGACACATCTTCACTGTTAACTTGTAGAAATGGGACAGCTGCTTCTTATTTTATTGTGTCCAAACTGCAGTCAGATTAATTTTCAAACATTTTTGTCTTGACCAGTATATTTAAGTAACATACTTCCTGGATAGAGTCCAAACTGAGCTTGCATAATACAGAGTTTAATGATTTTAATTTGTATCTACTGTCATCGACTGATTTGTAAGAGAGTAAATTGAATCATTTTTTAAAGATTTCCAGGTAAAATAAGAGATTAAATTATCCCTAAACTTTTTATTATATCAGAGCAACCTCTCTGGTAATAAAAATAAATTTAAGACATCAAAGAAAACTAAGAATAGTGGTCATACAGATTGCATTTTTAAAAGTCACAGGGTCAGAAACTTTCTGGTTCATATTTAAATCAGATTTACATTCTTTAGGAGTCTCACCATGGGTTTTACTTGTATTAAGGAAAAAAGAATTCAAGCATTAATCATAGGAAATAAATATTCCAATCCTTTCTCAATTGTACTTCCATATTAGTATTATATTGGTTTTAGGTAATTTCTACAAGAAAAGAATTAAAGTTTAAAATATAGTATAAAACAGTCCTGTAGAAAATGGAACATTCTCCTCTAAAGAAAAACAAAAGATAATATTTCATAAGTAACCCTGATATTCAGCTATTTTGGATCATTCAACAAAAAAAACCCCAAACAACAAAACAACACAGCCTCCCCCCCCCCCCCCCCCCAATTCCCCCCATCAAAAAAAAACCATAAACACCCCCCCCCCCCAAACAAAAAAGAAAACAAATGGAAAAAACCACCTACACCCCACCCCACCCCCCAAAAAAAACCCCAAACCAAAAAACAACACAAAAGGAGCTTAAACAGATGGAAGCTTTTGCTGGAATACCTTTTGCACCTCAGAAAAAGGTACATAGGCAGCCAGCTAGGAGACTTCTATTTCTCATCTAAAAAAAACCCAAACCACTCCAGTCAGGAAATTCAGCAATCTGGAACAGTGTGTGGAAATTTGGTGTTGCCTGGAGAGGACTGCAGTGATAAAAAACCATGGAAAGAATATGTAGCAATCTAAATACTTTATTTTAAATCATGGCACATTGTTTCCATCCTTACAATTTGCACAGTTGAATATGTAGTGCTTTGCTTTTTAGGATTACAGTTACTGACTTTGTTTGTTTTCTGCATGCGTTTATGACCTTTCAGTAGTTAATCTCAATGATAGGTCCTTTGGGATTTGCTATATGGCTTCCATTTCTGGTATTCGATACATAGGCAGATGGCAGACATAGCCTTGACCTAAATGCAGGAGTGAGAAAATGGGAGAATGTTCACGCAGCCACAGGCCTTAATGGAATTGCAGAAAATGGGAATTGCAGAAAATGGGAATTGTAGAAAATGGGTGCACCAGTGGATCATAACAGGTCACTCCTCTGTTCTCTCAGTCCAGTCCCCGCACGGTGTGGACTTCGTGTGGACCTCTGAGTCCCCTGTGTGCCTTGGACATTTGAACCCACCTCTCCCAAAGCCGTCCAGGATGGTGGATTACTGTTACTGGTAACAGTAAAATACGAGTGAGCAAAGGTACTGTTTCTTTTGCAGGGCATTTTTAGGATAAGGGAGAAGTTTCTAGATATTGTGGGAGATATACTGTTTTCCCTATTATTTTTCCTAGTTCTTCATGATCAAGTAAAAGTTTAACTATTTATTTGGTCATGAAAACACAATTAGGAAACATGAACCTATGTGTTGTATGTATGCCTTTATTGTAAAAAAAACAAAAAAAGGGGGGTGAACACTTTGTTCAGGATGACATGTTCATAATGGATAATAGTAGCAAGGTCAAGTAATTATAGCTACAGTGTTTGTCTGATTTTTAAAACCATTTTGTATTTTCTTTTTATACTGCTCTAGGGAGATAAAACTGATACATTGTATGTTCAAGGAAATGTAATGGCAGCTATTTAACATCTTATTTCTGTGTGTATCTTTTCTTGCTTACAGAAGGACATTTTTAAGGCAACTTTTGTTGTAAAAACTGCCAGCTTTACACTCCTTTCCAAGACATTTGTACTGGCTGGCAGAGCTGCTGCTACCTCATGTATGAGGTGAGGTTGAAAGCAAAAATAAGTTCCCTTGTACCAACATCATCAGCTGGTCCACATAAATGTGGTCTACTCAACTGATTTGGCTTAAGACTGAATTGCAGAGACATAAGGAATCATTTGCAATACCAACCGTTGTGTGAGCTGAATGCCAGTGCATAGGAAAGCCAAGTAATCCAAAGAAAATTTTGGAAGGTTTCTCAGATTTTCATTCATAATGTTAACAATATGACATACAGGAGATGGGGAAGCATTGTATAACTGCAGGTAAAGGATTGTTCTGAACTCACTATACCAACAACCGTCGTCCAGATGACAGTCCATGAAACCATTGCTCAAAGTCACTAGATTTCACAAAATCAATTATTTTCTTTTCATATGTCCTAGCTTCTGTATCATTACCTGAGAATGTGAGGTTTTAATTAAAAAGAGGCAAAACCCCATGAAATTATAAAATTATTGGATAGAAAAGCTTGAATACATAAATCAAGAAGACTGAAGGCAAAAGGAGAACTAACAGAGCTGGTTTTAAACTTAACTTGTGATTCAGAATGATTTTTGAGTGCCAGTGGACAATAACCCTGTATCAACAATAATAACTGATTCTTTCATCCTGAGCTGAGAAAACAAGCACAGATCGTCAATAAAGGGTTAAAAGAAAAAGTGGTAGCTTTGGCAGGTATATCATTATGGAGAGAGAAGGTGGTCTCCAGTTTTGGATAGTGAATAAGCTACCTGCCAGGCGGCCCATCAGGGACTTCCCCATTTCTTTGCTCAGGAGCTGCATTTAAGCCTTTGCCCTTGTTCTTCACCCATGCAATGTTGCAGCTGTGCCTGTACACAGCCTTCAACTGAGGAGCCCCTTTGCTCCTGGAGAAGAGTCCTGATCCAGCCCGAGGAAGCTCAACAGCAGTGGTGGCTCCCTCTGAACGTCACTGTCTCTGTTCCCCCACCCATGGTGCCGAAGGTAGCAATGAGACGGACAGAGCGGTGGGCTTTTGCTGGGAAGGACACCGCTCTGCATTATGCGATAAGAAGAGCAGAGCAGGGCCAGCAATGGTCACCATGGTCAGCCAAGAGTCCTGCAATCACTGGGCAAGTCTGCAGTAGCCAGTCAAGTCTGAGGTGGAGTCAAGAAGTTGAGTCAGCAGGTTGGGATCAGGTTGGGCATGGTCACACCTGCAGCATAGCTCAGGCAAGGGCCAGGGCTGTGGAACTGAGCAGAAGTGCAGCTTTGGAGCAATAGGGCAGAAGCCTCCAGCAAGGCCTCCGTGAGGTCCTTCTGCCACCCATGCTGTTCTCCCATCAGTCTGTTGCAAGGTTAGGTGGCTGCGCCACATCAACACTAGCTTTGAGTGCAGGCAGCCTGACCTCTGGGGCGGGGGGGCTGTAGAGCCCCTGTGTGAAGTCAGGCCCGTGAGTTGGCCAACCTCAGCCTTTCTCCAGTAACACCATTAATGGGGGCATATTCCTGTAAGGGACAATGTACTCAGGGTAACATTAAAGCACAGGAAGGGCACTTAACACCAATAAGTGGCCAGTAGGTACCTCCTGCCCTCGTTCTGTGAAATCTCCAAGAAAAGCAGAGCAAAAAACTGAGGAAAAATCTGTAGATTAAAAATGCTATTATTTTATAAAAAAATCTTGAAAAATTGAACTTTGTAATAGAAATTAGACATGTTGAGTCAGAAGTTGTCTCTGATACATTCCTTATACCTACAGTTATACCTACAGGTTGGTTGAAAATTATTATAAATCCCATGTAACTACTGAGACATGTAAGAACCATTCAAAAATTATCCTCTGTATTAGCAAGTAAAACAGCTGAGATAATGCTGTCAAATCAGATGGCAAATTCAAACTGATGTTCATCTCTGTGTTGAAATTTTTAGGTCGGAAGTGTTTATCTATTTACCTAAGACAAGATAGACAAAGTTCACATTTGCTGTTAGGAATGTAAAAATACTGCAACGTTTTTACAGTAAGTTCTCAAACAGCTGCTAAATGTTACCGGTCTTCACACTGCAAACCTATTAATTTACAAACCCATTAATTTACAATTGTTTCCATGTGTTTGTTTTAGTGTTGGTTAATAACTCTTTTTGCTATGGTGAAGAGTGTTAATTACTCTCCTGAACCTCTCTGTAAGGCACATAATAGAGATCGTGGGATAGTTTAATTACAGACCGTTGCTGCAGGTATAAATGGTGTTTGTTTCAGAAGTGCTAGGTGACCCATAACTTTAATTCAGTGCAGTATTGGGACAGCAAGATCAAATACTGAATTTATTGTGGCAAGGAATTTTTTCCTGTTGGAGCTGAGAGCTGTAATTTTATGCCAGCAAAGACAAAAAAAATCTCAGGCTTATTTTTTTTTTTTTTTTTTTTTTTTTTTTTTTGTTTGTTTGTTCTGGAGGCCTCTTTTTAAATGATGGGAAAATGTAATTATAATTTTTAAATCCATAATGCATCTCATCACCTTCTGACTAATATTCACAGGAAAGACTTTATTCTCAGTTGCCCCTGTACAAGTGCAGTTGCACAGACCTAAATGGTTACTAAGTTTCATACATTATTTTTATCTCTAATTTTCAAAGGGGCTTCAGCTCTGTGTCCTTTCAGATGTGTAATCTTTTTCTGCAGAAACAGTCTGTGCATGTTTTTCCATGAAGTGGCTAACACATATACTCACACAAGACCCTACTACACATTGCCCTGCATATTTGAATAAAATCTGTAGGAAAAGTAAGTGTTAGATGCATAAAAAAGGGCTATAAAATTTCTTTCATGGTAATGCTTTTGAATGTATGAGATTGTGAGAGCTTTAAACTTTTAAATCTTGTTTTGAAACTAGTTATTCAAATATTTTATATGCATGACAGAACATCAGCTGGGGACTGCTTCAGGTGCTTAAAGGTAGGTGTCTGGAGCCATTTTTATAATCCTAGAGCATGCTGCCCAGCCTGTGGTTGCCATTCCAGAGAGGCACAGGTCTGCTGTACATCCTCTACCTTCCCATTCTTATGCCTGTCAGCTCTGTGCAAATGTTTCACCTAGTCTTAAATGGTAGTAGCTGTCAATGTTTAGGCATATTGAAAGAGATTCAGCTTCCTGAAAAAAGATTAATTTAAAAATGGTACTGCATGGCATTCTAAGAAACAATTGGGAAACTTTTATAAAGGTTTTAGTAGCTGCTAAGCTATTTATTGTCTGAAATTTATGCATACAAAAATCTATGACATGATCATCAGTATCACATTCTTAGATTATCTGTAGAAATTCCAGCTGCTGGAGCTAAAAGCTATGAAATACGTTTCCAATAATAGTGGAAAAAGAACGATAGTCCATCAGGGTAAAAATAAATAAAAACCCATAAATAACTCTAGAAACTGAATATTACATTTGTTTAAGTAATTGTTATAAGAAATGATGCATGAGAGAGAGTATTGGAAGTGAACTATCTGAAATTTTATTGTTGCAATTCAAGACAATACTCTCTCATATACAGAGATAACAAGGATACCATCCAGAAAACTGTGATTAGAAAAAAGAAATCAAAATATTCTTGCAATACTGAGATTGTAACTGGCCAGAACAGATAGATAACTGAGTCTAATAAAGCTATAAAATTTAAGAAATAGAAAAGACATTGACAGAATGAACATCTTGGAGCTGCAGGCACATGAAAAAGAAAAGACAACCTATGTATTCTTGAGAAATTAATGAAATGGATTTAAAAGTGTGCCTGATCTTAGTCATAGGGAAGCTATTAGCTGAGTTTTGCTTTTCAAATCCTTGTTGCACAGTCTGGAAACCACACTTGCACTGACATTCCTTGATTTTGAAGATTCATCTTAATGCGGAACATGTTCCTTTGGGAACCAAAGAGCAATGTCCATCCACAGAACTGCCATTTCTGCTTTCTAGGAAGAAATTACATTCAACAATACCTTAACCACTATAGCATAACATTGCCATTGTAACCAATAGAGGCGTCAAGTATCTCAGATGAATTGATTTCAGCCCAAGCTCTTAGGGCTTTAAGAACATGCTTACAAGAAGTAATGCCACACGCAGTCTGTTAGAAACACCTTGGCTAGCTCTAAATGATGCAGTGTGGCTGCACAGTGCAGTACAGTACTACACTTGCAGATTTATGCTCCATTAGACCTTGGAACCAACATAAGCACACTAAGGTAACCCCTGGCAAGTACAGGCACAGCATGAGGGTGCCTTCAGTTTCAGAACTGGCTGGGATGCAGCCTCCTCCCAGCATTGTAGTACGCTGTGCTGTCCAAACACAAATTACAAATTCTCACGTGTGGCGAGCTCTTCAGAAGGACCCTCCTGTTCAGCTCTGTTTCAGGGGATAAGTAATATATAATACATGCCCCTTGTGCTCAAGTGCTTAAAAGCTGTGACAGCAGTGTCCACAGTCTTCAAACACCAGGAGTCCCTGATCTAAGGACAGCCCTGCCCTATTCTTTCTGTCCCCAGGTGCTGAAAAGACTAACACTCAACCCTTCTCTTCTTTTTCTGTAACTTCAAAACTGGACCTCGAATGCAGGCCATAGCAACTTAATGTTAGTCCTGGTGCACTTGAGATTTTATTGATGTTAAAATCACTGATAAACCTAATAAAACAAAAGCATCTGTATATTGCTGAAGAAGACCTGAACTGTGCAAGTGCTGAGTCTTTGCTAATATTAGTTTTGATTAGCATTTCATTAAAATGATTATATATTAACAATAAAAGCAGTATTATGTAAACTACTATGCTAATTAATTATAGATGAGAAGAAAAAAATAAAGTAATGTCTTTAATCTAGGAATACAACGTGAAAAAAATGCAAGGAAAGTTACAGATTGAATAGTTGCTATAGTAAAATAAAAATTGTACCCTAGATTTCTATGTGTTGTATTCAACACTCTACATTTTTCCTGAAAGGCAAATTTCTTGACAGCGATATATTAATTTAACTGGATGAATACTACAGTTAAGTCTCATTATATAACACCATAAAGTATACTCTATCAGCCAAAGGTGAGATTGATTTATCCAGCCAGACACAGGCATGAGGAACCTGTCACTAGATGATGATTCAGACCTCAGAGGTTCGGTATTTAGGCTCTCATCTACAGGCCAGGGAGAGACCAGGGAGCCTCCCTCTGAGGATGCTGGAACTCCTCCAGCTGAGGAAGGACCTCCCACACCCAACAGACAGGACTGGGGGAGCACGGGCTTCTCCCAGATTCAGTATCCCAAGTCAGAGGTGTCGATTAAGCACCATTCATGCTCTAGAGAATTAGGCCTGCCCCTAAGAGTAAGTGGCTGAAATAACTCTCACAAAGATTCAAAGTTCCCAACTTTTGAATAACAGCTTTCCCTAGAGGAGTCTCAGTCTCTTCTTTCACCTCCTAAGGTGGTACCCTAAGTGTTAAGAGTATTTTGGAGAGAGAACTTTCCTTTTCCAGTTTTGAAAACACGTGTTTCCCTCTGTAACCAGCGATACAAGTGACATTGAGCCAGAGGGATGGGAAGCAAGGGGAGAAGATCTGGTTATATGGTCCGACTGGGGTATTCAAACAGAACTAGTAAAAATGGCTTCTATACAGCTGGGCACTGTCTGAAGTGAGAAGTGCTTAGTGAACAGGAATCAGAAGCCAGATCTGCATGTGACTGAACCTTCGCCAGTAGTGTCAGAAGACTCTTAAGAGAATAGCAATGAAGGTAACAACTCAGGCAATAAATATGCAGTCCAGAAGAAAACATTCAAAGAAAGAAAATATTCAAGCCAGATATCTGTTTCTGCGCATGTGATAAGTTCAAGTTTGTAAGTTCAGTTATCTAGTTGCAGTAATAAAATGCATATGAATTGCAGATAAAATGCCAAATTAAATAAATACAAGTAGCTAATATGAGGCACCTGACGTCAAAAGCAAACACTGGAAAGAACTGAAATTTGAAATGAGTGCTATGAATAAAGCAATGCTTTATAATAGTAGCATTAATTATGAACTATAATTGCAAGCAATGAGGGCAAAATGTTTGAACTTTGCTAGAATTATTCCAGAGATACTTTATAGGTTTAAAATTAAATGTAACAGTTAGGTGAGAAGAAGCTGTCCTGAACTTAAGCCTTGCCTTCATAATGACATTGTACTATCTTGAATATACTGGTACAAGAATGTGTAACTGTGTATAATGGTATAGTGGTAATGATAATCAAACATTTCAGTAACTGACATGCACAAATTTTGTGGATCAGACCTTAGAGTATCTCTAATGGTGTCAGAATCTGTCACCAGAGGGAGTGGAATATCAGGGCTTTTCCAGTAAAATTGCCTTTTATGCTTTACTAAATAAGTCTAAACCATCAGCTAAAACTTAGCATCTCAAGGACATGGGTTAGATACAATATGAATATATATATGTATATGTTTACATATACTATATGTAATATATATATCTAGGTATGTGTGTACCTGTATGCATGGTGTATAATGCACATTATTTGCCTATATTGTTATGTATCCATTAGAGTAGCACATTTTTGGTGACTGAGAAGGTAAAGGTATGAAATATTATAATTTCTGACATTATTCATAATTAATGTAGTTTATATTACAGAGCACTGTCACTGACATTGGACTAAGAGCAATGGGAACAGGCCCAGCAGCATCCTATAGGAAGCAAAGGAAAATAGCCTCCATATACAGACTATTTCCTAGAAACAACTTTCCAGTATATATCACTGTACAGAAAGTGGTGTCTTGATAACCACATCACAGATTAACACCACTACAGTCCCCAAACACTACTTAGTTCTCCCCAAACTCCTTGACATCATCTTTGAATGAGGGCAACATGAACACTTAATTTTACAGCCCCACATCAAACTCATCCTGATGTTATCCTTCTGTGGCTCACAAATCCTACTCCTGCCATCTCAGCTTTTCCTCCACACAGATGCAAAGGAGAGAGGGTTCTTAGGGATTTTAATGTTGATTTCTTAGTCTTGCAGTCTTAGTCTAAATTACACTCCAAATTTTTATCAGTAGAACTTCCGTAGCTGAGGGTGTGAAAAAAATCTCACCCCTTACTGACACTGCTATGTCAGAAAAATACCTTATGCAGAGACATTTATGCTGATAAAGGAGAATCTTTGTCATACTTAGTTTATGTCATTCTGAGGATTAGTGGGACTATGATGGCAGAAAACCACTTTCAGCTGCCATGCTCTGCATATAGGCAAGGGGCTCTGCTGACAAAACACTTGGCGTAGTCAAAACCAGTGCTGAAGACATCAACACTGTCTACTCATGTTTGATGCACTGCCACCATCACCCCCGGTTTTTACCCTGCTGTGGCTGCTGAGGAGTGTCAAGCAGCTAAGGTGATGCACAGAAACTTACAGGGTGTTAAACTGATACAAGAGAAGTAAGACATAGACCTGGACTAGCTTGCCACCTTAAATCCCTTTATTTTTCAAGAATTTCTTTGTTTTCTTAATTTTATATCTGTCCATATATTGACAATTTATGCATTATTTTCTCTATATAAAAAGTCAGGAAAATGGAAAGGACGCAAGATACCTTTAGGTCTCTAAAACATGTTCATGGTACACATTACTGAAGGTGAAATTTGTCTTTTTTATATAATTTATTTACTCACTGAGAAAATAATGAATCCGAGAGCCTTTATCTAAGCAGTGGATTTGCAGGGCATTATAATACATTCTTAGCAGTATCTAAAACATATTCTACTTTGAGTACTGCCGGGATTTTGGGTTAGCACGTTCAGCACCTTCATTTATTTGTGATGAAAACATGACCTCAACATTCTTGCAGACACCTTGTTTACTTACTGAACTCCTGGCTTGTATCTCAATTTCTGTGCTCATTTTTTTACTTAAATGAAAACTATGCGTGGGATTCAATACCTGGGCTCTTCAGACATATCAGGAATCTGTGACTGCCAATTGTCCACTGAAGTTAAAACACATTATTATTATTTGCCTTTCACAATTCATTTGAAGGCAACTGTTTTAATAAACTGACTCACCTGAATACTACACCCTTGATGTGTAAGCATCTGACCATCTGCACCGTTCCCAATATGACACAATTGAAATGCCTGTTGAGGTAAACAGACATTCCATTCCTCTCCACACTTTTGTGTGTGTTCCTCCTTGGTCATTTGTCCCCAGACAATCCTTCATGATTTTTCTTTTTTTGAATGGAAACTTTGATAAAATCAGAAGAATATACATATATGACATATATAAGATTATATACATACATATGTACATATGTATATTTGTTTATTAATCTGATGAGCTCCACAGCTCCAAAACACCGGAATTCTAGTCCTACATTTATGAAATTAATTTGAGGGTAGCAATTCTTCTGAACATTCAATTTACATTTGTGTCCAAAAGACTTCCATTGGGATTATTTAACTGACTGAAATTACTTCCTTTCTAACAAAGTATTAATACATTTGAACGTCTCGATTACCTAAATCACCTCAAAACAAAGTTAGATTATGAACTTTGAAGAAAAGCACACAAAAGATCCTATATAAGAAGAGCACATTTTGATTCTGAAGATGTCAATATGTCCTGTTACTCCTCTTAAGTTCATACATGCTAGCATATGCAGGCTTCATGAAGAGTTCCCTCTGGAGACCAGTCAGGAAGAAAACAAGTGTCCATTGAACTGGCTTCCAACTAGCTCTTCTCTGACTACAGTTGAGCAGTAGGGGCCAATGAAATTTCGAGGGAAAAATGACCCAGGAGAATGAGCATTAACCTGTCCAAAAGCTAGGATTCCTTTTATATACAGCAGCAGTTTAGAGCCTAACCTAGCAGACTATAGCTTACTTGAGTGATCTGAATAAAGTCAAGTGAAGAACCTCATAGGAAGGTGCCAATAATTCCAGGCAGTTCACGTAGTTTGTGGTCACTAACTGAGTGAAGCTCAGCACCCGAAACAAAAGTCTTCTCGTTAGGCATAGAGTAGTTGCAATGGCAGTATAAGCTCTACTCATCTCTTTGCAGTATTTCATCTCTCAACAGACCAAACATTTTCCAGGTCAATCCATTTCAGAGAACTGTTTACATTACTGTGTGTGCAATGAACGCATACCAACTTATGCAGGAAAATTATGAATACGTTGCAAATGGGAATTTTGTGACATACATGCTAATTCACTAGACACTGTGTTGAAACCACACATGCACCTCACTTCTCTCAGTGACAATTTATAATCACTACAAAGCAGCTAAAGCTGGTGATGATGGTAGGGACTCTCTAGCAGAGACATTTTTTGGTTCTATGCTTTCCATCTTCTACTCTTAACTATCAAACTCACCCATACATCGTAGAAACTTTGTGAGGAAAGGTTAAAAATAGTACTTCTTAGGTGCAGACATTTAAAGGAAATACAGTTTCACAGAGAGTTATCAGCACACTTATTTTTGAGGCTCTGGGCTGCGTTGCTTAGAAGAGATGAGAGGAGGATTTAGATCACATGCCAGTCCTAAAAACTGCCTGTTATTGCTAGATAGCAAAGCTAAACACCTGTGAGCCAGCCTAATGCACAGATGCAAATCAGACTACATATGAATTTCTCTGTTATGATGGGTCTCAAAGGGGATCCATTAGAGCTCAATTAAGAAACAGCTTGATGTAAATTTTCTTCTTCCATTTACTTGTTTATGTTTTCCACACATGCTGCATAGGAGAAAGAGAGGTATCTGTGAATTTTAGGAGCAATCACAGTATCCCTTAGACCATTTCATTTTTATAGAGTTTTCTGTTTAGTTTTCTCTTGCACATTTTGCTTACAAGGGTATACTTTGCCTACTGTCTTTCTGGGAGTTTGTTTAAAAAAAACAACAAACAAAACACAACCACCAACTCATTCCTAAACTCAGACCTTGTGACTATTACACTGTAAGCAAAAGTAAATTATATGGAATGCCTAACAACAAAAGAATAGAAAATAAATGCATTTTTTAGGTCTAAACAATGTTAAACATGAATGACAAGCAATATTTGAGAATAAAGAAAAGAATTCTCAAAGTGAAGTGTTATTTGGATGTTTTAGAAGTGTGATCTCCTTTTCACTCATTTATCTTTTGTGACCTCTTAGGAAAGCAGCAGCTCAGTGCCTTCAAGGCAGGGTGGTGAACACTGTCTGCAATTACTGGTGACAAGTTTTATTTGCTTTACCTTGTCTTGAAGTATTTGAACTGTAGCTTGCAATTAAAGGTACTGAATAGTAATTAACTTCTATCTTGACTGTTGGTGTTAAACCCTAAGTCAATATACTTCAACAAAAGAGTTTAATAAGCCAACAAAATCCTCTCTTTCTTATTACCAAAGCCAAATTCACTCTGAACAAAAACCCCAAACCAAACAGGTCTGCATCAGATATAGTTATTTCTTTTAAACTTCATAAGTTCAGTTTTTGTTCACAGAGTTAATTTAATTTATAGGCACATCAGGTGGGATATTATGCAGGGTAAACCCAAGAACATTAAGTTTTGAAGAGAGTTTACACATCTGAGGTTAAGGGAAATGATTGAGACACACTTTTGTACTGGACACAGAACCAGCACAACCTTTTTCTTTTTAGCAACAAGTCTTTTGGTCTGACACTGCTGATTTTTCAGAGTTACAGAGTAGGCAAGTATCCTAACTGAAAATTTTGAGTTTTATACACAAACACGTAACGTCAACATAAGAATGGCCCCTGTAGTTTGCAGAAAATTAATGTCATCAAACAAAGCAAAAAAACCTTAAACCCAATCTGCCATAAATATGCAATTTAAATGGAGGGTGAATGCATAGATGCACTGTAGGGTGAGTGCAGGAGACCAACAGAGGGAAGCCAGACCAGCAGCAGTGATGTCTCCTGGGCATTCAGTTAATCATACCTGCTTCATCAGTTTCCAGTTATTTAAGCTGCCATAAAAAGCTGAACTTTCCATTAGTGTTGTGGAAGACATAGTAATAGAAAGAGATTTATATTCAAGGCTGGGTTGGATGGGGCTTTGAGCAACCTGGTCTATTGGAAGGTGTCCCTGCCCATGGCAGGGGGGTTGGAACTAGATGATTGTTATGGTCCCTTCCAACCCAAACCATTCTATGATTCTATTATCCTATGATCCTCAATTTAATATGCTGTATTACTTTCTATATTCTGTTGATTATTAAGAGTGTAGCTAGGTCATCCAACCAGTTATCACTCAAGCACCCATAACAATTTCAGAGAAGCATGTTCAAATAACAGTCTGTTCCTACAGAATGGAATTGTTTGGTGTACTTTTAACTAGACAGTGATGGGGAGGTACAATGCAAGCAGATGAATGTGGTTTAGTGCTGTTGTGCAAGATACTAAACTATGTCCTTTACATTGGAACAGCATAACTACAATAGGCACTTTAAAGAAAAACATATTTCTATTAATTTCACCATGTTTTGAAATTCTAAGGGCAGATTAAAACTTAAGCTTAGGCCTTACTTTCTGGATCTGAAGGATTTTGAACTTTCTACCTTTGATTAAAGAAGATAAAACAAAGGTATGAAAAGAAGGGAAAAGTTCCCTTTACCATGCTCAGTTTCCAACCCACGCAACAGTAAAGAAAGCACTAAAAACCTGTACCAAGGACAGCCTGTGCAGTGATGTCTACCAGGTTACTTAGTTATTTGGAAGGTGTAGTCTTGTGTTCAGGTGGATTTATCAGTGCAGTAACAAGCCTGACAGCTCTCAGTAGTCCTGTCACAAGATGTTGCACTGAAGTTTGCCCTTCTTTCAACTATGCATAAGGCCGGAATTAAGTAGTTATTGACATAAGTTTCCAATGGGACAAATTAGTCTTCTAGCTTATTGTCCTTGTAATCATTCCTCCTGAATTGTGTGTGAGGACCGTTGCGTGATATAGTAGTATGGTAGTTTATCTTGTTTCATCGTGATCCTTACTTTCTTTCCATTATGGGCTGCTGTGGTCTGTCTTTATTTAAGCGACAAACTCTTGAAAGATAAACAGGCTTTAGAATCACACATTCATAGGATTATATACTTGGAAGGGACCTCTGGAGGTCATCTTCTTCAAAACCCCACTCAAAGCAGAGCCAAGTTTTCCAAAGTGATAGTATGACAACTGTCTTTTAAACTAGCTCTTCCCAAATTATGTTACAGCAGCTTTCATAATGGAGTCCTCATCTTGATTTCTCCATATGTTAGATTAGTTCATCTGCTGGGTGGGAGGAGGGAGGAATAATTAAATTCTCTAAATAACTTTAAAATGGCTGTAAAAGATGTTGTTGAAACTAGAGAGATAGAGTTAAGATATCTTGGGTTCCAGCTATCAAGATATTATTCTATTTAATAGTCTGCATGGGAAAACTGGTATTAAAGCGAGCACTTCACCTGGTATTTTATTTAGTATGGTTTACAGATCTTATGACTTCCTCCCTCTTACAATTTTCTTCCACTTTTAATTCTGTGTTTATCAGACTCTCTACTTCTGTATGCTACAGACTAGAATAAAACAGCTGCAGAATTTTCATTTGGAGTCACTCCCTTCGTTGTCCTTTCTCATGATGCTTGCACTAGCTTAAACTGCATTAGAACAAGTTGTAAAGTATAAATGAGAGAGGGAAGATTCTTATTGCAAGGGTAGCAACAGCAAGCTTAAGGCTGCCTAATATATCTGCCAATAAACTTGCAAAGTTTCTAAGATACTTCTAAGACACTTAGATAATTCTCAATTTAGTCTAGAATGAATTATTCTAGAATCCAGTGGACAACTGATTAACTAAACTCTGATTAACAGAAACTATATGTTATCCAGAAATCCATGAAGACTTCACTAATACATCCCCTTGGGACACACTGACTTTGCTCTTATGAAGGTCCTAAAATTTACAGAGGCAGAACTTAGCTTTTTAGAAGTAGTTGTCTCCTTGTACTTGATATTGTTACCTGATCAGAAAGTAACTCCTGAAACACACAAAGTATGTTTAGAGAGGGGACATTGCTTTATTCTGTGCAGGGTGCAAGGTGGAAGATTTCCACAAATCGAGCACACCTACTGAGGTTTTCAGTCCATACTTACACACTACAGTTAAAACACCACGCCTGTCTAATACATATGTTCTGCCTAGCTATTGCATATTCATTATGTTGAGCAAGCATGACGTATTGTTCTCTTGAGCAATCATCCTGGAGTATTCTACCCCTGCGTGGGAGTCTCTGGCGGTCTTTAGTGGTCTTCAGATTTTCGTTTGGGGAAGAATATCCCTACTCCTTTTGTCCTTTTGTGGTCAGGCGTCATCTGAGGACACCAGGGTCTTTGTTTCTCTTGCCCACCCCTCAGTTTCTCAGTGCGGAAGGAGGATGTATGTCCTTAATTATGTATGTTCTTAATTAGCAAGTCTGTGACTGAAATGTCTGTTATCTGGTGCCTTGACTATTATCCAAACATACCTTAAGCATCCTCTATTGTAAGCAGAATCTTAAATTAGATAAATTTTACCTTGAGTACACATAATCTAAACAGTGCTTGAATAGCAAGCATACCACACTTCTCATGTTTTAGGTTTTTTTCCTTTAACCTATCACCACTTTCTTATTTGTTAATCAGCTTTTTGAAGGCTTGAGGCAACAATATGACTCCTGAATGCAAAGCCTCCAACAGTTCCTTCTTCAGTGCAGTGCAGAAATTACTGACCTTCATCAAAGCTTTAGAAATTCAAAGTGCCAGACCTGAGCAGTTTTCTCCATGAAAGGCCTACTAAACTAAAGGAACTTCAGCGAAAAGATATTTCTTTATAGCTTTAGCATAAAAAATCAGGGTCATTACCAAGCTAGAAATTAATAAATACAGTCTAATGGGAGGGTTATTTATTATCAAGTTAAAGATTCTTAATGACTTGCATATGTGTGTGTACATATATATACTTTAATAGGCAGTTGTGCATCAAACTTCATTGGGAAAAAAATAAAAGCAATTATGAGGACAATATTGTTCTGATCTGCTTTAAATGTCATTACTGATCAGTACTTGACTACAGACTATAGCTTAAGAAACCTGTAGAGCAACCCCTCATAACCTCTGGGTCCCTCCTCCCTTCCAAGAGGAATGGCCTAGAAGTCGCCTAAGGTAGCTTGGACTAATGTCTCTCATTTTCTCGCATTTCAGACCAAGTGGATAATTTTTAGGTTTATAGTGTTCTTGGAAAAAATCTCACCTGATTATTACCTTCCTGATTCCCAGCCCTTCTCCAAACAAGACTGAAGTGTTTGCAAGTTTTTTGAAGCTGTGAAATCAAGTCTTAAAACTATCAGCATAAGTTTCCTTCAGAGGAGAGAATGTCTGCAGGGGGTACATACAATGTTAATTCAAAAACTGTCAAGCAGGAGTCTTGAAAAATACGGAACAAAAAAAATCTTAACCAAGCTGAGGAAATAGTATGATGAAGCTATATGGCAATTACAAGGGAAAAGGAGAGAAAAGACACATTATATCTTCTAAAATGGTCAGTGGGGTTTTGTTTTTGTTTTTTTTTTTTTTAATTGGGCCATTGAATCAAGTGCTGTGCACTTGATAGCAGTACAAAAAAATCAGATGCTGACTATAGCCATCTGCTACGAAACAGCTGCAGGTACTTACTATACTTAAGCTTTTGTGGTGCATATAAAGTGGTAACTGTCTAGCATAATGAATAAAAGAATTCAGATTCCTGTCTAGTTCCAATTATACAAGGAATTTAAAATGTGAATTGATGAAATTTATATTTTAATTATTTTAAATAAAAAAGGAAACAAGTATTTTTGCTTTTAATCCAACAGATACAAGGTATTGTTGAGCACAAATGCCATCAGCTACAAATAGGGACTTCAAGGCAAAATAATTGAGAAGTTTAATTCAAAGTAATTGAGAAGGTCTTGTAATCTTGGATCTGTAATCAAAAGTATCTCAGTTTAGATTGCATTACAGGGAAGTTTTCTTCTGCAAAAAAAATATACTTTTATTATCAGTTTGATTATCTTTTATGTTTTATACTTATGTGATTTTTTTGTCCTTTAGATAATTTCATGCAGTGTCAGCTGATGCTCTTTTTTCAGTTCATAGGGTCTTGCTAGCCAATGACTGCACAGAAGTAACACAAACACCATGCACTGCAGGGTGTAAGAGACTGGACGGCATTAATGCCTCAAACACCTGTCCTGATGGACAGAGACCGGGCCTGGCTTTTGCGGTTGAGGGAAGGAATGGAACTTGCTTGCAAGGCTGCATAGCAACACCACATGTGAGGGACTGAAAGAGTTAATGTCTCCAACATTGTGGTGGGGCAAGTTCTGCTTAACAACTAAGGTGCCGGTCAGCAAAGAGCCGTGCCCCTCGCTGGAGGATGCGCAGTTCTCTGTTCTGACGCGCTGAGTGGGCAGCTCGCCATGTACAGGCAAAGACCAAACAAGGGTCAGTCAGGTCTGCAGGGAGGGAGAAGTTACTCCCCAAATGACCCCCAAGCCCACTGACCCTTTCCCAAAGGTTCTGGAAGCACAAACCGTGTGACACCTAATTAGCCTAATGAGTTTGAGTGCCCGCCCAAAGGAGGCACCAGGAGTTGATAAAAGGGCATGAACTGAAGCCCCACAGGCACACGCCCTGCGGAACTGGACCCATTGGCTGGCGGGACCAACGCTGGACCCAGGACCAGTGAGATCTTTCTCTTCTCTCTCTCTCTTTCTCTTCCTCTCCCTCTCTCCCATTACCCCCACCCTCCCACCCCTTTAGACACCAACCGCTGACCAGGTCTGGGACTGGGAGCGGACCCAGCCACCGGCGGGCTCCTCTCCTCTCCGAGAGGGAGTCTGGGAGGCGAGAGGGTCTGCTCTGAACCTCCTCACCCGCCGGGAGGGCTCACCTTATTCCCTGAACTGATATATATGTGGTTACTGTGGGTTACACGGGTTACTGAGGTAGTTTCGTGCCAATTCCTGCTGTGACAAACCTCGTCACCTGCTGTTACGCTTCCCAAGTTCAGGCTGCTTCTGCTGTAAATGAAATTTTCAACCAATTGTTTAGTGTCGTTTCACCTTAATTCAGCCCGAGGGAATTCCGAACTCACCACAACCCCACCCTGGTCTGTCCAGCCCAGGTCGTGACATAGGGAAATAAAATCTAATATGCTCAATTTTATAACAGCTGTTGTGTGAGCGGTGCTTTATAGTGAAAGCAAGACAACTACCAATTTGGGCAAGTTGCAAAGCAGATTTAGACACCTACATTTAGGTGTCCACTTGTAAGCTAGTATCCAAGATGCCATTGTATTTGTGGAAGATTTTAGACTTGAATCAGGTGCCCACTCAAAGGCTTTTGGCACCTTTTGAGATGTCACACATGGGGAGATCTTACACAAGGTCTATAGAATTCCCATGTCCTGGAAGAGCATGGGCTGAATAGAATAGCATATGATGTATTTCAAATGGTGGCAGTCACCAATGTCTTATCAACTGCTTTGCAGCCTCTGTAGAGTCTACAGAATTATCCAGCTGATGAAATGAGACCAGCTTTCATTTGACTGTAATGGGAAGATAGGCACTGAGGTGAATAATAACTTCAGAGTAAAATTTGAGTGCCTGTACATGGGCACCAAGTCCCATTTTAAATACTCATGGACACTTCAGCTACCTACACAGGGTTAGCTGATATGACATCTGTGGATAGCCCATGCACTTCTAAAGAAGTGTCTGTAGACCAGGAGGAATATCCCAAAGCAGCTCAAATGGCACTCGAGATCTATGTTTTGTCAACTGGATCTGACCCTAAGAGTTTGCGTTTTGCACTTAGATAAAATCTTTCAATACCTGGATTTAGAACAAGAGTTAATACTCTACTACATCAAACAGAATACATCCTTGTACCCTACCAAACTCCATCTCTTACAGAGTTGACAGGCATCTTCAGTATAACCTCAGCTACACTGCCTAGTTACTCACTTCTTTCTGAAGAAACAGAGTGAATGAAATAAATCTGATTTCCCTTTGAATTGTCCTTACAGTTAACTTAAAGAGAAATAAAATAATTTTATTCTATAGTTCATTGACTTGTGTCAAACACAGATGGTAAAGTTTTTAACTGCTGAATTGTTGAGGTTGGAAGGGGCCTCTGAAGGTCATCTGGTCCAATCCCTCTACTCAAGCAGGGTCACCTAGAGCCACTTGCCCAAGACTTTGTAACCAATGTTACAAACAGAAAAGCAGCTTATAAATGCTTCACCCTTATCCCCTGAGAGTTAGTCTTGTGCTTGGAAAATTATGTAGGACCTTTATTTTCTTTTTCTCATCTTTTTTCCTCTTATTTTGACATTAAGGCCGCAATAAGGATCATATTTTGTAGAGTTACCAAATGAAATTTTTGCTGAAGAGCAGCAAGAAAATCTATTTTTTCTCCAAAATATCAGTTCAACTCCTTGAGATCTATTACACTTCTCTCAGCCTTTCTGCTGTTTTCCAAATCCTCTCTGGCACCACAAATAAATTTTCAATGATGGCCAAGTAACAAAAATGTCAAAATGCAATGAAACGAGAACATATTAAAAAGCCCTAGAACATATGACCAAAACCCATGTGATACTCACTTTTGTTTTCACTCTAATTTTTCATTCTTTTTTCAGTATTGTAATCAATTCATCTTTATAATGAGTTCCATAGATTTTAACAGTGAATATTTCCCTCATCTCATGCCTTTTCTTTCATACTAGCTAAAACAGTACAAAACCCCATCTCATAATATATTGAGTATAGAATGAAATAATTATTAGTTTCTAGTCATCTATGAATTCACATGAACGTCAGTCTTTCTGCTAACCCTGTTTACTTCAATATAAAGCCAAAGTTCAATTTCCAATGAAGTCAGCAGGAAAAATAACAAATTTCATGGCTGCAGTAATACACTTCTAGACACAGGATCAAGTGTCATGTGATACGAATGCATTTTACAACTTTTAAGCCCTTAGCACCTTTAGAGAGACCATTAATGTCTTAGGTTCGAGCCACAACCTTTTTAACTAACCAGCTTCCATCAAACCTCAAGAGAAAACATTGTAAAATATGTGCATGTGTGTGAGTGTATTTGTATGTATGTGTGTGAAGATGGACGGTATACATTAATGATGTAACAGAACACTGATCTTGGTCCCTTGCTTTATCAGACTTCTAGCAAAAAACAGATTAACTCCTAAAGATTTATAGCAGCTACCGTTAGTTGTGACACTTCATCTGAGTAGAAGGACTAATCAAAGAAGCTCTTGGAGCAGCCAAATCTAAGGCTGTTTCCCAACTCATGATCTCTGGATTATCAGTGATCTGTAGGATCTGAGCAAGTGGTTCATAAAATAATACCTGTTCACATACAGGCAAGGAAACAATCAAAATGGGGAAATGCAAAAATAATAACTGAGCGTTCCATGCTTAGTTTAGTTTTGTAATAGGATGTAGATGAAAACCATTCTGCCAACACTGCACAAGATAACCTCCGTAGTTTTAGAAAAGTAGATTGCTTTCTGATTAAAAAAGGCTGTGGTTTTGAGGCACTGGTCTAACACTTACACTGTAGTATTGCTGTAGTGCCATCTTTTAATCTCTTATTACCTTTCTGTTAACAGAATAGCATCCTGAAAGTTTTACATTTTTAATTCCTCAATGTATAGCTTTTATAGGAAAGATCTTGCATTTCTGCACCATTTTTACACATTTGGTTTACTAGAGGTTCAGATTTGTTTCATAACCTCTACTCAGACAATAGCAACTTTCACGTCTCTCTCCCAGACTCCCTTACCTATCCTAATTTGTCTACGTGACTGTAAGGAGCATAATGAGTTATTCAAGAAAGCACAATCTAGCATATGAACAAGCTAAATAAATGCCAAATGTAAGTAACTATTCATTACCTGAGAAATAACAGGTGAAAATATGTTGTACACTGTGAAATGACTTCCCTTCCGTTTTACCTGACAAAAAAAGAGAAAAAAAATCCAGTAGAATACATATCTTCACTGAATAGAAAAGGAATTGAGCTAAACAATACCAAGAATGATATCTCTGGAATTTTTTATGTGATCCATTACATCCTCTTCCCCATCCCTGTATGCCCTTGTGAATCAAGGTCTTGCAGAATATTGACTGAAATTACTTTATAAAAGTTATAATCACGAGTGCTGAGCTAAGGGGAAAATGAAATGAATTGCATGATGATAACAAAGATTATGACTATCATAAATTATTATCTCTGTAAGACTGAGCCATGTAGGATCCAAGTTTAAAACTTAAAGAATCTATATTGTTACTTAACATCAGTCCCAGAATACTTCATTGTCTCTCTTCAGAGCTAAAGGCCTAAAGCTTTGTTAACTATCCCAGTGGCTAGTAAACCCAGACAGGAATCAGTCCTTTATACTACTATGGGTGGTTTAAAATCAATGACTCTTAAATGTAAAACACAAAACGGGCAGCATAATCCAGGACTCCACAGCCTGATGGAGTGCTCTAAGCACTTGACTGTGAAGTCAAGATCCCTCTTTTCTTTTAAATCTCTTCTACTTAGTAGTTGAGTGCTGAGTTTTCAACAGGAAACTCTTCTGTATGCTTGTCTTTCCCTTCCCATATAACCTTCCAAATGGAGGGTGGGGTAGAGGAATGGGGAAGATATTTGGGGGATTTGTGTTTGGCCCTATCACAAGAAACGCCCCCGCAAGTCAAACCAATGGTTCATCTGGCCCAGTGTTTTTCTCCAAGAGCAGTAGGAATTGCCATTTAGGAAGACCGTACAAACTAACTCCTTTTGTGCAACCAGTGGACTCCCTTATACTCCTCCAAGATCCCACTGTTGTATTAGAGATGCTGCAGGACACATCCTTGCCTAAATGCTCCAAAGAGTAACTATTGCTGATGAATGCCACTTTGTTCTGGAACTCTAGTAACACTCTGGCATTACTTACTAAAGACGGCATGAAAGTTGTCTTAGATATCATCTAGCAAATGCCTCAGTGACAGATCCTGCTTTCAAGAATGAAAAACTCCATAACAGCCATGTAGAATATTCAGGTTAAATGTTAGCGTCACTAGCACTGTATGATGGAGCCGTAATTCCTATATTTTGCATTATTTTCTCAGTTGCTATCTGTTGTTATCTATTACGTATTGTGAATAGTGCCTGTGGGTTCCAATGCATCTCAGAGTCAGATTATTCAAGCCAGCATAGATGAGTTAAGGAAGGCAAACACTGGAAGAAATTTTTGTCTAACAAGTCATAACAGGTGGTTATAAAGACAAAGTAATGTAAGAGAGAGGGAAAGGAGAATAGTAAATTCAGACATGTTTGCATAAATTGAACAACAGAAGAAATACATTCCTTCTGCAGCCATTTAAAGTGATTTCCAAGTACATCAAAAACTATTATAATATAATGAAGCCAGTTGAAATAAGGAAGCTGTACCTTTATTGTGTAACATGTTCTAAAGTGGGCAGATGTGTTGTGGCATTGTCATGCAGTCATCTCGGGTTTTGTTTCATTTTCAGCATTAATTTCATTAACTGATACCCTCCAGTATAGTTGTCCATGCATAATAAGACATGAGGACAGGGTGGCAACTCTAACAAAGTGTGACACTTCTGCAGACTGCTCAGCAGAACTTGCTCTGTGAAGACACTTACCAGTATCCACTTTTAATAGTGTGTGTCACATTCCTGACAAATCAAGAATGCATTGTGCTGGAAAGGAAGTGTCTTTGAGTCAGTTCTGGAAGGAAATACTTCATATGACAGGACAGCTCTGTGGGCAATGTGACTTCTTCCATTTACCAAGTCCCTTGTCTCAAACTGACCTTCAAGTCCTTCAATAAGTTAGTTCAGTTACAGTAGATTTTTAGGAGCATTTGCTTGTCATTACAGACATAATTGTGCATATTGTCAAGCATTTACCCTTTTATTGTTCACAGTCAAGAATTTTCATTACTTTCATTAATATGTAAAACCTGTTACAAATGCTAGTAGGGTTGAAATGATGTTCTGCTGATTAGAAAAGGGGCTGTATGTACAAAATGTTTATTTGTTTGGAAAATATGTGTTTCTTTTTGTTGTTAGTTCAAAACCAGTGAAGATCTCTGAATATATCACTGTTGTAAAGTTTGCAAAGGCAGTTAGACCTACAGAGTTGTGCTGTGTCCTCATTTGTCCAAAGCTGGTAAAATCTGTGATACAGAACTGTGGATTGGACCATGATGGACATTAGAAACTATGTTGTCAAACTGCAAATCTATGTAAAGTGGAAGTAAATATATATTAAGATCTGAGATTTTAGTTCAGAGCAATCATTAATTTGAATGAAACAAATCTGGAGGAAGCACTTAATTTTTTAGTGCATAATTCACTGGATCTCCTCAAACTGTTCAGGAAAAAAATGAATGAATGTTAAAAAAATTAGTCTTTTTTTTCCAAGGACTGAGAAGAAAAAAAATTTACAAATTCTTCACATTTTTTTCCATGGTTTTCATACTCTAAGGCACTCTCTGGTTTACTGAGGCAGTGTATGTGTGTCCATGTCTGTATTTGAGACACATATATATCCAAGAAGAAAGAAAGAATATGTTTAGAATTAGCTTTAGATAAAACCTTAAGATAAGCTACTAGAAACAAAGTAGCTTTAAGGATAAAATGAAAGCAAGTTTCTACAGTTTATGTTGTGTTTGTGTTATGTTCTACTTTGCTATGGCTGAAATATGAGCATTTGTCTCAGGCAATCTTGATTTGTAGCAAGCATGAATGTAAATGTAAAATCAAAAATTTTAAAAATGTCCTAATTTTAATTTCAGATACTCATAAGGAAAATATGGTTTATGAACCAAGAATCAGAACACTAACCACTAAACACCAAAGTGCCAGTTATTTCTGGTTTTTACTTGATTCAATGCAAATACTTCTACTGCTTTTTCTCCCTATAAACAACAAAGAAAGGTCCAATAGCTGATTTCCATGTGCATTCAAATTTTGTATTTAATAGTATCAAATTATGGATTGATACAAAATGTAAAATCAGAGCAACGCTCTTCAGAAGAGTTTAGCTTCTTTTTAATCCTTAATTCCTGTTTACACTCTTACTTTATAAAGAACAATACTGTGAGATGTTAAAGTTTCCATTTGCAAGTTCTACCCACCAAAACCTGGTATAAATAAAATGAACTTATTAAAACCAATCAAATAGCTGAAGCATTCTTGAAACTTACATGATCAGAGTAGAAGCTGATAATCTTTTTGCAAATTCCCTTGTTTATTTTGCATTAGACTTAAGGAGAGTGGAGTTTTTCACTTGGTTTCTGGCAAGAAGCGAACAAAAGTCAAAAGAAGTGGCGCAGCTGAATGTGAAGACTTGTTCACATATGTTCACCAAATAATTTTGGCTTGCAGGGTCACAAAATGCAGGACTGAGTTGCCTAAATGCAGACATGCAAAGCTCTTTGAGGTACCCATCTGCTGTCCCTCACCTGCCATGATCGTTGGTCAGATGTGCTAGCTCCATGCAACTATCTGAAAAAACATTAGAGCATCTATAATGGCATTAGATGCTCATTTTTAAGCAACTAAATTGCTTCCTTCTGAATTGGAAAGAAACACTGAATACATGAGAAACACATCTCAACAAAAATGCAAGAAAGAAAAACAACTGTAAAGATTAATCAAAACATTCTGCTGCAATAACTTCTAAAACATTTCATCTCAGTTTTGGCTTTTATTTCTTACTTTATAAATGTATTTATATTTTAATATTAGAAGCCTTTTTCTTCTGAAGAACAGAAAATAGATTTTTAAAAGCTATAAAAGCTTTGACAGTTACAAATTTATTTTTACCCAGAAAATTCAGTGACACTCTCTTACTAAGAGATTGTTTCAATAAATCATGACTGTTTAAATTGAAAAATTCCACACAAAAATTGTGACTATTTCCATTTATGATATTTCTTTCAGTTGTCACAATATACAGTACTTCTATGAGATGCAAAGAAGGAACTTTTATCTCATGGAGTTGGCATATGCTATATTAAACTGGACATCAGCTGCTTCTCACAAATCTCAGTGCAGTATGTGCAAAATATACACTGCTAACATGATATTTTCTAATGACATAATTATTATTACTTAATTTAATTATTTAATTATCCAAAGAAAATGGGTTTTGTCCTAAAAGCAGGTTCTTGCTTCCTGGCTTCCTGCTGTGCTTTTCTAACTGCTGTGGGCAGAGGAATTGAATTCCCTGATACGTTTCTTTGCAAGGCAATTTGTTGTATTTGTCTTCTGTAGTTCTTGATAACAAGTTGTTTGATCTTTCTTGACAGGAAATAATTTTTTCAGCATGCCAGAAAGGGAGTCATTTAAACAAGTCTATGTATTCACAGTACACATCACAATTGTCATCATTCCTTTGAAAGTCTTGGTGTCTCCAGGTTGTGATTTAAAGAAAGATTATCTTGCCTCTTATCCTTTCTCTTTCACTAGCTGGGGAAAAAAAAAGTAAATGGTGGAGCCCAACCTTGCTACATCTGTCACTTTCTCCAAAAAATGTCTTGAAGCTGAGCCATATGATTACTCTACTTCATGTACAAGAGTTTTAAGTTCCTGAAGAGCACATCATAAATGCTCTGTGGGGGGAGTGCTTCCTAGTTCCAAATCCTTTGACGTTGTCAGTAGTCATATATATACCAACTATATATTGAGATAACAATGGTGAAAATGCACTGTCTCATGCTGTTCTTCAGATGGAAACCAAACATGCAAACAGAGAAGGAGACACAGGACTTCTAAAGACTTGGTGTACAAGACTTAAACAACCTTTACAACCTGGATAAGGAAACGTTGTTCACCATTAGAAATGCTTTCTCCTTTTGTTACAACAGTGGTATGATTTCTGAGTATCTATCACACATTATATGCATTTTTCCAGCCTTTAAGATAGGGCAGTATTATTGTTCCTATTTTTCAGACAGAGGACTGGGCCAAGGGGAGGTAAATGGCTCCATCCAGACGGTTGTACTGGCTGTGACAATCTCTGCTGCCTTCATCATGTGCCCCAGGGAGCCATCCTCATTCCCCGAGCCATTTGGTTCAGAGTACCTTGCTTCAACTCTCTTCCTCTTAGGCCCTTTTTAAAATGAGCTAGCCATTTCCTCACGGGAATGGCTCCTAGCTCACACCTAAAGCACTGGCCCTTGCTGACCTTCCTGCTCCCAAGCCTCCCAAGCATATTGCTTACACCCTGAGTGTCCCGTGCTTCCGATGTGACCAAATAATCTTTCCATTTTTAGTATTTTGAATACTGCTTGGAGTTTGTTAGGTTGTTATATCACCACAGCCACTAAGACTTGGTGAAGAGCAGAGGAACAACGACAGGCCAAAGACTCCAGTGACTCCATGAATGCAAGAAGACTCACTCTGCTTGTCCCAGGGCTGCCCAAGAAGAACAATGAGCCCAGTGTCTGCATATTCATCCCCAAGGATAAGTCAAGGAAAGAAGCTTCCTCCTCAAATGCCTTTTGGAGTGAATGGGGGTACAGTTGAAGAGGGGTATAGGATTGATTACGGGATACAGGGGAAAGAGCATTTTAGGACTGCCTAAAACTTGTGGACTATATTCAGGAGACTGTGAGAATGTGCAAGGCTTATTGTAGAGCATTTATTGGAAGGACCAAAGGCAGGGAAAGGGGTGGAACAAACCTGGGAAAACAGAATGAAATGGAGATAAAAGGTAGAAAAGTAAACAAGTCATTGCACCCTGCACTTCATCACCACAGTCTAGCCTGTATTCCCATTAGCCTGTGTTCTCATTACATTGGTGTTTTAACCACATCCTGGGTATTCTATTCTAACTACATGTATGTGAACACTAGCCAACTTCAAGATGGATTAGCCAACAAGTGTCTAAGAGGTGAGCGAGACAAAAACTGTGGGGGCTCATAGGCTTAAGTGCCAGCAGCTGGGAAGACCAGGGAATCCAAGGGCCAGCTATTGGATAGACTGAGTGTCTAAGGCCAGCTGCTGGACTGATCCATGTTTTGGTTTGTACATGCATGTATATATATAAGTGTGTGTGTGTGTGTGTCTGTGTGTGTAGTCCACTACTGGACTTCAATCCCACTCAGCTGGAAAAGTGACAGATGATCAGGCTTTCCATGCTATTCATATTCGTTTGAGTCTGTCTGGGTGCTGGCGAAGGCACTATTTCCACCCAAGTTAGCATGGGGTGACTGGCCGTATGCGTGTGAATTTTGTGTGTGTGTGTGTGTCCATCCATGCATGCCTGCTGAGAACCAATGCTCAGCCTCACTAGTGGTTGGACCTGGAGACAGCCAAGTCTATCAGCTGCTGAATTCAGCAAGCCTGAACAGTCATGTTCGAACTACTCACTGTGTAGCAGCTACCCTGCTGCATTCCTGCAGGTGGCTAAGGAATCCCCTCACTTGCAGTAACTTCAGCTTCAGGTTCTTCAGTGAATAATATTCCTTTACAAGATGACCAAGCTAATGAGAACTCTATTTCACATCACCCTCTGCTTCAGTTTTTATAGTCTGATACTGAGCAGAAGTACCCCACATGGGGATTCTTAAACACACAAGACCCCCTGGAATAAATTAAATATTTGTGTTTAGGTGAATGAATCACATTTTCAATGTCAAATCTTCTAGCTGTACTCAGCCTTCCTCTCTGACCCAGCTGTGGCTGTTACAACAGCTCTTGTGGTTGACATGAAAGACAGACTGTCAAAATCTCAAATTGTTGATAAACCTCCGAACCAAAAAACGGTTCCATCATTCTTTTATGTCATCAAGATTTTTAAATTTGCATTGGTTTTGTAATTTTTTGTATTTAAAACCAAATTAATTTTGAAAAACAAAATTTCATCAGAAAATTAAATATGTCATAAAAAAAGCCAAAAGTAAAACTGAGATGATTTCAGAACTTTGATGCTTTTAAATGGGAGAGACCCTTAAGAGCTGATCCTTTAAAAATATTTTTAGTTTGAATAAATGGAGAATTTTTGTCCAAATATATTAGAAAATTCCAAAACAGAGCTGAATTTCTTTTCCTGTAAAGGCCAAATAGTGAAGAATTA
Organism: Astur gentilis; assembly: GCF_929443795.1. Classification (NCBI taxonomy): domain Eukaryota; kingdom Metazoa; phylum Chordata; class Aves; order Accipitriformes; family Accipitridae; genus Astur; species Astur gentilis. The sequence continues at coordinate 7,832,928 of NC_064892.1, forward strand.
GAAGAAAAAAATGCATATGAGAAGCCATCATGTTTTTGGTAAGATTAAACACTGGTCCCCTTTTCTTCTCTAGTGTTTTTTTGGTTGGGAGTTTGACATATAAACAATGTAGTTTGATAAAGCAAACAGGTGGAATTCAAATTGACAGCCTTTGATTTAAGAAGATTAATAGTTTAGAAACACAGTAACTTCCATATCACGGCACAATGATGTATTTCAATGTTTATTGGGGTTTATTCGCAATACTTGTCAAATACAACAAATGTTTCAGGCTTTCAAATACACTACCTTTTAGTGGGTAACAGTCAAATTTTAGAGGGTTCTTCAGTTTAGACCTTGAACTGGGGAATTATTCTTCAGTACTTCACATTTCTGGTATGCTGTAGAAAGCATATAAAGAAATTAAGAATCTGGTGAGATTTTTCTCCAATGGCATCCATATTTATAGTTATTTGAGGTTTTATTTATTTTAATGAAACAGACAAGGCAGAAATGATTTATGGTGTACAATATATTTATGCTCTACATTTTCCAAAATTTAAACTCCTTGGGGATGAGACAATTAGAAATCTTACAGAAAAATTTTCAGTGAGTTGCTTCCACTGCAAGTTATGTCAGGAAGTAGAAATACTCATCATTCTTTATTAATCACAATCCCTTTACAGTCTAATGCAGGAATGACACTGTGTCTCTCCACTGCATCTTCAGTTCATCTGCTACTGTGCTATTTATATACTGAATATTGCAATTAGTAGTTGCTTCATAATGATGTTTCCAAAATGTGGCTGCAGACCAGGTCAGTATGGTGAAATTGCAGCTAAATTTCAGAACTGAAAGTTCTGGATTCAATCTTATAAATGCTTGACACCCAGAATAATGCATACTGTGGTAAGTCTACTTAATGTTGATACAGCTGCTCACATTAGTAGTCAATAAGATCAACAATAAATACAGTTTGGGATTTTTCAGTTTCCTCTTGCATCATGATTATATTTCTTTTTTCTGTTCTCTCAGTTTTCACCTGTACTCAGTGTCTTTTAAGAAAAAGAAAACAATCAAATGCCTATTCCTTTTTGTTTTCTTCATTTCTTTTCCCTACTTGTTTTCTTCTTATTTTCATTACCCACATTTTCTTCTTCTGCAGCAATAGTTCATAAATGAAATCAAATAAGGTAAGGAAAAAAAGAAACTGAGCAATATCAGTTCGGTCTGTAGCAAAAAATAATACATTTGAGTTGATTTCCTTTTCAGGCAGCTGCAACTTTTATGTTACTTTTTTTTTTTTGCAAATGGGCATCTATACATATAGCTTACTCCCGCTCAGTAAAAGTGCTGTAAACATATTGATAGTTTGTGACTGGGATAGCACTCTTTTTTTTTTTTTTTTTTCCAAAAATACATTGCAAGAAAAAAAAAAAAAAATTAGGAAAACTTAAAAAAACCCCAAGCTCCATAATTGGAAGTGATGAATATTTGCAGTTATGCATGTGATTCAAGAGTCTGCTGAATCAAGCCTTTTGGAAGAATGACTGGATGTAACAGCCCATTGCGACAGATGAGTGAGGAAATGTAGGCTTATCTCTGAAGTCAATGAGAATGCTAACAGTTTTCATAAGAGTGTGCTGCTGATGTGGAACTACCTCAAGAAGTGTCAGAGGAGCATGTGTCAGATGTAAAGAGGACTGTGTACAGAGAAGATTGTAGAGGCAGGGAACATCCTGTAGAAAGCTATGAAATGCACGAAACCTTTAGATATTAATTTGCCTTCAAAGTAAAATTTGAGATGTTCTGTCTGTCTGAAGTAAATCAACTTTATTTTCTAACCTAACAAATATGCAGAATGAAAAACCTACCAGTGAAGTTACTATGAGACATAACTTTTTTGATATCTGAAATACACTGAGATGTACAATCAAGTTAAACATTCTTGGCACTTAGATGAATAAATGCTTTAAAAATCAAGTATATAGCTAAAAGACAGAGTAAGTATGTAATGCCACTTTTTAAAAAATTAGGTCTATAAATGACTGCATTGCTCACTTACATATGATTTAAAAGCATTCCGTTTCCTTTAATACATTATGCAGATTCCTTATAAAATATAATAAATTATTACATAAGTACATACATTTTAGTGCAGCTTCTTAAAAAGTAAAAATGTAAAATAGTGATTTTTCCTAAATTGCATCGTTCTGGAGGTGAGGAGGTCCTTGAAATGAGCTGTGGTACTGATGCATCTGCAGATGTCCAAATTGTTACTGATTATTCTATTCCAAAACTCCATTAGAAAAATAACTTGTAGGACAAGACTATCTTTCCTGACCAATACTTCTTTTTTTTTTGCTTATTATTAGATTTATTTTTTTTAATTAGCCATGGCATACAATGGACAGAATTTAATTGTGTTGTGTTCCGTTCACATGTTCATAAGTTACCAGAAAGGGCTGATTCACAGAACAAAGTAAAACTTTCTGAAACACTGGTTTTGCTTTTGCAGTAGCTCTGAAGATCAGACAAAATGTGTCAGGAATTCCTGCTGTATTGAAACCTATAGACCACAGGGTCTAATGCTGAAATCAAGAATTTCATGATGTCCATTGCTAAGAATTATCTCCATTTTTAATTCTAAATTTCAAACCATGTTTAATCTTGAAAGATGAGGAAAAGGATTTTCTTTTACACTTTTCCACAAAATGTTTCTGCATAAAAGGGTTTCATCAAGACTAGCATCCTGTAGGAGACTTTGTAACATCAGGCAGCCAAGAGAGAGGCTTTTCTTTCACCTTCACTATCCACTGCAGGAAAAAAAGAGAGGGAAATCAAGCTTTTTTTAATTATTATTATTTTTTAGTTTGGAAACAGTTTTTGGTAGGACTTTGTTCCTGCAGAATCTGAAATGGCTTCTGAACTTTTAGGAGGTTTTAATAAAGGAGAACTTCATAACATTAAAGCAGTGATCAATACAAGGCATTGGGGTCTTCCAATACACGTTCCCAGATAGCTCAAATATGACCTCTGTGGTTACTGGGTCTTGTAAACCAGAAACATAAGTTTGCAAATCAAGTTTCCATTTTCCTTTTTTTTTTTACTTCAGTATAAGCTGCTTGAATGACTAGACTGCTTACTCAGTCCCAACTATTTGTTGTCCTTATTCTTCCTTTTATAGTCACAGTTTTCCTACCTGCCAGTCGCAGGACCTTTAAGTAGAATTGCAAACCCAACATTTTCTGGAGATCTGATAGCCCTGGTTTTTAACAGGTATTGCTGCAGAGAGAAGACAGAATAAAACACACAAAACAATGTTTTGATTTGTCATAGCTATGGCGTTACTAGATTTCTTAAAGCCTGGTTGCCCACAGTGGAAGATGATCCAGTTAGGGACCATTACAGCAAACCGGTGGACTGGAGGGGATGGACCTGGGGGCATTAAGGGACCTGGCTGCCATTGCAAGGCAGATGTCATTGCCTTCAAGGGCAACCAGGGGAGGTCTCTGGTAATCCAAAAAAGGCAGACACCCCTCACAATCCTTTTTAAGACTGGCGAGAAGGAGGCCACCAGCCTCACCTTAATCCCTGGGAAGATTATGGGCTAAATTCTCTGGGAAACCTTGCCCAGGCGTGTGAAAGACAAGAAGGTGTCAAGAGCAGCCCATATGGCTTTACCAAGGGCAAACCATGCCTGCGCAACTGTTTGACAGGGCCGGGACCGGTTAAACCCCTGTACCTCCAACCCAAAATGGTGGCGTGAGAGCCTTCCGAGGGGCGGGCACTGAGCAGCCGCCGTGACAGCCAATCGCCAGGCGCTGGCGGGGCCCTGAGCCGATCGCAGTCGGGTACCCTCCGCCCCGCCCACAGCGCCGAGGCACCGGCTCCCCATTGTCGAATTGCAAACCAGGTGAAGGAGGATCGGTGTCCCGGGGCAGCGGCTGCAGCCTCTGCAGGCCAGCAATGGTTCCTCGGGACTGCTTTGGGGAAAAGAGCCTCGTGAGGGAGAATATATTCCTCCTCCCTAGAGCTAACGAGAGGAAATTAACCAAAGCACAGACTAAAAAGTTTGGTTGTTTGTGTTTTTTTATTTTGTATATAAAAGTGTTTAACTTGTATGATAACATAGATAATTCTATGTATAGTTATAATGTTTATAATTGTATGAACTAGATGATGATAGAATAAAAATTTATTGAACACAAATAAAGCGGTCTGTATAAAGATATTTAGTAACTTTTGTTGACCTCTGCAAATATATTTTGTAATACTTTTGAAGCCCATTATTTTTTAATTTGGAAAGAAATTTGCTTCCTTACTGAAGACTTCTGAAATGAGTATTAAATTTGTTTCTTAGCGGGGGATCTGGATAGTTGTAAATGTCTTCTTTAGAAAAGGGAATTGCAAATTAGGGGGCAACTGAAAATACATCCTACTTTTAAAACTGCTTCAGGTTACTGTGTTATGTTTTTTTTATAATTTCCTTGATACTTCAGCCAATTGTCAGAGTTATTTGGCATACTTGTCTCATTTCCTCTGCTCTTCACCTGGTTGATCCTATACAGAAATAATAACAATATAAAAATGTGTGACATCCTACTTAAAACCCACAGATTGCTGCTACTATCGAATGCCTTAGATTTTTAAATCTTTGCTCTTTTAGAAAATGCATCACTGTCTTAGGCAGCTCTTGCATGAGACTTTAAGTCTCTTACGATAGATGCAGTAACAATATCTGGTAAGAAGAGTAATCCGACTTATGATTAAAAGTTGAGATCGTCCATTTAAACAAACCCTGTAATAACTGAAGAAGAAAGGTAACTATAATAATAATGTTTTAAAATAGTGGATTGAATGATGAGTTTTCTTGGATGCTTACAGTATAGAAGATGGGAAAATGCATGAGGAACACACAGGGCATATATTAATTTTTTAACCATTTGTTCAAATTGCTTGTTCTGCATTGATCTCTTGTCTCCTTACCAGCGACCTCCCAGTCATCTTCATATACGTTTCCTGGAAACAGATGTAGGTAGGAAGATTTAATGGAAGAAAACTTTTGAATTAAACTTGTAACTGAATTTATGTGTAAAAAAAATTGTTGCTGAGTATATTTACTTGTACTTAAGTCACATGCTGCAAATAGAACAAGTCGCAATCGATAGGGCTAATCTCAGCATGGACAGTTGTACATAATCATAAAACTGAGATTAGTATGGGTCTTACAATGGATGAAAGGAAGCAATATTATATAAAGTACTTGCATTCCTTTGAGAGTAAAAAAAAATTCTCTTAGTGAGTCTTTCCTGTCAAAACCTAGTCAGCGAGGCTCAAATTCTTAAAAAGGCCCATTCAAATAGAATCTACAGATTAATACCTATTTACATGAGTTAGCCTAGAAGTAATTTGAATTCATTTAATTTGAAATCATGAACTTTCTGTTGATGCTATGTCAAGTTACAGAGAGATTTATTTTGCAATTTTTCAATATTCAAGTAGGAAACACTTATTTGCTTAGAAAGCCTCACACAGATCCTGAAAATGGAAAGATGTTATGTTTATATGACACTTAAGGAAGCTGCCTTCTTGTTCCTCTCACAAAACTGATTTTAACCAGTGTTATTTGCAGTCTACAATAAGTCCCATGATAGCCAGCTTATATAAAGGATTTCAGTCCTGTATGAGTACTTCACTGCAAGACTGAGCAAAATAAGAGCAAGCAGGCACTGTAGTGATATAGAATGCTCAGAAAAACATAGATATTTCTAGAAAGAGAAATGGGAACAAAACCCAAACAGCTACTTCATTTGTCTAATCACTTTTTACAGATGTCTGTCTTAGTGCTAATCTCTCTTTACCTATGTTTTCCCTCAAAATTATAAGATGGCAATTTCTGCAGAACAAAAAAGTGATCTAACATTTTATTAAATAAAACTGACATAATTATATTAAAATCAAATTAATGTTCCATAAAACACTAGTAATCTCAAATGTTTTTCTTTATTTTTTACTTTTCTATCTCAAAATACATCTGTCAATAAAAAAAACAAACATTGAAATTCCATGAAATCTCTGAAATAGAGCTACAGAGAAAATGCCACAGAATTTATTCATTGATGAAGCAGTCTGATTAATTTAGATTTTTTGCCATCCTTTATGAGTAATTAGATATATAAATGATAATTTCAGTATGAATAATAACTATTTAAGCCACAATATTAACTATTTAAGTGCACAATATTTATTTAATTAAATATATATTCTCAGCCACAACTCAGTAACATAATATTTAGGTATATCAAGCATTCAGCTTCCTCATTGGCTTCAACGAACTAAGGTCTTCAGAGATGAAATACTGGGCTTTAGTACTGTGCAACTAGCTTTAGATATTTATCCGGTGGGAGTAGCTGCAATATAATCTCTATGGAGTAGCTGCAATACAATGTCTTCCTTCTGTACTTAATGACATGTCCTTTCTAAACCTGAGATGAAGAAACAGGTAGTAAAAACAATAAAAGGTTTGCTTCTCTCAAAGCGATTTCTGACTCAGGTCTGAGAGTTACTGCTTTGAAACTGCTGTGTATCAAAATGATTCCATTATCATGCCTTCTTTCATTTTTTGGTGTCATGAAATACTGGCTTTGTCTTTGAATTAGAGATTTTTCATTTTGACCTTAAGAGCAAGTAGAACATTTGAAGATGCATGCTTTTATTATATGAACTATTCTCTTGAAACAAATTTTTTAAGAAAAGTTGACTGGAGATGTCCTTTGCTATCCAAGACCATCAAGCTCTTGGGCCAAGTCTCTAAATTTCTATTACATTTAATTTTGCTTTTCGTATCGTTTTTCTAAATGCATTTCCTAGAAACTGAACTCTATTGAGCTCTCTTGGCCAAGTCTTGTCTACAGATCATACTGTTGTGGGTTTAGTGTTCTGGGCTCCACCTCTCTGTCCAGACCACTGAAGAAGAGCCAAAGGTAGTTAACATTTTCTGTTAGCATCAGATTTGTGCTCCTTTCATGTATAGTCATGAAAAGAATAGTCATCAACTATAGAGGGAGCACCTTGATTATCTGCCCAAAATTAGATGGGATGTATCCCAGCCTAACCATCTGGAATGACTGGATAGATATTTCATTTGCACAAAATGATCAAGTTATCACTTGGCAGTGCTTCAAGTTTCTGTCCAGTGAAGAATATAATATAGAAAAAAGAGATGTTGCCATTATAGATTATTCAAAGCTTGACAAAGTAGGAAGATACAACTTCTTTTGTAGTCTGTAAACAATGTTTTCAGCATTGTTAATTTTTTTTTAATATTTCATTTTGCTGATGAATCATTTGTTTTCCCTATTACTGAGGAGTAAAACCTTATACCTGCCCTTAACTAATATTAAGATCTAAATCAAACTTTCGGATTTTCTATGGTTGTCTGAATTCTTTGAAGATCTTCTGTTATGATAGATGATACATTCAGTATTATTGATACAATATGTAATTCGTAGTCAATACTTAGAGGTTTACATTATTACCAGTGATCAAACTGAAGCATCGTCTGGGATACAGAACTGCAATGAACGTCTCATGGAGTGATGGTACTACTTCATTGCCTCGTGCACTGTCTAATACATTGAAAGGAAGCTAAGAGATTTTAACAAAATGCTTTTTTCTTTTTTTAAAGTTTTGTGCAGGTAACAATTACAGAAGTAGTGTCAGTTAATAAAAAGATGTAAACAACCAGACTTGCAAATTCAGAACAAATTTTAAATATCACTTTAGAGACAGTAACACATTGATTACAACAGAGTAGATAAAAGCTTCAACAGAAACTGTACAATGGAAGTAAAATAAAGTATTATGAGTATGAGGGTCTACAGTCTAGCTATATTTTTAAAAAAACAGCAATAAATACACCTTATAAAAACCTCAATTTCCTGCTGCATTTTACTGGAGTGATAGATAACTGTGACATTGTTCATAGGAAAGTTATACAAATTCTACAGGAGAACTATATGACACGACTGATTGTTTAGGGGTGTGTGTGCAAGTATATGGCTCGTGAATTGTCACAAGAACAACAGATGATAACAGGGGTGAACAGAGAGAGAGATGTGTCAAAGACAGAAACACAGGACTCAGATTTGTTGCACATACTTTAAGGTCTTTAACTGAAGTAACTATATTAGAAGCTTGTAACACTGCATGTGTTAAACATCTGAGTGACTTTTAATGCAATTTACATTATTACTTAAATTGCCACGCATTATGCTAATCAGTTTCATTTATTTTATATATTCAAAGAAGATGTAAAATATTTAAGAGAGAGCAAGTAGAAAACAAGCCTGGAGATTGGTTTTAGTCATCTAGGTATCTCCTGTTATTCTAGGGCCTGTGAGGCACCCCACCTGGTCTCCAGCAGCTCTTCCAGCAAGGCATAGATCTCTGGGAAGTCCAGGAACCTGGCTGCCAGTGCTGGTCACACAACTTGGATACCTGTGGCACCTCAGATGACATTAGGTACTTATGTTTAAGCAACTGAACCCAATCCAGAATGGCCACTAGAGTAGCAATACAATGTTCTGTGCAAACTGAATCCATAGTCATCAAAATAAAAATTATATTTTAACATGAGTTTACTGTACTTTTTTTTTTTCTTTAAGAAAATCTTATGAATACATAGAGGGATTTTTATGGAACTTGTGGCCTCATAAGAACTATAAAAAAATTTCCTCTCAGTTCCTAGCAAATCAGTTTATTACTTCTGTAAACATATTGAAATACAATAAATTTAAGCATAGTCTCCTGAGCTTGATGCAATCTTTTTCCTTCCATTAATAATCTGCCACATAAAACAAGAGCATTTTAGGCATACTACCTCTTTTGCTATTTGAAATCACAGTCCCACAGATGACTGTATTAACAGCATCGGTGAATCTTTTTTGTTGAACTTCTTTTCCTATGAGCTTTCTTCCTTTGAATAATATCTGGTTGCTCTCTTGCAAAATAACATATAAGTTTATCATCAGGTGAGGAAGGCAGGGGACCAGCATGGCTGAGTAAGGACCTCCTGGTCAAACTAACGGATAAGAAGGAAATGCACAGGCAGTGGAACCAGGGACACTTATCCTGGAAGAATATAGGCATGCTGCCCACATGTGTTAGGGATGGAATCAGGAAAGCTAAGGCACAGCTGGAGCTGAATTTGGCAAGGAATGTGAAATATAATAATAAGGGCTTCTACAGGTATGTTGCTCAGAAAAGAAAGATTAAAGACAATATACCACCGTGCACCCCGTACCTCCCCCCAATAAAGAAGACAGGAGAACTAGTAACAACCGGTATGGAGAAGGCTGAGGTCCTCAACAAATTTTGCCTCAGTTTTCACTGGTAATCTCTCTTCCCACATCGCTCAAGTCTCTGAACCTCAAGGTAGGGACTGGGTGAATGAAGTCCCTCCCGTCGTAGGAGAAGATCAGGTTCAAGACCACCTGAGGAATCTGAACGTACACAGGTCCATGGGACACAACAAGATGAATCCCAGAGTCCTGAGAGATTTGGCTGATGTAGTTGCCAACTCTCTGTCATATTTCAAAAGTCATGGCAGTCAGAAGGCCCAAGTGATGGAAGAAAAGGAAGTATTGCCCCCATTTTTTTAAGGGTAAAAAGGAGGACCCCGGGAACTACCAACCAGACTCAGAGCTGTGCCCAGCAAGATCATGGAGCAGATCCTCCTGGAAGACATATGGAAGACAGGGAGGTGATTAGAGACAGCCAATGCTGTCTGACTAATCTGATGGCCTTCTACAATGGAGTGACTGCATCAGTGGACAAAGGAAGTGCTATGGATGTCATTACCTGAACTCTGCAAGGCCTTTGACACTGTGCCACGTTCTTGCTGCTAAATTGGAGACACATGGATGCACTGTTAGATGGATAAAGAATTGGCTGGATGGCCATGTCCAAAGGGTTACTGTCAATGGCTCAATGTTCAAGTGGAAACCAGTAACAAACGATGTCCCTCAGGGATCCATACTGGGACCAATACTATTTAATATCTTCATCAATGGCATAGATAATGGGATTGAGTGCACCCTCAGCAAGTTTGCAGATGACACCAAGCTGAGTGGTACAGCTGATACGCCTGAGGGAAGGGATGCCAACCAGAGGGAACTTGAAAGGTTTGAGGAATGGGCCCATATAAACCTCATGAAGTTCAACAAGGCCAAGTGCAAGGTCCTGCACCTGGGTCCGGGCAATCCCCAATATCAGTAGAGACTGGGGGATTAATACATTGAGATAACTCTATGGAGAAGGACTTGGGGATATTGGTGGACAAAAAATTGGATATGAGTCAGTAATGTGCACTTGCAGCCCAGAAGCCAATCATATCCTGGGCTGCATCCAAAGAAGCATAACCAGCAGTTGATTCTCCCACTCTATTCCGCCCTCCTGTGACCCCACCTGGAGTACACCATCCAGTTCTGGGGTCCCCCATGCAAGAAAGACATGGACTTGTTAGACCAGGTCCAGAGAGGGCCACAAAAATGATCAGAGGGCTGGAACACCTCTCCTATGCGGAAAGGCTGAGATAGTTGGGGTAGCTTAGCCTGGAGAAGAGAAGCATCCCAGGACACCTTGTTGCGGCTTTTCAATATCTAAAGAGGGATTATAAGAAAGACAGAGAGAGGCTTTTTACCAAGGCCAGTAGTGACAGGACAAGAGGAAATGGTTTAAACTGAAAGAAGATAGACTTAAATTGGACATAAGGATGAAATTTTTTACGATGAGGGTGGTGAAGGCTGGAACAGGCTGCCCAGAGAAGTTGTCGATGCCCCATCCCTGGAAGTGTTCAAGGTCGGGTTGGATGGGGCTTTGAGCAACCTGATCTACTGAAAGATGTCCCTGCCCACGGCAGGTGGGTTGAACTAGATCACCTTTAAGGTCCCTTCCAACCCAAATCATTCTGTGATTTTATGATTCTATTCTATAATTTATGAAGTCCCATAACTCATTAAATATGCCAAGCATTCACAATACAGTAATCTTACAAAATGGGAGTAGAATCTTGATTTTAAAAAATATGGTCATTAAAATAAATTCTCAATTATAAAAAGGAGCCTTTTTTAGTTGTTCTCTGTTTTACATTCTGAGTAAACTGGTACAAATAATTTATTTTGTAAGAATTAAGACATGATGTTATAAAAAAATCCATTGCTTCAGTGTTTAGTTTAATACCAGGGCTAAATTTAGAATTAATGAACAAAGTAGCCTAAGCTATAGCCCTTCATTAAACTCTGGCTCCAAGGAGTCTGAGCTATTCTAGCTTACTTGCACTGGAAATAAAGGAAAATGCAAATTAAAGTTGTTCATATATGTAAGTATGTAGGGAATAATATATTCCACTCTATATACCTAGCAACTGGAGGATTAAAAGTATACAGTATTAAGAGAGGTTACTAATTCATCATAATTTGTTCAAAATACTTTGTACAGCAATTGTTCCAAGAGTTTTCTGTGACATTTGTTGATTGTATAATTGTATAATAATTAAGCAGGTGTGACCTCTGTTCTGTTAGCGGTGAGCAGAGTATCTTTCTGGCAAACAATGCAGGATGCAAATGAAAAGAGTGAATTTTTTTTTTTTTCTACTTGAATTAAGAGAACTGCAGGTGCATACATAGAATGGGCCAATGGTGCATACCAGATTCTGTTCACAGAGCTGGCATAAGGAAAGACATTTTGGATTGAGATCAGCCAGGTAACACCAAGATTGCTGAGGGGTTGATCCACATGCCCTATGAGGAAATGTTGAAATGATGGGGCTTGTTTACCCTGGAGAAGAGAGGCTAAGGGGGATCTTATTGCTCCCTACAAGCAACTAATGTGAGAATGTAGAGAAGACAGAGCCAAACTTTTCAGAGGTGCAGAGTAGAAAGAGAGAGGTAACAGACACAAGTTGGAACACAGGATAAGCAAATGAAATAAAATCCTTCTATATAAGAGAAAAAAAAAAGCCATAAAGGTGGCCAAGCACTGTAATAGGCTGCCCAGAGAGGCTATGGAATCTGCATCTTCAAAGATATTTAAAAATCAGCTGGACATGGCCTTGAGCAACCTGCTGGATGTACACTGAGTACGAGTTTGGACTAGATGACCTCTGGAAGTTTTTTCTGACCTGTATGAATCTGTGATTCTATCTTCAATATAAAAAGTATGCTTCAGAGACATGGGAGATTTTCATTTTATTTCCCCTCCTGTTGCACTGGGTAAGGAAAGCAATGTATTGTAGAAATGTGAGGCCAAAATGTGCCATTGACTACTCTTTTGCCCATCCTTCCACTTTCTCAAAAGAAAAATAATACAAATCAGATTCCCTGTGAATTGCTGGAGATCTTAAAAAAGGTTCAGAGCAACTCCAGATTAACAGAAGAATTCTGAATTGTCAGTGGCTTCAGCACCGAATAGATTAATTCTGGTAGGCTAGATCCAGGCAAATTAATTCTGACTGGACTGAAGTCAAATGTAGAAGGTTCAGCCCTACATAACAACACAGACTGTCTCCTCTCCAGACATAGTCTGGACTGCCTTAAAGACTCTCTTGTTGCTGCGGGCATTTTAAGAAGTGCTCAAGTCAAGTGCAGTGTAGGTTTTCTCAGGTGATGACATGACTAGCAGTCTGTAGAGCTACAGAATCAACAGAGTATCGCTTACATGCCATGCATTGAAGCAGCATAACTGTATATCCCAAAATATAAAACTTGCAGCATCAGGAAGAGAGCAAGATGCAGTCCTTGATGAAGGAATAAAACATCCCTCACTGATGCTTTAACTACTAAGTGATATGACAGAATCTCTTTTCCAACCATAAAGAAGAGATCAAAATATTTTTACCAAAATGCATTATTTCAGTTTGTGGTTTTAATAGCTTCTACGATTTCTGAGTTTAAATTTCTTAGAGGTGTTTAACCGAGTCATTCCATTTAAGCAGTCACCATCAAAGCTATTTTTTCTTCATATTGACTCTATGGGCAACCTAGGCATCAGAGTTAGATTGCCAGAACTACCATGGCTCACACTACCATCTACTTTTCAAATATAGCAGTACCTAACCTGGGAACATAAAATGGGCTACATTAAGTTTTCCTCACCTTGGCCCATTCTTATGAGCAGAAAGAAAGAGCTTTTAAATGAGGAGTATTTTTATCAATGACCTGCACTGAAATCTACAGCAGCCAGAGTGCTAAATGTATAGCCCAAACTAATTAACAGGAAATACTGATAAGAATATGTCTTAAACCCTTTCCTTTTCAGGGCTGTGAATGCTCTCTGAACTGTTATCCGAGTAGACCACTAACATGGGGTGGAGGAGAAAACAAACTGGGCAGAAAGGGGAAAAATGCAATTCAGTTGCAAGCCATGGATTTAAGCCTTGATTTTGAAATTGAACCCCAAATTTAGCTCAGGTAATCTCGTGTAAAACCTGAATTAGATCATTTTACATACCTTCCATAGTTGATAGACCAATTTAAGCAGTGTCAGAAGATAGTTCTCCCTACTTGTTGGTTTTGCAACTAGCTTATGCTGAACTAGGACAGTGCTCCTACTGAGAGAGGTGATTCAGCCTTCTTTTTTGCCTGCAGCCACATTTCCTTCTGTCTGCTAGCACTAGTTATTGTAATGCTTTCCACAGCATGGAAACAGTATACCCATTGAATCCAACTGCTGTCAGAAAAAACCAAAAAATTTTGTAGTGATTTTGAGCAAACTCAGCTGCTTTTGAATCTAATCCCTAAAACATGTCTCTTAGAATATAATAACTTCACTCCCATTAAATCTTTTCAACAGACAAATATAAATGAGATTGGTAACATGATTAACACTATGGCCTCAAGTATACTTTGATGTTTATTTCTGTATTTCTGAAGTTATTGTTCAATCTCAGATTACCCAGAAGTTTGTACCCAGGCCAAACTTCTGCAGCAGGGTTACATAGGAACAGCAGTTTGGGATCTTTTGTTTGTAAATTATTTCCTCATTGCTAACAAACCATTTCTTTCTGTTTTTCTTCTGCATTTCTGAGCAACATCTGGAGAAAACAGGAGTCTGCATGAGCTGTAATTTTATTTTTTTTTTCCATATGCTTGCCATGCTTTCTTCTTCATAGCACAAGTAAATGCAAACAAAAGGAAACAAAAATTTCTATCCTGGGTCAGACTCTCAGGTACTGTAAATCAACAAAATTGCCAAAAGAGGCCCTATCTATTTTGCTTTAGTCATATTGCTCTTTCAAATGGAACAGTTTCTCATTACCTGTCCATCATTTCAGTATTTTGAATGACGTTTATTTCTGGGAGATAAAATTTAATGTAAAAACAACTTTCCTGAAGAATGGCAAAGTAAACAACAAAATTGTTTTGTTTTTCAGGAACATTGAGTAATTTACACAAATTAATAGACTGGACTACTGTAATTGTATCTTGATATCTTGAAGTTCTTTCCAGAAGAAAAGTTTGAAACTCCTCTTTCAGCATCTTGAAACTGTACATATGAGTGTTTGATAAAGACAAGTTTGGAAGAGGTTGGGAGACAAGAAGGAGTTTTGATGTAAAATAGCAGCTGGGATGGCAGTTATATTCTTTACCATTAATATATTCTGTTCACTTGCTATCTTGCTTATCTCATTCTGCAGTATATTTCTGAGATACACCTTCCTTGTCATGTTTTCCTTCTGTACTGTAACCATTGTCATTTATCTTTAGTGATGTATGTATCTTCCACATGACAACCTATATTTTCACTAATATATACATTCCATTACTTCTGTTATTACTAAAAAAGATGTATGTATTTATATATAATAATTAGTCACCATCTCTACCTTGCTTATCAGGACATGCAATGATTCATAACACAGGATTCAGAATCATGCACACCCCCTGCAGTGTATAGATAACTACACAGAAATTAATGTGCAAATAAAGTCTTCAGGTTCAGCTTCTTTCTGTCCGTTTCAAATTCTAACTGGCATGCTTAGCTTTCAATTTGACTATAATATCGGCAGTTTTAATTATATTGCTAAAATGATATTCCATCCGTGTTATGCTGTGTAGCATCTGCCACAGTTTTCTTCAACCTTGTAATTCACCATACAGATGCCTAATTCATGATTTTTCCTCTCTAATGAGGTCAGAGTATCTTGTATAGTCTCAAATAGTATATGAAATGACTTTATTAGGTGTACCTTGTTATGTGCAAAATTCAACCAAAGTAGAAATAGAAAGCAATAGATGTTCTCCCTTTAGAAAAGACATTTCCCTTCCCTTCCTTCCCTTCCCTTCCCTTCCCTTCCCTTCCCTTCCCTTCCCTTCCCTTCCCTTCCCTTCCCTTCCCTTCCCTTCCCTTCCCTTCCCTTCCCTTCCCTTCCCTTCCCTTCCCTTCCCTTCCCATTTCCATTTCCATTTCCATCTCCCTGCCTCGCCCCACTTCACCTCTTTTGTTCTAGTCATATTGCCCTTTCAGCTGGCACAGTTTCTTATTACCTGTCCATCATTTCAATATTTTGAATGACATTTATTCCTGGGAGATGAAATTTAATATAAAACCAGCATTGCTGAAGAACAGTGAAGTACACAGCTTTTTGCCCCACTTCCTCTTTTTTCCTGTCTGCCTCTGGCCCTAGCCCTATTTCTTTTTATTGTTTTGATATGCACAAGCCTTCTTAAAGGTAAGGCAAGCTGTTCTACAAATTACTAGTTTCATGAGTTTTAGCCTCAGGTTTAAAATTCTGCACAGAATGGGATGGGCAGAGGAGATCTGAAATTGATTTGAATTTAATTTAAACTCCACGACAAGGACTGAAGGATGTTTTGTATGAAGCTCATCCAAGTGGTTTGTTCTTTTTTATTCTACTAAACTTTTCCAAAGAATTACTTCAGATTTTATCGTTATTAGAGGTTATTAGTTTTTGTATTATTTGTGTGTGTGATTATTATGCTCAACCTATTGTTCAAAAATATTTGGGTATAGATGGCCTGTGACATTTGCTCCTTTACAGTTCTGGAGGATTTTATTTTCTGTAATTAAGCCTGGATTTTGTCATTCAATCTCTACCAAAAATAATAAAAATTGTGCGGTGCATTTCAGCTTTTGACAGCGTTTGGGGTGATCTGTACAGAGCAGATTGTACTTGAGAAGATTAAATGAGCTTTTTCTTCCACCTGATATAATAATGAAACTTGCTCTTGAAATGACCCATTTAGTTGCAAGAAATAGCTTAAAGGTTAAGGAGAAGATTTTAAGAGAACCATTGCCAATCAGTGTGCATTGTACCTAAAGCTAACTATATTTTTTAAGGTGATTTGTTGATAAAGGCTCCGTAAATGGTAATGTAACCTGAAATATGGGACTGTGTTCTGGGTATCCTACATGCCTCAAAAGCACAAAGGCTGAAAGCCCAACAGCAAGAGAACCTGACTTGCAGGTTATTTCCCATGGCAAGTAACCTGCTACAGACCTGTGAAAGAATGGCTGCGCATTTAATATCTTGCTACCTTCCTCAGCTGTTACAAATCTGTGATTTTGAAGTTCTGGGATTTCTGGGTACTGCTATACTTACCAGGTGTTTTTGCTGTCATTTCATGACTCCCTCTTGGAGCTGTCATGTTTATTAGCTGACACTCATCATCCCGCACTGCATGTTCTTGAAGCCAGAGAACATAAACAGCACTGGAAAGCAATTTCCAATATTATTTTAGACACTCAGATCTGCTACTTCCAGAGTTCATCCTTTCTAAACTGTTTCCCTAATCTACTCCTCCTGCAAAGACAAATTGTCTGTCTGTTTCTTTTCAAATAACCTTCAGATTCCACGGTAAGGAAACCAGTAAACTACTGAAGCAGAAAGACTGTTAGATTGGAAATATTTTGCAAGCAACAAGATATTGTTTAATTGCAGCTTTGCTATGGTAGATTTTAAACAGTAGACAACACCACTCTGTGTTGTGATTCTGCCTGCAAATCTTTAATATTTGCATAGAAGAAATCTTGGCTGCATAAAAGACTATTTGAACTGTATTGCCTGTTAATAAAACAACTGTAAATGGAAAAGGGTCTTTCAAAGAGTACAAACTCTGGCACTCTTAGTAAGGAAACAAGAAAGTGTCTTGCGCCATTTTTATAAAATACAAAATCTCAGCTTCAAACTCCTCAGTTGTATGCTTTTCTTAGTTGACTATGAGATATCTATCCATTTTTGACATGCTGATCATAAAACAGCATTCCCAGATTTGGATGACTTCCCGGAATTGCATTATACTGAGACAGTATAGCTCAGTTTCCATATACTTATGTGGGCCAAAAAATGGGTTGATGTGCTGGAAAGCAAAAACTTATAAATTGAGGTACTGAGATTGCTGGGTATAACTTTTATTATTATGTCAACAAAAGCCAAGAATGAAAAAGTCAGCTTCATTAATTTTGGCTGCAAAATTCATGTCAGGATTTTCTAAATACTTCTACATATGTTAATGACATGAAAAAAACTCTTAGATTATCAGTGGTATAGCAGCAAAAAGGATGTTTATTCACAGCAGAAAATAAGACTGTAATTTTGTTTGGGAGACCCTCCTTATAAAAAAGCCTGGTACTATGGTTATTTGAAAAATAAATTTCTGTTATGATGTTTCTCGTGCCATTTCAGAACGATTCTTTCAAACACTTACCTTGTCAAGAGTTATGGACATAATCTTTTAAAATAGTTAAAATATTCACTTCCCCTTTTAAATTTTTTTCATTACCTATTTGTTTTTTTCAAACAAGATTTAAACATTCTCTATGTTCACAACCTTTTTACATGTCATTTTCAAAGATCAGGCTCAATTAGAAGTGATTTATAACTACTTACTTGCTTTCATCTTCCTCTTCCACCTGTCCTAGCAGCACAATGCAGCAACAAAACAGGCAATAGCTCTTTCAAACAGCTCAGGCTGCAGCAGAGCAATACAACATATTCTTGTAAACATTTCCCCTAACCAGGTTTGAAGATGGACCAAGAATTTAATAGGTTGTATATACTTGGCTCCTGGTAGACTATAGCAACAGTTCCTAAGCACGGTGTAGACTGCAAAAATTGTATTCTGCTAATGCAGCATTGTAGCGGTCCCTACTGAAGAGTGAAGGCTTATCTCTAACTACTATACAGTGGTGTACTGGTGTTGGCCCACAGAGTTGGGCTAGAGTTAATTTTCTTCACAGTAGCTTGTATGGGGCTGTGGGTTGGATTTGTGCTGAAAACAGTGTTGATAACACAGGGATGTTTTAGCTGTTGCTGATCAGGGCTTACCCAGAGGCAAGGGCTTTTCTGCTTCTCCCCCCACCCCACCAGCGAGCAGGCTGGGGGGGCACAAGGAGCTGGGAGGGGACACAGCCGGAACAGCTGACCCCGACTGACCCGAGGCATATCCCACACCATATGGCGTCATGGTCAGCATATAAAGCTGGGGAAGAAGGAGGACGGGGAGGACATTCAGAGTGGTCACGGTTGTCTTCCCAGGTCACCGTTAGGTGTGATGGAGCCCTGCTTTCCTGGAGATGGCGGAACACCTGCCTGCCCGTGGGAAGTGGGGAATGAATTCTTTATTTTGCATTACTTGTGCACACAGCTTTTGCTTTCCCTGTTAAACTGTCTTTATCTCGACCCATGAATTTTCTCACTTTTACCCTTCTGATTCTCTTCCACATCCTGCTGTAGGTGAGTGGCTCTATGGGGTTTAGCTGCTTTACCAGAGTTAAACCACAACAAGTGGTGTTTGTAATACCATGATTATTTTTAAGGATAAAAAGATAATCTCAGAATAATCTAAAATAAGTTAGGCACAAGCAGGAACTTCATTCCATGATTCCTGCAGTGGGGAGAAATTACAAATTTTTTCTATATAAATACTATAAAATCCAAGGAATATGAGAACAAAAAAGTAAGAGCAGTTTTGGTGCAGCTGTTGTTTGTTAAAGAGCTGATAAATATTAGGTCAAAAAGGATGACTACTGTACTTCATTGAATAGGACAAATTTGGACTACATTTTTTTTCAGCTAACCACATTACAGCAGAATTAGTGATACAGGAATGACATTCATACAGTGAGTCCTTTTTGAAATAGTTTCTTACTTGACAAAAAGCATCTGGATATTTTCCATTTTCCCGCATCTGGGAGAACTTCACTAGAAAAATCTGCACTGCAGAAATACCACAGATATTCTTGACACAGTCTGTCTAAATTATCAGTTTATTACCTAGAGAACCCTTGGCCCATAGCTGTTGACTGCATTGTAGCGTAGATGAACTTTTGCTCTTTGCCACCCTATATCCATTTCTTGTTTATTTTCAGATGGAAGGTAATTAAATTCGGGATTCTGAAGAGCTCTTGCTCTCACTCTGTCTTACAATAGACTCAAAGAGTCTATGTAGAAACCTGAAAAAAAAGAAAGCCGTGTGTTTTTTCAGCATTGGTCCTTGCCTTTAGCTTTTTATGGCTGTCACTAGCCTTGTTGTTGATGTATTCCTGGGCCTCGTATCCTAGACATCCAGACCTGTACTCATTTAACAGAAGTGATGGCTTCTGTGCTCCAAAGGTCCCCTCTTGTGTAACTGGGAGTACAGGAAAGGGCTATTACATGCTGATAACTTGTCCTAATGTACGGCTGGGATGTGTCTTGGGCATTCACCAAGATGTAGGAACCACAAAAAAACTGTCTTGTGCAGCAGTGTAGACATGGCCTCTTTTTTCTTGACACAGATGGAATTTGGTGATGAAAGAAAGGAAAAATTTGCAGTTCAAGGCCTTTATCACTATAACACAGGCAGAGGTATTTACAATACAAATAACAAGGGACATTTGCCAAATGAAGTCAACCTTGAATCAGAGCAGAAACTTTCCCAATTATTGCAACATTCTGTTTAGTTTTTAGCTTTTCTTTTGCGATTACCATCAATAGTGTCAACTGTGATTGTTACATCATAACACATATTCTTTCTGGCTTTTGTAGAACATCATTATAGATCACACAGATCACAGCTCCGTTAACTCACAACTACTTCTTTAGAGTTTTCCCTATTGAATATCTGCTACAACTTTCTCCTATGTTTTGGTAGAAGAGGACTACGTTGTATGTATCTCATGCAAGGTTTCTTTATCAACACATTTTATATGATACTGACCATTTTGTTTTAAACAAATTGCCTAAAGGATTTAACAAATGAAGGAAAACAAATAAATAGTTTTCAGAAACATATGGCATCGAAAAGGAGACACTGAGTCTTCATGTACAGCCTTGTCAAAGTTCTGTGGAGCAAAGCTAACATAAATAGAAAAAATGAAGATGTACCTATCCAGCAAGAAAATCGAAGGTGACCAATGTAGTCTGAATTTGTCCTTCATATTACCTTTTTTTTTTTTTTTTTTTTTTTTTTTTAACTGGATAATTTATTTTAGAAATAGTAGAATATTGGTCATGGGAAATGATTGAAAAAAAGCCTTATCTGGTGAAGTTGCACCAGCATTTCTACAAAAATAAATAAATAAATATGTATTTGTCCTTCATACTAGGAAAACTGTCTTCTCACCTTTCCATCCCGAAATGCAGTGTTTCACAGATCATTTTGATCTCTATCATCCTAGATATAATCAGTTTTCAAGGTGATTTACAGAGATCACAATTATTTCTGAAATCCTCTTTGCTGTGCAATATGAATTATTGACATGCCCGAGGCCCACAATGCTGGGTATTTCATTCAGAGTAAATAGGTGATGATGTGCTTATGTGTATAGAGAGCAGACTGACAGAAATGGGAAGAAAAAGATGAAGAAAGTAAAAGTGTGGTGATAAATACCAAAACAGAAAATGAAATGATAGAAGAAAGACTGTCAGACATGATAAACAACAAAAAAAGTATGTTGCAAACCAAACATTTTTTTTAAAATGTATGTTCCAATTTACAAAAAATAGAAGCAAAAATATTTTGAAATTTTCAACTTTAAATAGTTTCAGTATGAATTCTGACATATGGGGCATATCTCTCCTATTTTTTCTCATGTTCTCAACATCCATTATTATTTTCCAGAAAGATTATAGAAAGTCTTATAGTCCAAAGCAGAATTAATATAGCTTGCCTCTGCATCTTTCCCCCCCCCCCATCTGCATAATTTTACATTTAAGAGTTTAGTTCAAATTTTTGTAATTCTCTGGAGCATCTCCATGCTCTTAAATGCCACTTTGGAAGGGCAAGAGTCTCCTATACATCTTTTGTCATAAGTCTTAGACCCATACAGAAGTCTCAGATACACTTAGGGCAAAAGATGGCATGTTTCTTTTCAGGGAAATCTATTTCCTATGAAGTCTTTGGTTTCACTTTTAAGTTTGTGTTATGTTTCTTTCCTGGGGTAAGTTTCTTTTAGAGGAACCTTTTCAGAACAGTGTCTTCTAGATGCTAAATTTCTCAGACATGGAAGCTAGTAAATAAAGAGGATCTCCCGCAGATTCGGGTCCACAAGGGTTGTTGGGTACCAGGCAAAACCCCGTCTGTAGGTATGAAGCCTTATAAGACTTCTTCTTTGTTTTCTCTGTGCTTGCATATAATGACTAAGTTAGGTGCCATTCACTTTGGTTGGTGTACCACCATTTTCAACCATTCCCTCTGATACTAAATTGGGCTATTATAATTATGTCTTTTAATGAAATAGGTCTTGTATATTGATCCCTCCTGCCTTTCCCTGTCAATGATGCACACTAAAACTGGGGAATTTTACCAATTTGGCAACAGAAAACATAACAAAACACTATAACCATCTTATTTCATAAGGAACCAGTTTGAGTGTTCTGATTTTACATCTTATATGTGTTTTGGAGATCGTTTCCCTTCCAGTGATTGCCCAGCGTGGCAGATGTTTAAAATGCACATTGCTATTTTCATTTTCAATTGCATGCCAAAAGAGCTAGTGTGTCTTTGACGAAACAATACACAAAAAAATACAAAACTCTATTTGGCAAATACTATGTCATCATAACTCAGTTCTTTAGACATTTTTCAGTGCTGCTCATTAAGTTTATTATCACAAATGAAGTTTGTACAATCCCTGTTTTGAATGCTGTGTTGACTCACACATAATAGAGTAAGAAATGCCTAATAGTGATGTAATCCCACCGGAAGCAACTTTTTACTTTTGAAGGAATGCAAATAATATCTATGTTGTGTTAATTATCATGAGGCTGATAAAGGGCAAAACCTATGAGCTGTATTGTTCTCAATTTTGCTGTTCACTGGTAGTGCTAGAAGTTGCAGCAGCAAGTTCAGAATGATAAACCTGATGAAAAAGTCCTTTAATAGAAGCTCTACATCTAACAACAGTCCTGTCATGCCAGAACACCAAGAAAATGTAAATAAACCAAGAAGTCATTTATGTATTCATCTTGATTAAATGAAATGTTAAATGTGGAAAGACTGCCAATCTTTAAACAATATCTGTTATAAGCCATGTTTATCTTTGGTTGGCTTTTGTAGAACTACTTAATTTGGGGTATTTTTGCATAGATTATATAAACTTGCTTTTGTGTTGGTTTTTGGCTTTTTGTTTGGTTGTTTTTTTCTGGTTTGAGATAGGTTGTAGGGGATGAGGTATATTAAAGGGCATCCTTAGATGAACCAAGTTAATTATATGTATGGATCACAACCAGCGGTTGATGTTGGGAGAAGGTAGCATCTATAATCACAACTAAATAAAATTAGTCACCCAGTTATTCTTGACTAATCTTGACTAATCATGAACTAATAGTTCAAGTAAGCTTTTTGTTTATAGATTTTACCTTTACCATCTACCTGGAATAAAGTACTGTGTACCGTTCTTCTCAGTTTTCCCACATGTTTTGGGTAAGAATAAATGAGGTTGTCCTTTCCTGGACTAGTTAACTTTCTTTAAACATTGTATCAGCTGCACCTTCTAGCATTTATAAGGTTGGGTCCTGGTCCCTTCGCATCCATCCCCTGTCAAACCTACATCATCTTCCTCACAGTGGAAACAGGAGAACTCTTTTATCAATATTCCAGACCAAGCAGGAGAGCATAAATAAGCCCTCTTTTCGTTAAATATCCACAAGAAAGTGTATGTTTATTCCTACCTGTTTTCATAAATGTAAGTTATGTTACTAATTTCACCTATAACCACCATCAGAAATCTCCCAAGCATTTTCACTTTAAGCCCCCTTAGAAGGTCTAAATCCTTTCCTTCTTTTTGCCACCATCAGTGTTTGCTATATCTCTCTGCTTCATTGAGTACATTTTACTTAATCTTTGTGAAGAAATAACCTATTTAGGAAGCTCCCTTTTGAACCACCATGCTAGCAAATTGCCTCAGTAGCAGGGGACTGGAATATCGCTGTTTTATATTCCTACCTAATGAGGGAATTAATAATACGATGGATGGATAAGAGAGACCCATCCTTTATTTATAAAATGGGATTATCAAATAAATCCCTCCTGGATTGGCCCTTTTTTTTTTTTTTTTAATTCTAGTAATTTTATTTTTATTTACCACTCAAAAATACATACTTTAAATATTTTACATGTTTGTGTTAAAAGAATGCTGAAGTTACAAACCCAAGAACTCAACAAGATACAAATGGTTAGAATTAAAGCCGCCTGTGGGTCATCATTTGGTCCTCTATATTGAGGTATACACTTTAACTGCTGGATCATACAGGGAGTTTTCTATTAGTCAGAACATTTACCACTCATAAAGATGCTTAAAGTGAAATATGGGAATTTAAAAGTTGCATTTAATGCCCAAATTCCAATCTAAAATCCCACTAAAAATCACCAAATCCTTGTGTTCAGGTACTAGCTCTTGAAAGTATTTGGAGAAATGTGTGTATGGGCTTGAAAATGCATGGCAGGCAGAGGTTTGGTCTTTGCTTCTGAGATATAACTGTATTGTATTCAGTGACTGTCTACTATAAAATATGTAGCAACCTTGGGGGCAGAACCAAGATACTTGGTGAGAATCAGTTGCTTTCTGGATCTCGATTTTATTCTTTACTCATAAATTTTGCACTCCTGACTCCACCATGGCTTGTCTTCAGTAGTAGAGATGGCAGATGGTGTGGAATAGAACTAAAGTTTGGGAGAAAGGGTAATCTCCTCGAACTTCTTGAATGACGTCTCCAATCTTATAAGGTTCATTGCTATCTCTTAATCCCTCTTTATTGGCTATATTTTCAGAGAAAATTAATGAGTTAGGCTAGGACACTCTTTTTTATGAAGGTGTTTATGCCAGCACTGTGGATAGGCACCTACAAAGGCTGCACTGTGCTTGTCACTTCCTCTCAGCTGTCGTAGTCATGATAATATTGTATAACTGCAACAGAAACAAACCTTCCACAGAACTCTAATGACCATTTGATAATTTATCTTATTCTCACTGTTCTTCAGCATGTGCCCTATACCTCATTTACTACTTATTTGAACCTTGTTCTGAAAACAAGGTAATTACTTTCCAGTAGAATTTATTTCTGTGATTGTTTTATTATTAGCCTGTCAGTTGGGATATTATAATCTCTGTGTCAGAATGCAAAACTAAAAAACACTGGCTGAGGGTCAGCATTGTCTATTTATGTGGAATATCCATGATGAACCCTAAAGAGGTGCAAGAAGTGAGGTTGTGTTCCTGATCCCTTGTAGCGTGTAGCAGTATCAGTTACTGACGTGAAAAGCAAAAGCTGCATAAGCCAATAAAATGGTTCAAATACTGTTCTTGCCATAGGTGGATGAAAGTCTGGGATCAAATCCCACACTGACCTATAGAGGTGTTCTCTTTCTTCAGAAACTGGCTCTGGTCATGATGTGGTTTAGCTCATTGATGGCAAGCTTCTTTGAGCATGAATCATGCTGTCGTTCATACATAGCTGAGGACAGAGTCAATATATAACAATTAATAATGTTTTATTTCCATTCTACCCTTTTAGTTTAAAACTAGAGTTTTAAACAGAGTTCATAAAAATGCATGTGCAGGTGCCACACAGGTGAAGTTTTCTCACTGACATCATCACATTTTAACCTTCTTTTAAATAATATAAATGAAAATTAGAATTTGTTGTGAAGCATGAAAGATAGAGCATTCTACATCTCAGAATACATACATCTTTCTTGCCAATGAATCTAAAGAATATATGAAACAAAATTTTGTAAAAACACATCAATTGTCTCTCGTTTCAGAATTCCAGGAGCTCAGAAATTTCCTCTTCACAACCAAAACCAAATCACATGACATGTTAAGTCCCTTGACAGTTGTCTAATAAAATAATGGAATGAATTAGAGTTGTTTACAAATAGCCCAAGTGGACTATTTCTCACCTAGATGGTCTGACAATATAAAAATATTCCATCTGCTTCCAAAACTAAGTGAACAGTTTGGCAGAAGGTATATCTAATTTATCTGATACCAACACTATTTCAAATAAAATCAAATGAAATGTGTCCTTCCTTCCATGCAACTTGCAAGATTTAAAAGTTGTCTTTCTTTTTTATTATTTCATTTTCTTCTGCTCATGTAGCCTGACAATCATTGAGTTATTTAGCATCCACTTACTACTTCTGAGTTGCTGGAACCAGTCTACTTTTTGTAACAAAATGCAGAAGGGTATTAGATTGGTTTAGTTTAGATAGACAGCATGCACCTGACTGTGTGCAGAATAATTTGGTTGTGGTTTTACTTGATCTAAATGAAATGAATGCTCCCCTGGATAATAATGATGCACTTCACAGTGCCTAAAATCAGTTTTCCCAGGACAGCACCATGTGATTTCATTCGCCAAACCAGACTAGCAAAATGCTCCACTCCTCTTACACTTGACAACTTTACTTTCACGTGTTCAATTTAGCAAAGCTCAAAAGGAATTCTGAAAGTTGTCTGTCTCATAAAATGTTAACTAGATCTCTCTCCAGGAAAATTGCTCCACTATAATGTTCCAAAAGAATGGAAAATAAAATAGTCAAGGAAAACACCATGATTTGGATAAGCAATAATATTCACTAGAGATTGCTTATAGGCACACATGGTACAGGAAATTTTATTTACACTCAATTTAAATAAATGATTGCTGTTGTAAATGAGGAAGAAACTGCCTTATAGTATTGACATAATGCTTAAGCCTAATCTTAAATTGTTCTGAAGTTAAGTACAGGCTTACTTTAAATTGTATTCTGACAAAACATCCAATAAAATCACTTTTTCTAGTAAGAAAGGTTTCAAGGAAGGAAGGTTTACCAGGTGCCAGTCCAAGCCTTGTTGAAATGTGTGTATGAAAACAAGCAAAACCATAATATAAAATAAACCTTTCCCAAAAATGCACTTAAAGAAATTTATAAATATTAAAAATTGATGGGCATATGCTAGTAATAGATAACAGGCACACTCCTCTGTATTTTGTAGACAATTCTAGATGATGTAAGCAGAAATTGTTATAGCTAAAATCATGATGATGAATACATCACTCAAGTAATTATTTAGGTATTGAATATTTATTAACATTTTCACTAAATAACTATTCTTTCCCTTTCCTGTTTTTTTCTTGTTTCAGTCTTCTCCTGATGAACATGTCTCTTTTTCATGGTGTAATGTTACAAACAGTAGCACTTACAGTAATACCATCAGTACCAACACTTAAAATAATAGCATCACTTCAATGAGCAGCTGAAAAGACCCAGTGGTAGCAGGCTGGTATATCAAGAAGATGCTTAACTTTTACAGAAACTGTTCTCTTCTAAAGTGGCTGCTGTTAACTTGTCTGATATTAAATTTTAGTATCAATCATTCTTACTAACCATGCAGCACTTTTTCATATTCTAAGACCTTTACAAACCTCTCAGAAGTTCAGCCATTTCTTTAACAGGGTTTCATTCAAAATGTGGAGAGAATCATTCCCTTTCCTCCTCTTCTATTGAGATGACCTACCCCTACTACATTGGTGACATGCCCAGCGTTTAAAAGCACATTGAGTGCAAATGTCATAGCCAAAATACAAAGTCACTGTTCATGAAAACTCACTATAGGGTCCTAATTCAAAGCCTATTGAAGCACTGAAATCCCTGGAGGAAAAAATAAAAAAAACCTATTGATTTCAGTGACCATGGAAAAAGCCAAGAAATGCAAAAAATGCGTTCATTACAGTACTGCTGTATACAACATTAAGGTACATTCATTGCAATGAAGGCAAGTAATGGACAATGGAAACCCTTAACAATGTACTTAGCAGTGAGGACAGTTCTCACAGTGTAAGTGGGGTTGAGGGAGCAGTTTGACAAAGAAGAAGGTCATATAGCAGATGATTATCAGCTTGCTCTTGCAACACAGAGGGTTATTTAATAGAAAGTGCATGGCAGATTTTGTCAGGAGGAAGATTCTTTACTCTTAATCGAAAGAAACAAAATGAGAGATAGCAGAGGAGGAGCTATAGAGTGCTTTAAAGAGGGTGAATGTGAAATTAAATTAGGGTTGTCAGTGACCAGATTGCAGAAAGGTAGAAAACAAGTTCTGAATGATAAAACAGAAGACAATTTTAGTGCCAGCATTTCAGACCTCAAAAGATGCCTCTACAGGCCAAGAGGGGTCAATTTCACATCTTTTAAGATCTGGGAGAATGTCCTCATCACCCTAATTTTCAAGCTACAGCCACTTCTAACATGGGGATACTGTGCATTTCTTGATCTGAAGTGGTGCTCCTGCAAGCAGCTGCTGCTAGAGCAAGTGGCACCGCGACTGAAAACAAATGCTGATTTTTTTGCTGGATAAATTTCCAGCAAGATCGACAGACTGATCTGCCTCACTGCACGGCTAGGCGAAATGCAGGAGGCAGTGGGAATATGCAGTTACAGGCATGGGGGGAGGTTGGCAGTCTCAGCATAGCACCGTCCCACACGGGCTTGAGGCACTCAAGAAGCCTCACTGCCAGTGGGGACAGGGAGAGAGCAGATCATGTTTTATCATGTTGAACAAGTAGAGAAAGGAAAAGAGAAAAGAACAAATGAGGCGAATAGTAAAGCAGAAATCAAACAACAAAGCAAATGCTAGAATTTTGTGTATTTTGAACAGCATATTTAACAAAAATATTTTGTGTTACGCTTTATTCAACAGTAGCAGAACTACATGAGGGAGCACGTGTGACGGGAGGATAGTTACCAGGAACAACTGGTATGGCTGCAAATAGAGGTAAGCACAAAAGATAGTGTCACACAGCTTGAAATCTTTCAGTAAGGAAGCCTTACAGAGAAAAAGGAACAACAACAACAAAACTAGACGTTTTTGTGTTTGTGCATCAGAAACTGAGAAATATCTGCAGAAATACATACCTTGCTGTATTCTGATAGGTGAATAAAAGAAAAGCCAGGGAATAGAGATTTCCTTTTACAGTGTAATAGAGACACCCAGAACCAGAGTGTAGGGAAATCTATGAACAGGAAGATATGCAAGCATGTGGTAGTGTTTGTACCAGACCCATGAATTCTTACTACCTGAGACATTTGAATTTGATCATTATTTGAAAATCAGTTTTATTTGATTTACTGCGCTTGATTTGTGTTTTCTGTTAAAGAATAAAATCACATAGTGTTCATTTTACATATTGTAGTGATAGCATTTATTTTTTAAATCCCAAGGAAATAAAGGTTTACTTGTAGCAACAAAGGTGTTGAGCTATAGTTTTTCCACGTAAGATGGACATTATATGACTGCCTAGAGGCCATTTAGCTTTTATGAAACAGGTGCATGCACATCATTTGAATATATGACAACTTGGAAGTCATATAAAAAAAAAGATTTTTCAGATGTTATATGAAAGGGCAGCTGTCCTGGAAATCCTAATTATGATATCTGTTTAGTTTTGATAAAGACTTAGTGTATATCCTGTATAATAATCCTTTTCTTTTTATCTTGCCACTTGCTTTTAACTTCTGTCTTTATAACCAGAATGCAAATTTTCCTTCTGAATGACACTTGAAAGAGAAAAAAATTAAAACAAAAGAGGAAGAAAAGCAAACAAACACTTATGCACCTTCATTGCTTGCCAATACTATATTTTGTTTTACGTTTAATTTTTTTCAGGATCTCATAAAGACAGATATGTATCAGCAGAAAAATACAGTTCCTAACTCTGAAAGTCAATGGTGCAGATAATAGAGATTCAGAATCTCTTTGCAAAATGTACATTGTCCCCATTGTCAGGCCTGGGTGTTTGCAAAACCAGAAAACTGTATTACAAAACAAACAAACAAACAAACAAACAGCTTGAAGGAAAAGTCTCATTAGCCAGATTTATTAGCAAGTTCTTTAATATGCCATATGCCGGCTTGGCTCTTTCAAGAAGCACAGATCTATGGGTGAATGTACTGAAGTGTGCTGACCAGCACTAGTGGAAAAATTAATGCCACCCAGGAGAAAGAAGTGCTTTCAGCAGTATTTTTCACTAGTGTCACTTGTGATGCATTTCCAGGTAGTTCATTTTGCCCCAGTATACTTTCAATCAAACCAGTGAGCTCCATTTAGCCTGCTGTTTAGAGGAATCTCTAGACATCTTGGTTACAAGCAATGGTGGGCATTTATAAGGTTCATCATGTTATCTAACATAGCTTGCTTGTATAAGAATATTCCTTGCAGGAAATCCAGACAAAAAGATTTACAAAGATTTTAAAAGCCATTATTCAAGTAAATGGAAAATAGGCAAAGCACATGTTGTTTAAAGTGTCGGGCAACTCAACAGAAATTTTTATTTTACTTGAAAATAAATGAATATAGTTGTTTTTTGACTATCACCTAGGGATAAATGCATTTATGGCACTGATTTCTGGCAGAGTTTTGTGCTTCCCTTTCATTAGTAAACTAAAGGATTTTATAGTGGCTTTTTACAGGAGTTTGGAATATGAACTGCACTACACATGCTAAATTAATCCTCAAATATATTAAATATAGTCCTACCCTCTCTCTACAAACTGCTAGACCTTATTTTGTATTATTTAAATGCCTTTTTCATTATGACATTTTCTCTCAGTGCCATGTTTCTTGACAACTTGCAACATTAGCCAGCCAGTGAAGATACAAAAGGGAAATACTTAAAAAGATGCCAGCACATGCTCATTAAGAGCATTATCCTGCCTGTGAAGGCAGCAGAAAAAGGAAAATGGAGGTTTAACTCCCTTCTCTGGCAGTCTAAAAATGTAAAGAAAAGAAAAGTTACTGTTGCCTGGAAAATGTCATTAGCTTTAAAGTCAAGGAAATTATTTTAATCTAATGCACTAACAACCAATGGAATTTATTGTCCATAATACCACCAAGGCAAAATCTTAGAAAAATCCAGAGACTGGCACATTTATATGAACAATATCGAGAGTTCTGAAATAGATGGTCAAGAGAAAAGAAATGTCCTTTCTGTCTTCTTTTCTTCCTTTCTTTCATTATTTTTCTTTTTTTTTCTTTTTCTTTCTTCCTTTCTTTCTTTTCTTTTTTTCCTTCCTTCTTCCTTTTCCTTCTTCCTTTTCCTTTCCTTTTTAATTTTCCTTTTTTATTTTTCTTTTTCCTTTCCTTTTCTTTTCCTTTTTCTTTCTCTTTTTATTTTTCTTTTTCTCTCTCTTTTTCTTTTTTCTTCTCTTCTCTTTCTCCCCCACCCCTCCTTTTCCCTCTTTCCCTCTCTGCCCCATCCTTTCTCTCAATCTTCCTCTCTCTCCTTCTCCCTCCCTCTTGTTCTCTCCTTCCCACCCCTCCTTCTGCCCCCTCCCCCACCCCTCCTTCATTTGTCAACAACTGTTAATATATGTTACAAAGAAAATTTCCTGGAGATATAGTAACTTTTATGATAAGGAAAAAACCACATTGTCAAGTGTACTTTTTTGGCAGAGATATTTCTCTAAACTTACACTTAAAACAAGTTGTTTTGATAAAAAATCTATACTTGACTGGGTATCATTAAATTCACATCATGTTTGCTTTCCAAGCTGGTCTTAACTGTGTTCAGGGACATCTTTTTGGAGATAAAACACAAACTAATGCAATAACTACAAGGCTTTCTTTGCTCACTTGTACTCTGTCATAGTAAAACAACGATTGCTCGATAAAGTCAAAACTTCCTGCCATTAACTTTTATATTCTTTTTTAAAAGGGCTTCTTCATCAGTAAAGATAATAATAGTTGACAAAAATATGCCACACAGAAATAAATATTTTATTTACCCTTTGAGCATTATTAGAGGATATTTGTATAGCAGTATTTTCAGGAAAACTGTTGTGTTTACAAATTGGCAAGCCATTAGCTCTTTTTTCTCTCAAGCAACTAAACTAGAAACCACTTGAAGATATTACAACAATCTTGGATTGTTTATTGCCATTTAGTCCTCTTTACTGTTCATTTCAAAATCCAAGCAAACAGATTTCCTTAACTCGACATTTTAGAAAAGTTTAAATTTCATATCTTCAGTGATATGTGAATTGCAAATATTAATAATCATGTCACAAAAGCACTTAGAGTTATGACATATTTACATGCCTTTTTCATAGCAATTGATATTTCCCTAGAAGCAACACTGTTGGAATTTATGAGCTAGTGAATGAAGAAAAATAACCAGCAAATTAGTGGTAATACAGACTTACTGTTAGTTTTGCCACTGGCAAATTGTGTTTTCAGTACTAGCAACAGGCTCATTAGCCTTTGTATAAGGCATCTGTGATACTGAGTCATATCCTGAGATAACATTAGTATGTAGTCTTGCCTTCAAGCAGAACTTTACCAATAAAAGCCTTTTCTTATTGCTGTTTTGGTGGTGGTGGTGGTGGTGGTTGTGATGCTTTTTATACTGTGTTTTGGTAGAAAAATCAGAGATGTTCAGATCTTCAGAATGCTAGCCAGTCTCACTTGTCATTTTTAAATATCATCTGAAACAAGCAAGGAACTCATCAGTCCTTTGGAAATGGACTGCTAATGTAATATTTAATCCATTAGACGTTATGGCTTTGTTCATTAATTTCATTAGCAAAGATCTAAAATGCACCAACCTTTCCTTTTAGGTCCAGACCATCTTCATTAATATCCCTTGGAAACGACTTTGTTGTTTTTGAAGTTTACAGCTAGTGGCAGAAAGCTGAATTTACGTGTGCTCCTGTCAAATTGAATTTGTAGCAATGCTAATTGTTAGCTGGAAGGCCAGGTTATGATACTTTCTGCTCTCTAAGAATTTTTTTCTTTGCCTGGTCTAATCATAGTCCTATGAATATAAACACTCCAACACCCTATTGCCAGTACATTCCTCCAACAGGGCTGATACAGCTGTAGAGTTGGTTGCTTGAATTCAACACATCAGAAAAATAACTGTATTGATAGATAGAGTTAAGCCTATGCTTTTTATTTAGTTTCTAGACCTTGGAAAGGCATCAAAATTTTTAATCTGTGTATTCAACATCAATTTAGTTTCCTTGCGTAATAATAATCAAGCTTCTAATAAAGATTTTCATAATCATAACTGTATTTAGAATTCCTTTAGTCAAAGGAAAGCGCTGATTAAGGCAATGTTGCTTCTCACACTCCTGCTGGACACCTGAGGTGGGGATGAGTCTTGTTCTTTGCTATCTAAAAACTTAGGTACCTTAAGTAATCTAGTCACCTAAGCTCTTTTTTACAGAGAGTTGAGGAAGACGTGCATCTCCAGAGGGCAATTCATTTTTACTGCCATAGAAGCTTTTATTAAAAGAAGATGTACTGCAAACATCTCACAGATGACTAAGCAAGTGTCTGGACAGGCTTGGACCAAACACTGTTCTTTTAGAAGACTAAGCTTAGGTGAGGTAAATTCTATCACTTCTGCCTACAAGCTCAACTTATTTTACATTCCCAGCAAGGTCTTTGACTAGGTATTCATTCAAAGATTTCAAAATACAAGGTTTATTGTGGTAGTTTTCTGTGAACTGTATGCTTCCTTTGAGTATACGTGCATCCTAAAAAAAGTCCAAATCACTTTTTTTTTTGATATTTGGTGGAAAAGAATTATGACTTTTCCTTTTAGAATTGATTTCTCAAAGTTTTTGTTCAATAGCTCAAAGTTTTTGTCCAGTGAATGGTACTTGTTTTCCAGGATACTAATAGATTTCAATAAACTACTTAGTTTTTTGATGAAAACCTCATAGAATTTATTCAGGTTTGTTTTCTTATTGATGTTTTTTGACAGAACAGATGACAAAGGCTTGAATCTCTACACTAGAAGTTCCCTGCAAGGGAAGCAGGGACTGCTGTTCTAGAATCAATGACAAAATATGTAATTCGATCTCAAATGATGCTACTTTTTCTGTATAGTCTTGGGGAAGAAGTGTTATTCAGAATAAATCATCGTTTCCTTTATCTGGGAACTTATATCTGTCAGCACTTGCAGAAGTGCAACAGGTGAGTCCTTGAGGTTACAGTAGAATATCAGTATCTGTGTTTAGTGTCTTACTTTTATCAGATAATTCCTTCTGTATTATGATTGCATCTTTTAAATTAAGACTTAGCAACTGGAGAAAACACATTAGAAGAATGCCTAGATCTATGCTTACCTCTTCTGGTACAGTCTAAGTGATTTGCTTGTGAATGTGACATGCTGCAGTTTGTAGAAGTCTCCTGCTGCATGCAGCTGGAGATACATAGACTTACTTTCATTCATGGTTGTTTCTGTTTTTTTATGATGAAGATTAGCCAGGAGAATTAAAACCTTTTACATAGTTTCCCTGCCCCATCTTTTTTGAGTTCATTATTATAGAATGAGGCATTTCTTCAATGCTAGAGGCTGAGATATTTTTTTCTTAACTTCACTGTTAGCTAAGGTATTACTATCTCTTTGAGAAAAAGAAGAGAAGACAGAAAAAACCCTATCAGCTGACATTTCTTATTTGTGACTATGGATCTTTTCACTCATTAATTCTTCAGATGTGCAGGTGGAAACTTATATGCCTTTGACAGTTTGTATCACTGCTGACAGAACAGACAGAAGGTTCAAAGTGAGCTGGGCCACACCTTGTGCATTGGAGGAAGGCTGGATTTAATAATATCTAGAAAGATTTAGAGTAGTATGATCTAGTGCACATAGGCCTGGAAGCTAGAAACTTTTTACAATGATCCTGTAAGTTATTACAATGATAACTGTAAGTTATTTATAAAGTTATTTTCAAATGAAGCAGTGGATAAAGTTTTTTAAAGTTATTTTTATTCTGAAAAAACCTATTAGTTGTAGCTGGGAGTAGGGGAATATGCTGACATTCTAAAATGGGCACTCATTCACAATGTCCTAACATAAATGTAAATTAACATGCAAAGATAGAGACAAGCCTTAGCACACTTTCAAAGTTTTAATTAAAACATGAAATATAAAACAGATCAGGAGGTATGGTACAAATCCTGAGTATTGACTACACACAGTGTTAGGGATTAAATGTGATCTTCAGCACAGAGGCACAAATAACACATTTTCAATCTTTCCACGGGAGGAACCACCAAGTATTACATACTTAGCTCTAAAGACTTAATCAGTCAAGTAAAATCCCAGATCCCACAGGTAACATTTTAGTAACTTCATACTTTCTGAAATTAATAGGTCTTTACAGAAGGTGTTGCAAGTTATTGGTACAACCATTTTCAATTTGTGGGGAAAAAATCTGCTATAACATGCTGTGTGGCCTCCTGGATGCTTGATTGGAGTAATTTCCTAAACAAGACTTTTCATCATCTAAACCTGGGCCATGTACTAGTATGGTACCAAGGACTGAATCTCTGATAGTTTCTTCTTTTGGAGGGGATAAGATAGAGTCTTTTAGGAATTTTTATCTACTAGAGATTCTCTGCACAAGAAACTGGCCATTGTTTACACTGTGCTATGGATTTTCTATTTCGAGTTGTTTGATTCTTGCTATGAAAGAGAGAATGTAACATCTCACAATGTACTTACTGTGTCATAAAGGGTAGGACAACATTTAGATGGGATATTTGAATTTGGGCAATTCAATTTCATTCAGAGACTCACTGTTTTGAAGCTTTTTGAATAAATGAGATACAGCCTGAAGGGTAGAGAAATAAAGGGCAGAGCTAGGTCTGCAAGCAAGAGTTTTGTTTTTAACCTCACCATTTGAGAGACACTATGTTCATACGTCATATAGCAAAGATATAATTTGGTGAAAAGCCAGTGTCAAGCTTTGATGTAAAGCTATTTCAATACAACATGCCGTAGATCACAAATCCTCAAGAAGATTTTATTTAAACCATCTAGCAATGTTTGAGAAATGATAATTACTAACCTTCATGAAATGTAGATTTAATTTTGCCTTAACATTTGATAGATTTATGGGTCTTTTCTACAAGCTATTTTTGTTCCTGAAATGTGTCAGAGTGACAGTGCAAGAATCTAACATCTTTTATCTAGACACTGAACAAACAACACCCGCCGCAGCACTGCAGGCTTCCTGACATTGCCCTGTCAAAGCATCGTCTTCAGCTCCATTTTGGAAGAATCAGTGATAGAGGTTGGTGCAGTTCAGCTTCTGCTTGTTCAAACCTCAGCCTCTTTGCTGAAACTGCCAATCAAATGTACTAGTCACAACACTCCTAAAACTGCAGTGTTCTTCAATATACTCCAGCAAAAAGCTAGCAAATAAAGCAAACAGTGTTCCTGTCAATTTGCCTAAAATTGTAGAACCAGTCTAAAACTGAAACATCTCATAAGCACCTTATCAGTTCCTTGGTTTATCTAGCTCCTGTGGTAATTGGGCTAAATTCCCTGGAAAAGGATGGCATAGCATAGAAGTAAATTTGTCCTTCTGTATGGTAGGGTCTTTGATAAGATATGTCTTATCACCCTAATAAATAAAAGCAGGGGGAAAGTGGAAAAGATGACTGTGATGAAGAAGATAGTGTATATAAACAGAAATGCCAAACATTGCTGCCTACAAAGATATGTTTGATGGATATATGGAGAGTGTAACCTATCTAGCCACTTAGCAGTGGGTGAATAAATGTTATATTCCTTCCGAGACTGAAAAGTGTCTGAACTCATAGGAATTCCTCAGCCTTACTTAATCTGCCTTTGAGGGTTCAATACCTATTCAATGATGGGGTTTTTTAACACTTATGAGTAATAAAATATCTTGTGGCAGTCATTGTAGGAGAATCAGAAATTGCAAAATGGATGCTGCATCATGGGGTGAAAAGCAGTTACAAACACAGAACTGGGAGGGACCTCCTGACTCATGAAATGCAGTTGCCCACTATCTCAGGCAATACAAATCACATACTTCCCTAAACATATCCAGACCTATCTGAAAAGCATGAAGTTTGGGGTTTGGGTTTTGTTGTTTTTTCCACTTGCCTTTTCAGGAAATCTAATGAAGAAATTCACAGTTTTATGAATTTAGTGGATTCTTCTAATTTCTGGTCTGAAGTCTGTTAAAATTAGCAACAGAAATGAAAAGTCTGGAAGCAAAGGCTGAATTCTGCATACCAGCAATAATATCCTGTACCTGATATCTGGATTGGCCTTCCTTCATATTAATAATTTTTTAAGCACAAATTTTTGAAGTAGTGTCTACAGACCTGAATAACATTGGGATTTCCCTTCAGTAGGCCATGAACAAACCTAGAAAGAAACAGATCTGCTCTACAAATCAACAGTCAGATTAGAAATAAAATGCTAAAATTGACAAATAACAGAATATTAAATAAAACCAACATTGAAGAGGAACAATAGGGTATAATTTGAGAGAGACAACAAAATGATTATGCAGTTGTGGGGATGAACTATATCCATACTTGTTAGTGGTTATACCTTTGTGCTTTTATCCGTATTGCCAGAGAACTAGACGGAGTTTATAGTTATGCAGGGATCTAGAAAACATTTAAGGTAACATTGTTTTCATGTTAGTTACTTCTTTGGCCCAGTGTAGTTTAAGTTTAACTGGGAAAAATAAGAACAATGGATATTGATGACATTGGATCTTTTTCAGAGTTAAATTATGGTCTTTGAAACCAGATGTTTTAGTGCACAGATACCCAGTATTTCTCATTGAAGACTGATACATGGACACCTGATAGAAGTATGCTTATTTCTTTAGAGATCAAAATGTGAAAGTAAACGTTTATGTTGTCTTTCTTTCCTGACTGTTCAGTCAGTTGTATGTTGCCTTTTTTTTTAATACAGAAAGAAGTTTTTTCAAAATCCTCCTATGACTTCAAGGAAAAGAAACCACATCTGTTAAATAAATAAATAAATAAATAAAGACAGGGAAAAAAAAAGATTGTGTTGGTGATCCTTAGCTGATATATTAGTACATGTCTGTTTACATATAGATGCATGTTTATATATACTAATGTAAGTTAGCACACAATTTTATTTTTCTCACTTCTGCCGAAAGTGGTACTTGGCTAGAATTTCAGCACTCAGAATTCTGATTCCCATTAGCAGAGAGTTTCCACCAGGACCAGGGAAACTGTTACTCGTCTTGGCTCTTCTCTCCTGGAGACTGCTGCCTTTTCAGCAGTGATATGAGTGTTTGTCCTTGCCACAGCAATTTAGACCCTAATGTATTTCTGCAAATTGCTAGGCTGTAAACTTGGCAACTTGGGAGCAGACACTAGGGGGACAACAACATCTTTGAGAGGGACATAACAAAAAGGCTGCTTGACCAACAGAGCTCACAGACATTGAGGTTTAATCACAAACAGTCTGAAAGCTTACTGTCTTCTCTCTGGACTGTGTCATTACTTTATCTGGGAACAATACATTTAAAATACATACACCACTTAGGGAACAGGAATGAAATTTCTCAGGACTTCCATCACAGATTTCTAACTATTGGACTAATGTAATGTTCTCCCCCTTGTTTTTTTGGGGGTTTTTTTTTTGGTCTTTGTCTTGTTTTGTTTTGGCTTTGATTTTATAAAGTGACAATCAGTGAATTTGGCTTCAAGCTTTCATATTAAATTAACAGAAAACTGAAGAGAAAATGTCAGTAGACAAAAGCAAATACCATCTGCATTTCCTTGGTAAACCACAGAATTTCACATGGTCTGTTTTCTTCATTCTTCATTTTTACATTATTACACATTGGTCAAATTAGCAAGTATATTCATGGGATTATAAACTCTCAAATAGTATGATCTGAAATTCCAGTAATTTTCCAGAAACATAGAAGTAGATGGCTTTTGTGTGATTTACAGCTTTGTCATAAATAACTTGTACAACACTGTTATTGGAGGAGACTTGTTTTCACACTCAAATTTTCTCAAAAAAAGAAAAGATTTTGTAGAGTTAAATCACAATTTTCTCAATACAGTATGTTTATTTTCCAAACTTTTCTTATCCTTATCTTAATTTTAAAATTTGGCGTGAAAAGAGACTAAAGCAATCTAGAATTCTTTCTCTTGCTCTTTATTGATAGTGATGTTAGCCTTTGTACCTTCTGCTGTCATGCATGTGGTGTCTGAAAGGCTTCATTCTTAATGCAGTAAATCCGTGGGATTAGATGTGTTTCATCTCTGTATATGTGGCATCCATTATTGCTGGAAGGAGAAAAAAATGACTAAGAAAAACACATCAGAAAGCATTTGTGTGAGTACTGAATGGTGATTTGTACACCAAAAGCTGTCATATAGGTTTCATGAGCAAAAGAAGCAAAGATGGTCATCCAAATGCAAAACTAACCGAGGAGGATACTTTGGAAACTGGGGTGAGAATAAAATTTAGTGGTGAAATAGGAGGAAATGGTTTAAGCACTCATGTTGTTTATAGCAATATTAATCCTGGCAGAAAGAGATTCCAAGCAAAAAGATCCAGATTCAATTTGTAACACTCTTCATTAAACCCACGGGCAAGTGCAGGTAAACACCCACACAGGAGAATGGAAAACTCATTTGACTGTCTGTGTGCCCAGTGAACAACATTTGCCTGCTAGAGAGCAGTAAGTTACATAAAAAGAGTTTACTTAAGTAGGACTTTAACAAGGTCAAGGTAGAAACAAAGCGTAAATAACCTACCTGTTCGGCAAACCTGGGAAATCTTTGAAGGACTTCAAAGTATGCTTGCGAAGTCATGCATGGTGGCTAAGGCAGGCACTCATTACTCTCCCAGTCCATTTCAGTTTATTGACCAGCCTAGTACTCCATCTGTTCCTCTTAGCAAAGTCCATCCATGAAGGAAAGGGGTCCAATCGCTGCCACTGAATGAGGTGGTTTACAGGGCTCTCCTACAGTTCTCAGCTTCAACGGTGCCCATCTTCCCCCTGAGCAGAGGTCTCATGGGTGATAACAGCCTCAACTGCTCGTACCCTCTTTTGCTAGCACGATCGGTGTTAATGGTTCATTAGATGTGAGGTGTTGTCAGTAAGTAAATTCCGTAGCAGTAACTAACTCAGTTCCCCTCCGGCCCAGGACTTTCCCAGGCCACATTTGGCTACACAGGCCTGCGCTGCCTTCACCTCTGCTTACTCCTGCAGCAACTTCTCTACTTGTCTCTTCCAGAACCGCTCAGCCCCCTCAGTACTGTGCATGCTCAGTTCTGCTTTTAGAAAGGGTTAGCTGGCGTACAGGCTTTATTCACCAAAAATGGTGTCTCTCCCTGGCTTTCTCCCCAAAATTAAAAAGAAATAAACTAAAACTCTTTTTAGTCAGCTTCAAGGCTACAGGTTGCATAGTTTCACCACAGACAACAGCACTGGTACAATGGACGGGGCGGCCGTAGTGCTCATGGCAGTTTAGTCACACATTTATTGCAAGTGGACACAATGTTAGGAATGTTCACCTTGCAAGATGAACTGGATCAAGGAGACCCTTTGGGTCAGAAATACCTGGAGCAGTTTCACTGCATGGTCCTGTAAACTCTTGTACCAGCACAAATGGGAGAGAGAGTGACACTGAGAGAAGGAGGAAAATCAGAAACTGCCACTGAGAAAAACCTCCATGTGACTTAAATTCAAGAGACTAACAATTGATTTGGGCTGCCTGACAAACCTGGAGACACTTAGTTGTGACACCGAAATTAGGCACGCACAGCAGGTGATCTTTGCACAGCCCTCTGCTCTGTAAGGGGTGATGAGATGCATCAACTGCGTCATCCCAACCACAGACGCTCAGCGTGTTATTCTTCTTCAATGTGAGCTGGTAAAAGAGCTTCACGGGGTACCAGGTATATTGTCTCTAGCATTTCACATTTATAAGTTCCAAAATAAAGTAAAAGATAAAGTTTCCAACTGCCAGACATGCAAATTTTGTCTGGCAAAATCTGTTAAGCCAGATTTTTTGTTCATGCATCACCAGGAAGAAAGAATTAGGAGTTAGAACTTTACTAATAACTTGCTGAGACTTGCAAAAGGAGAATCTGGGTTTTACTAGAACTACATTAGCTTTTTTGTTTAAAGTAGTTAGAAACAACATTTTTTTTATTCCTATTATAATCAGTTGTGAATCAGAGCACATAGAAAAAAGCATAATTTGCTGAATAAGATTCATGTTTACACAATTATTTCAGAGTAGAACTGAACTTAAAAAAAAAAAAAAAAACCAACCACAAAACTAAGCAGAGATAGCTTCAACCACTTATTTTAATTCATGGTGCTGAGAAGATGCTATGGAAATATGAAGGTTAATCTAAACACTGTTACAATCTGAACAAGAATATGATCTTAGTAAAGTTATAAAAACAGAGGTGTAGAGAAATAAATGATGTATATGTGTATCTATCTATCTATAGAAAGAGAGAAAGACAAAGATAACCTGTTACATGGCTATAGTTTTACAAGTAACTGCATTGTCCTCTAAGAAATTGTTCCCAATAAAGCTCTCTTACCCTACAGTTGCTGCTTTTTTAAAATTGTACTGACACCAGTTACACAACTTTAATAGTGTTATCCATTGCAATTTTAGTATA
Source organism: Astur gentilis (assembly GCF_929443795.1). Classification (NCBI taxonomy): domain Eukaryota; kingdom Metazoa; phylum Chordata; class Aves; order Accipitriformes; family Accipitridae; genus Astur; species Astur gentilis. Next base: position 7,873,873 of record NC_064892.1, read on the forward strand.
AACAGCATTTGAATGAGTGTCTGTCTGAAAAATGGTACATGTTGAGTAAAACACTCCTACTTTAAACCATATCAGCTGTAATGCATGAGAAGTTTATTTAAAAGAAAGCAAAACAAAACAAAAATCTCATTCACCAAAGGCTTTGGGAGATACAGAGAAGTTTTAGACTGTTAAAAGTGTCTCAGTAAAAGCAAATTAAAGTACTCAGAGCAACCAACACCTAGGTGCCATTTCTCAGGTCACTTGGGGAGCTCAGTGGCAGCCCTGTGCTGCCTACATGACCGGCTGTTGGGAAAAGCTTCTGCATCCCAAAGCAATTGACCCCAAGTGGCTCACATACACACTGCATAAGGTCCACCATTTTATGTGGATACAGTTGTTTTTACACTGTATTGTCATGATCTCCAGTTTAGCCTTTTTTTCTCTTTCTCCTCCCGGCTTCTCTAATATACTCTGCATTTTTCTGCTTGGTGCTATTCCTCATTTCATTGTTGGCTTTAACACAGACAACATTAAAAGGGTTTTTTTTCCAGTTGCTAAACTTGGAGCTACACTTCAACATCCTGCCATGTTCCCACAGTTTCTTACAAGGGTACTTCCCTTGCAAGGTAACCTTGAGACAGATTGCCAAACAGCTTGGCTTCCTTCTTGCTCTGAGCCATTTTAATGATTTTTTATAGTTCTTCAGGAAACAAGAATATTTCTTTATAACATGGTAGATATGATGAAAGAACTGTGATGCCTGGCATATGTATGAGTCTAAGCAATGACGTGGAGTGCATGGTGATGCCTAGAGATAGATGGGACAGGAGGCTGAATGAGGTCTCATGGCCGAGGGGCCAGTGAGGGGTCTCCAGACCTGCCACTATTGTATTTATATTGCCACTAGTTTGTTGATATGTGTCTGGGAAGGAGAGACCTAATTTTCCACTCCAGAAGGAATCTTAGAAATGATTTTGTGTAGGTGCAGTGTTGAAGATAAGAGGAAAAGCCCATGAAAAAACTGAAGAGTAACACAGACTAGTAATTAACAGATACCTGAAGAAGTCTTAGGACCTAATTATTATCATTATTTGAAAATGAGGCTTGTGTTTCCAAGGTGCTATAGAATAAACTATTACCTCCTTGACTATCTGGTGCCATCAGTAAGGTCTTGAACAACATATGAAAGTGAGGAATGGAAACAAAGTACTTCAGGATATAAATAAAATTCTAAGTAATGAGTATTGGTAGAATTTTTTCTTCAATTCTGAATCTCCTATTCAAAGCTTTAATCTGTTTTCCTTGAAGTGACTGATACTGGTCATTGTTAAAAAAAGTTTTGCCAGACTAGATTGATTACTGGTTTGAGCTGGCATGAAAAAGTAAAAGAATGAAATCAGATTTTCTTTCCCTGAATTACTGATATCATAATTTGAGTGTATGCTGAGACAAGAGGACAAGTGAGTTTGAAAGATTGGTTTCCAAAACCTGCAAAAGAAAAAAGAGGTCAAGTAAAATGTACACACTGGCATGCCTATTAATGATGTTTATCTGGGCATGGAATTGCTCTTAGAAATGTTCGCTTGCCTTTTTAAATTTTCTATCTGTTTACCAGTATGCTATACTGTGTGCATTAATGACTAATGCATGCGTTTGGGAATAAAAATGTTAACATATCTTTTTTTACATTAGTCTCATATAAAATTAACTTTTTTACAGTCTAGGAATAGTTCTAGGTACAGTATGAGTGCATACAATACTGTACTGTTTATTTTTTTCTCTTGTAAAGGACTGTATAGGCGAAATAACTACAAAATACTCTTAAATATTTTCTGGTTAAAATGACATGGGAATTAGTCATGGCAGGATAATCAAATCTTATAACAGTAATATATAATGTACCATTAGTACTGTGGAACACTTTAGCTTGCCTCATCTTATAAAGCATAAGAACTTGAGCTGGGATTCCTGTTGTGATTCAGATTTGCATTCATGTGTCATCACTTCAACTAGGTCTATAAGCTCCTGATATTAGTGATGGAGACTTGGTGTATGATTTATGGGCCTACATATGCATATCTAGATCTGTTTGAGATACGCAAGGATATCCCACTTAGCTACCAGCTGCCACTCCGGATGGCTCCCATTTAAGGATGCCTCTGGAATTTCCCATAAGTCCTGCATCATATATGCCAGTCCCCATGAGGATGTCTTGACTACTCCAAGAAATCTTAGGTGGCACCAGACACTTACTTTTGGGCAACTGAGTTGCTTTCTTAGGTGTCTGTCTTCATATGAGCTGACTAATGCACTGGGCTTCATTGACTGTGTTGACAAAGGGCTCTGGTCCCTTGCCCACAGAAGGACCTCAGGCCCTTCAGAGCAGTAGCTGGACACCAGGTGGGTTTTTTTACAGCATCTTAACTGGCACTTGTTGCTGGTATTTTAGCAGTTGAATGTTATCCTGTATTTCCAGTGACTGCAGTGACAGCTTAGAGATATAGAATGCATATGTAATACATATAGAGCACATATGTAAATATCTGTATGTAGACATACAGATTAAGGTACCTTAATCGAACATTGAATCCTAACCTTGCTGTTATATCTAGATAAAATGCAGTTATATGTATATTTGCATATACATGTACAGTATCTAATATGTAGTTTATCTGAACTATGAAAAGGAATTCCTACCAAAATTAGCTGAGTTTACACTGTGGACTTTTTTCCTTTTTGAAGAAAGACAGAAGGGCAAATTCAACAATTTCTGTTTTACAGGGATCATGTCCCAGAAGGCAGGACTTTAAATACAAAATTCATAAAGCGCTGAGCAACTCTTCCCTCAGTTGCAAACAGTTATATGTAAGGTTGTGATTAGCAGCACAAAGTCCACATGGAGATCAGTTACTCCTGGTTTACCCCAGGGGTTGATACTGTTTGATTTCTTCATTAATGTCCTGAATGATGCAACAGAGTGCACTCTCAGCAAGTTCTCACAGAAGATACAAAAATGGGAGGAGTAGCTGATACACCAGGGAGTTCTGCAATTCAGAGTGACCCTGACAGACTGAAGAAATGGCTTGATAGGAACCTCATTAAGTCCAAGAAAGGGAAATACCAAGTCCTCCACCTGGGCAGGAAAAACTCCATGCACCAGTATATGCTGGTGCATGCTGGTTGGAAACAGCTTTGAAGAGAAAGACCTGGGGGTCCTGAGGGACACCAAGTTGAACATGAGCCACCAATGTGCCCTGGCAGAAAAGACAACCAAAGTCCTCCTGGGATGAATTAGGAAAACTGTTGCCAGTAGGTCAAAGGAGATGATCCTCCCCCTCTGCTCAGCACTGGTGAGACCGTACCTACAAGTGCTGTGTCTAGGTCTGGGCTCCCAAGGACAACAGAGACATGGACATACTGGATAGAGTCCTGCAAAGGGCCATGAAGATTTTTGAGGGACAGGAACAAGTTTTATACAAAGAGAAGCAGAGACAGCTGGGAGTGTTTGGCCTGGAGAGGAGAAGATGCAGAGAGGATCTTATAAAAGTGTATAAATACCTGATAAGGGGAGTAAAGATGGAGCCAAACTCTTGTCACTGGTGCTGTAACAGGACAAGAGCAATGGGTACAAACTGAAATACAATAGATAACATTTAAATGTAAGAAAAACTTTTTCGTTATAAGTGTTCAAGCACTGGAACAGGTTGCCCAGAGAGACTGTAGAGAGACCATCCCTGGAGATGTTCAAAAACCAACAGGACTTGGCCTTGGGCAGCTTGCTCTAGTTGACTCTGCTCTGAGCACAGGTTTGTCTAGATTATCTCCAGGGGCCCCTTCCACGAGTCAGTGACTCTGTGATCTCCTTTGTCCAAATTGTTTTTAAGAGAAATAGTATCATAGTCAACTTATTTTTAACACAGAATATTATAAAAGGAAACGTGATTTTGTGTGACTATACAGGTGTTAAAAAAAAACACAGGAAAAATATTACACAAACAACTTTGTTAATATTCAGGCCTAAGATCAGAGAGGCTGATATTATACAAGCTATCATAAACATTGCTATATCCACCAGATCCCTTATTCCAGGCTTGTGAGTGGGGACAAGCAGATGACAATGAGACACATATCAAGCCAGAGCTAAATAGTTACCAAAGACTGAGAAATAGTGTTACCAAACTAATCAGCATAAATGTCATCTAATCAGCCATTGTTGTACATCCTGCTCCAGTTGTGTCTAAAGTTCTGCCATCGTTGGTTTGATGGATTTGCTTTACGTCACTGAGATTCGTCTTGTCTGGCATCCCTGCTGAGACAAATAAGAAAATACAGTATGATGCATGCCTTGTCACTACTGGCAACATGTTATAGCTAGAACAAATTTAAATATCCTCAGCACACAGACTGTCACAGTTTAGTTTCTAATTCTCATGTTACTGCCAAATTCAAAATCCTTTATAATTGCATCTAGAAACATACACTGTACTATATGGCTATTCATCATTGAAAGTAGTTCAGAGGTCTGCCAGCTCTGAACAAAGTTGTTCTTGTAGAAGTATATCTCAACAAACATTTGCAGACTGAAATGAACAGTTTTGCAAGTCCCACCAGTACCTAAAAGTCCACTGCTCACATCTTTCTTGGATTTGAAGAAAAAGGGAAATAATTTAATGTGAAATGGTTTGTGTCTGGGTCCCAATATCATTCCAAAATAACGTGTACCTGATGGAAGGTATGCAGCAAGGTATACTTGTTGCTATGTAAAACCTCCATTTTGGCACAATTTAAACAGAATTTACAACATTGAAAGGCAATATGGTAAAGCTAACTTTAAACAGGAACTCTTTTACTGAGTTCCCGGCTGAATATTTTTACTTTTTTGGATGAGGGTAAATATTTCTCCATCTCAAAACAGTGCTTTGTATGGAACAAAGATGTAATCACCCATTATATTTCCCCTGCCTGGTTAAACAATCGGAAACAGAAGGTCTCGGAGACACATTCAGATTCGGTAGCATTGTCAGCTGCTTATATTTGCTATGCATACTTCTAGACTAACTGTCTTATCCCATATAATAACTTGTGGCATGCCACTATCAATCAAAATTAACAAGTCTAAATTCAGTGTTATTACATGCAACAAATATTGACATTGTAATTACATCGAGACTGAAAAAGGCTTCATATAAAGCAAAGTCAATATTTATGTAATTAGGTCAATACATATATAATTCAGAAGGTAAACTCTACTGTTGGAACAGCAGCATTAGAAAGAAGCTCAGCTCTACTGAGCTGACATATTGATTTTACAGTCTAAGTTTCTGCATTATTATTCATTGTTTAGATACTTCTTTCCTCTCTGTATCATTAGGAAAGATGAATAAACTAGTGATTCTTTCTTTTTTTATTATTATTCAAAGGGACTGTGATGAAGTATAAATATTTTAGTCATGGTGTTATCCTCTTTGTTAAGCTGGTTTAAACAGAAGCTACAGAGAATCCTCATTTTTAAAAGGAACAACTTTTTTGGTGCTTGTGTTAAAAATAGTCTTTTCTCTAAAAGCAGCTTGAAAGCTGCTCTTTGTGAACTTGCTGTATATACTCAAATCTCCTTCCTGTAGCTTTGAAAAAAATGCATTAAGGGAAGAGTCAGCTAGAGTCAATCATGTTGTCTGAAAACCTGCTAGAATGAATTTGTCTTCTTTGCTGCTGTAGTTAGGTAGCAGGATATACTGCTATTTTGTGTGGATTTATTGATCCAGTGCTCTTGCCCGGAATTTGTGAAAATTAGCTCTATGACTACAATTCAAGTGGACGTACAAGGAGGAAGAGTCACAATAGATGTTGAGAAGGAGGGAATACAACTTTTTAATATAATCTCTGATGTGAAATGAATATAGTGTTAGGATTGCAGTGTAACCATACAGCAAAACTTTCACCTATTTAGTCTCATAGGTCTATGCAACAACTATGACTTTATTGAAATGAGAAGTTCAAAAAATATGTTTAGACATGATCCTGTGAAAAAATCACTGAACAGAAAAACACTCCTAAAAAATAGCCTATTTTAACAGAACTAGCTTTTTTTTTTTCCCCAGAATGCTATGCTTTTTTTTAGGTAGTTCTAATAAGTATAACTTTAAATGTAATTCCTACACCTAAAGCTATACTTTCTACTTAAATAAGTAGGTTCTGTTGCCCATTATGCATCAGGATTTAAACATTTACGTCACCCTTCATATATCACAATCAGTAATGGAAGTGATCCTTTCTTCTAAATGAATTTAACTTTTGTAGTTCACAGCAAACTTGCAATGAGAGCTATCCAAACATTTGTAGCAGAACAGACCAAAACCAAAAGCTAACTTGTTTGGGTTTAGTTTCCTCACATGCTAGAAGCTGGAATTATGTTATAGAAAAGGCATTTAAGTTTCCCAAATATTTCAAATGATGTCTGATAAATGTCTAGTTTAGTATCAAAATCATACTAGAGCTAATATTTTGACTGGAAAATGGTAAAATTCAGAAGTTTCAGCTGAGATTCAGAGTCTTTTCTTCTGAAGAAAAGCAAGAATTGCAGCAAAGCAGAAGATAAATTGCTTGGAAATTAAAGTCCAAATATAACGTTTGCATGAACCTATATAAAGTGAAGCTGCCAAGTATCACATACCTGTTCCCAGCATCAGCTGTGAAACGCAGTGGCTGCAATTTAAAGTATTGTCCTGCTCTGGTAATCAGTAAAAAAATTTCACCAAACATTGTGATAAATATTACAGCATCTCATTATAGTATAACAGCTGCAGAGTATTTCTAATGCTTTTAAACATCTTCTAAAGATATTTAAAGCTTGTGAGAGGTAATAGTACTGACAGCCTTGAGAGCTGACCTGTTATGTTCTCCAGAATAGCTACAGCAGCAATACCATTTCCTTCCAATATTCGGCAAGAGTCATTAACCTTGATTTGAAAAGTCAAACTTAGAGTCACGGAAGATTTTCATTTGACATGGAGCTTTTCTACTGAGATTGTCAAAATACTACAAAAATGGGCTATGATTTTTGAGCAGTAGATGCTTGTCTACCAAGGGCTATGCTGGGACTTAAAGCATTTTAAACATATTAAATGGAACATCCTCTAATAATGGCCTAGTTTGAAACCAAACCATAAAGTGTTTGTGTAGTCTAACCTCAAACACCTTGCTCTCTTATCTTGTATTGGCTGAGTAACATATATCAGAACTAACATGGGCCTTCAAGGGAAAATGAAACTGCCAAATGAGCTGCTGTGGAATCCCATTGGATATAAATCCTGTCAAAGATTTACAGAGGAGGAAGAACGGGATTTCTCTCTGTGCATTATTCTTATGATGTTCTGGAAGATTCAAAACACCGCTTTTATGGCACAAGCATTTTCTATGAGTCTCAAATATGAGGAAGAATCTGAGTAAGGATGCAACAGTGTTTCAGATAGGAAAAAAAATGTGGAATGTGACTTTTACAAGACAACACTCCTGTAAAGTTGTATGCAAAATTCTTCTTAGAAAGGCAAATAATTATTTCAATCATTATGTGTAAGCTAAATTTTGGTATCTTATAACACATGAGCTGTGAAGAAAAGCACTGATAACTGATTCTGTCCCAAAATGCGCAAGAAAGATCATGAAGAAGCTTTAGGAAAGGTTAAAGAAATACATAATGGTCAGATGAATACACAAAAAACCTGATGTGCTGTAGATGAATGTTGAAATATGAAGTTGGAAATAAAATTTACTCTAATGTGATACCTGGAAAAGGATGACATATAGGCATGTTGGTCATGAATTTTTAGATGACAGTAAGGAACAATAATATTTTGGGGAAGTAGAAGATAAATTTGGATGCAACTGATAAAGCAAACTGAAGAATTTGTAGACAAAAGCAAAAAGAATAGCATAATGATTAAGAGGAATGAAGGGAAAGTGATATCAGAGCAATGGGCACAGGAATTTGCAGCTAGTTAGAGCTAGGCCAATCTCCTTACTGTGTCAAGTAAACACCAACAGTGACTAATATCAACATATTTTTGCAGTATGAAGGAAGACATAATATTAGTTTGATTCCTGCAATTCACAATAATGAGGTCTCAATAATGACTTCATGCAGTTAAACTTTTAAAAAATGCATTAACTGATTTTAACAAAAAGAAGAGGAAAAAATATTTACTTTGCATTGTCATTCCATAAATTAAAATGATACATTAGTTACCAAACCTTTTTTTTTTTTTTTTTTTTTTTGATTGGCCAATTTTTCTCCATCTGGAACTTTTAAAGCTTCTAATGGATGTCTCCTCCCATTCTTTTACTATTTTTTTGCCAGGTTTATTCCTAACTACGTAATATAATGAAAATATTTCAAAACATATAGTTATACTAACTAGATCACAGAGCTATGTTTTAATACCTCAGACATGCTTCAGTTTGTATGTAGTGGTTGCTGTGAACACTTGTACTTCCTACTTTAAGTAATGTATATATTCCTTTACAGAACAGTAGCTATATGTGAGAAAAAAATATTCAGTGTATGTATGTCAGATCATTCCCCAGCTACTGTGATTAAACCATTAATCTTAAAAGCATCACAAAATACTTATGAGTATCCAGTGCTTAGAAAGAAAAGTGGAAACAATAGACTACCTCTACTATTATTCAAAGACTCTTCTATGTGAAGTTTGTGTGATGTTGGCCGTGAAGTCTCAATAAGGGGAGAAAAAGATGTCCAAGAGGAACGATATTATGAATGGTACCAGGCAAAGGACTAATTTCTTGAGGCCATTTTCATGTTTTTATGAGTGCACTTATCCTTGCAAAAGCTAAGGAATGTCCCTAAAAGGAAAGCATATGCTATATAATGCTTGAACATATGCCTCTTCGGGAAAACTGTGTGTTTTTATGCTGTAGTACAACTTTTCCCTTCTCCATTGCACAGTAAGTGAAACAGAAAAGAGCAGGGGGATTGTAATGGATAATCTCAGAGGTGCCTTCCAACCTGAACAATTCTGTGATTCTCTGATTCTGTAAGTATTAAATGTTTCACAATTCAGCATTAGTCAGGAACAAACAAGCAAACAAAAAAACCCCACTAGATTTCACTAACAAGTAGTAGAGGGGGAAGGAACCTCCACTGCTTTGCCATTCTTTGACTACATCACTGTTGAAGACGTGAACAGTGATATAAGAGATATTTATGCTGTGGATTAAGCCAGGAATCAACTTAGTGAAAAATGTATCTCTGCTTTATTTTGTTTAGTTTTCATTTCATGAAGGAGAAAGTAACAGCTGATCCACAGAGGCTAAAGGAATGTCAAAATTTTCAAGCATTTTTCCAATGAAGCTTTTGGCATTTTTAGGCTTTAATTTTAAAGAAAAATAAATTATCTAGCATTGCACATTGGTTTGACATATCTAAATTATAAATCAGGTTACTCAGCTGAATTTCTTAATACTTTAAACTTGTCTTTCAGTGAAGTTCCATTTGCTACAAGGTTCACGAGAAAAGAACAGAAGAGTCAACATTATTCATTTAGAATGAATAAAGGCTTTTGCATTCTGTAACTTATTGTTACATAAACATACATGTAACAGCTGCCCTATCAATTACATTAAAGAATTAGCACAGAAAACAGGCTTTACTGATGCTAAAATTGTATGTAGTAAAGTGATTTTGACTCCTATCCCCTCGTGTCTTTCTCTGAGGTCTAAAATCTTAATTTGGGTGCAATAAATTATTGTATCTGGTTTTGTCAATTCTAATAGCTTGTCAGTAAAGGTAAGTTGAAAAAGAAGGTTCAAAACCACAATGAATAGATTTTGCCAAAACAGTAATGTCTCTGTTTCACTATTTGAGTCTGCCTGTGACCATTGCCTGATACTTTTGAGGTGGGAAAAACAATAAGATATAGTGAAAAATTTAAATAATCAGTTCATTGGGATGCCTAGCTTCTGTCATTCAGTGATTAATGTGTGCCTTGGAGCATAGGGATACATATTTATTATCCTTATAAAGTACAGTGAATGATTCTCATAATTCTCATAAACTCATGCTACTTTTTCTACAGCCACTTTGCCTTATGCAAGAAGAAACCAAACCAAAAGCAATGAAAAGCCAAAATAATAATAAAAAACCCCAACAAACTGAAAATGTGCTTACACCTTCTCAGTTCTATGAGATCATTTTTAACTATGAAGGACAGAGTCCTTAAAATACATCCATTAAAAACAATTCAGTACAGCTTTTTTAAAATCACAGATGAGCTCATATTTTGGCAAAGCAGAATTTCATCTGCTTTGCTATAGTGGTTATATGGGTCAGTTTGTGTCAGAAGTGTTAAGTTTAAGTGTGAGCACCATCCCAAATGCAGCATAAAGTAGCATTATGCTGATGCTGAAGTAGTTGGCTTTAGAAGATAGTAACAGATGATATGTAAGACGTGATTAATTCCACTTAGTTTTTTATATCTGTACGGTCTACATCTACAGCTAGGGTTCAGTTGGTTAAACATAGCTGTCTACAGACATTTTAGATGCAGGGGACAGGGGTGTCGCACTTAGCACACCGCTGCCCATCCAAAAGAAGCCTGATTCATATAAAACCCTTTAAGGATGTCTTGGACATCCTAGAGCATCTCCAGTGGCTTTTGGCACTTCTGTTTAGACAATGGAATCCTGCCCTCCCTCAGTTAGCTGCTGGAGTTCTCATTATAGTGAAGTAGAGAAATAAGTAAAAGCAGAAGAAGGAGATGGAGTACTCTGATGTAGATATTTGGACAGATAAATCCTACACTTAGTCACATAACAGGTTGACCACTGAGTGACCAGTGAATATTTTCCAAAATATTCCCTGTCATTATGCTTTATATCTTTGGTGGAAAAACAAAACTAGATACCGAATCATTTAGCTCTCGGAAATGGATTACATTTTAGAAAATCTAGGTAGGAAAACAAAAAAGAAAACAAAAAAAACACAAACAAATAAAAAAGTGAGGTATTGACTGAGCTCATATTTGTTTCACCTGTAGTCTTATATTTTCACTTTTATATCTAAAAACCTGCCTTTAAGCATTTTTGGTGTCAGCATCTGGTGTTGAAGGGCAGGATGAAGTTTTGCCATATTGCCATGAAAATAGCGAACATCCGATGTGTGCAAACATCTCTGAGAAGCCAGTACCTCATGAAAAAGTTTCCTGCTTAAGTAGCCCAAGAGTCATTACAGCTATACTGAAATAGCTAAATACACATCCCAGGAGATCCTTCAGGCAAAGTGGTGTTGAGTGGCTTATGTCTAGAGTACTCAGAGATAGCAATACCTAGAATAAACTGCTAAACAGATCTCCACTACAAAGTACAATGCCCTGCATCTCTTTTAAGGCACACACAGGGGTCTCCTTGGCTCAAAGACCCAGTTATCAGTTTGTTTGGTTTTTTTTTAGTTCAAAGTGCCTGAAAAAAACTATGAGGGCTGTGCTGCAACCCACCAGGTGGTGTTTTTATAACATGAAACTGAAGGAGCACATTACAGGCTCTGGGATATGATATCCAGGCATGGGAAAGTGTTTTGAAAATAAAAAGCCTGCTGTTGAGGGGCTTCGTAGGGCAGAGAAATCCAAGCCTTTGGCCGTCTGGTTTGTTTTGCCTTTTGGAAGCAGTCCTTGGAATGAATTATCCATGGAATCTGAGGTTTGTTTTGGAGGGACGGAGATGGTTTTCCTTAACGCTGAGCCACGGAGTGAACTAACATTTTTGCAATGTGGATAATGGGAACTGAAACCATGGGACAGCTCACAAGCTAAGTTACTTGACAACATAGACATAGCCAGAGAAATCACTTAAATTTGGAGAATTGCTTAGTATCATAGGAAGGTTCTGTACTGTGATATAAATTCTAGCAGCAAATTCTTTATGTCCTTATGAGTCTCACCTCTGGAATTGGCTAGTCATTTCTTTCAGGGAAATGCAATCATGTGGGTTTTCATGGCTGTTCCTAAGAAAAACAGCTCAGGAAGCCTGTATCAGATCCCAGGAAGGACCTTGAGTATGAGTACCAAAGGACTGAACCTGACCTATATGCCACAAGGTGATGTGGAACAGGGAGATGATGCTCACTTAAGAGCCAAGTCAACTGAAAATTTACATTTAGCTTGCCTCCACAAAGGGAGATCATCAATGACTGGTTTTGTGTCCGTATGTGAAGTGTGGTGATAATCAAGCCACCGTTAAATTTATCTCTCAGAGTAACTTTCTTGTGCTTTATCTGCTCTACTCTTAAGTGACAGAGTTTTCACCAGTTTCCCCAGGGAAAACTATGTCACTGTCCATATAATGTTGTATGCCATAGCACATTAGAACTCTTTGAAACACAGTGTACTGAGCTGTTGTCAGTTTTTATTCTCTGTCTATGCACTAAACATAGATTCTGTTATGAAGAAAGTTTCTGGAATAGGTAATTGGTACTTATTTGGAGAAAATAATTTGATCCCAAATCCTCCTTTTTGACTTCATATATTCTAATGATCATTGTAATAATACACAAATCAACACAAATAGCAATTATAAATGCACAGGGAATATCAAGATGCAAATAATCTCACCTACAAACAAAGGAATAGTATTACTGTTATTGTTAGAAAGCAATTAAGAAGCCTGCCTAATGGCATTAGCTAAGAGAATTTTGCATGCTTAACCATATATTAGGAAATGAATCCTACATATCATGTTTAACTGCACATTTTTTATGAAATCTGTATATATGAGAAATAGAGTGCAACCAATGATCTTAACATAAGTCTGGCAAGTCATTTTAACTACAAGAGCAGCAGACATTAAGTCTCTAGTCTAGTATTTGAAAATTGACAGTGGCATTTGTTTCACATTATACACTAATGAACTCAGTATTTCCATTTAAAAAACAAAGCTTTTATGAGTTAATGTAACACAAACAAATGGTGTCACAAACCAAAACATTTCCATTTATTTCACATTCCTAAGAATCAGAAAGAGAAAACATTATTTGTTGAAATGTTTAATGTATACTTTTTTACTTGTCAGTTTTAGCATATAGCAAAGTATTAGATGTCTAAAAGATTAGATGTCTTGGTTTTATTTTGCATACAGAGACTAAAACATAACTGTATTTTTCATCTGAGGTAGAGAGAACCACAGTAACCTTCATTAGTTCTATTCTTATTGGTTTCTCACGTAATTGCTTCTAAATCCATGTTCATTAGATGACATGTTCATTCTAACTTCAATGCTCTAGGGTGCTGGAATCAGCATTGTCAATAATGCCTGTTTTAAATGAAGAAATCCATCTTTTCAATCCTTTTCACTATTGAGGAACTTTTAACCTTTATCATTAACCTATGCAAAGGTTTTGTAATCAATACAAAATTATAATAGGGCTAAAGTCCCATAAATCAGACTGGGTAAAGTAAGCAAATTCTTCATTCTTTGAATTTTCATCTGATTTCTTCCTATGAGTCAGATGTCCCATTTAAATTACTGTCCTTTGAAACGATTTACCCACGTGATTATTTTGTAATTTTTTTTTTCAATTTGCTGTAAGAGATTTATAATCAACAATTCTGATTTATACAAAACTACCGTCTAGAAGAGATGAATTTGAACTGAAAGTAATGTGTGAACTTGGATTGAGGCAGAATGTTACCAATTAGGCCCATTAAGAGAAGGAAATACTTTTCAATTTTTTTTAAAGCATTCATATTCCCAAGATTTATGGCCCAATTTCACTGTAGCAGTTCATTATTTTACTGTTTGTCTAGATGCTGTTTTTAAAATGAAAGTATAAAATCAGCATTTTCCAGAAGAGAAATCTGAACTAAAGCAATTCCCATTGTTAAGATGATGAAGTAAGTTTGGTAATTTTTTGCCGGTCAGTCCACCTAGAATTCCAATCATTCCACTTTCTGTTAAAAGAAACATAGCCTGTAGATTAGTTTAATCCCCCCCCCCCAAACACTGATACATTAAACTGCCCTTCTTAATTTTTGCTGTAAAGCATATTTAATGACATATTTCCACAATTTTAGCTGGTTTAAGGCAGAACTGCTTGCTGTCATTTCCTCATCATGTCTGCTGGGTGGGGGCTAGAAACCCACCAGTTTCCATGCACTAGCACGTGCAAGAGCCTGTTCCCAGAGGTGAATGATCAGATCTATGATTTTTCTTGCTGAGTTAATTTCACTGCAGCTTGAGCTTACTTTTAGAACCACCCCACGGCGGGATCAGATAAGTGCTGGCAAGAGGAAGAAGGATCATGCTGTTATAATCTGGGAAAGGACTTAAGCTGTCAGCTAACCATAACATTGTAAAGCACCCAGAAACAGACTGTGAAAAACGTATAATCCACTGTTGATATCTGACCTGAACACACAACAAAGACTGGATTACTGACAAAAAAGGAAATGTAGAGCAATAAAGAAGGTAGACATCCTTGTCTCCATTCCTTCCCTGTAAACTAAAGCACAGCTTTTCTCCTTATAAATAAGAATGCAACACAGAGATTCTATTCAGGTGATTTCTCTTCCTTTCTGGGACAACTTTTGGTTGCCCAAGTTTTAGCTCAGCTATTATGTTGAAAATGTATCAAAAGCATATGACTCAAAAGAATCTAGTTCCTCATGTCTTCTTAGAAATGCATTTTCTAATCAGATTATGAGGTTTAAAAACATAATTTTTCACAGAAAGTTTTGCTCTCTGATTTTCATTTCAGAGACAGTCCTTTCTGGCAGAGCATTTCAATTTCTTTCAGACTAGATGAATGTCTGTGATAAACACCGTGGTGCTTGCTGACGAATATTGATCTGCAACCCTCAATGTGTTTAGTGTTACGAAATGCCATAGGAAGTCTTGTGTCCCAGTGCATCCCACAAGTACAAGATCTTTGATCTGAAGTCACTAAAAATTCACAGTTAAACATCAAAAGAAGTACATTCTTTAAGTTCAGAGATAACCGTCAAGCAATTCAAAGACTAAACCTGGTACCTGTAGAAGTTCTACCTCTCCCCAGGAAAGCTCGTCTTGCAGAATTTGTATCAATATGCATGTTTCATGTAAATATATGGTTCCCAATCAGCAACACACAAATAGTGCTGCTTCTGTTTGTCACCCAAGTATCTGTCCCTGAACAGAAAATAAAGCTCTCCCCTTCATGCTCCCACAGCCTAACATGGCTGACCATTGACTCGATTGGCTCTGGTCAACTGACTGGGGGAAGGTGGTTTCTAACAAGAGCAAAATATCAGTCTCCAGGCTTGTAACAAAAAAAGCAAGTAATGTAATAATGGGTTTCAAGATAACATGGGGGGAAAAGAAAAGGAAAGATTGAGGGGAAAAAAATGATTTCTTTGTTTTCAGATCTGTAGTATGTTTATGAAGGAAGCCAAAATAAAAAAAAAAACACCTATATGGTTTCAACAGTTTCTTCTTAAAAATACATAAGCCGTGTCTGCTCCTTACTTCTAACTGAAGGGGAAGGCCCATCTAATTTAACTTACTTAACTAACTTAAGCATAAGAAAGAAACCGAACTACTATTTTTGGTTAATTTGATAATTTAGATAGATTTTCACAACAGGTTTTTAGTCACATTGTAGCTCTTCAAAGAGAACAGGAGTGTAGATGGATAAGAAACAGCTGAACTTTCACAGTTTAGGTTTTTAGCCTGAAGATATTGATCCAAGAGAGAAATAATTGAGTAAACAATGAATGAGGGTTGGAAACCAAAGAGAAGAGAAAAGAGAGAGGTGACCTCTATTTAAAGTAACTGTGTGGACCTGTAAGTTAAAAGTACCATACATTTGCACTTTTTTTTGGTTGGGGGGTACTAATTTTGGCTTTAGAGCTACTTCCAGTGGGGCATGGTAAGTTGAGTTGTACCACGGTCAGTGAAGAGCCGTGTGAAAATGTTAAAGACACTAATTTTGCATGCATGGGTGAGTCATGGGAACTAAGGGGATACACTGTGGAGTCATTCTGTGAGCTTTCTTTTCATTTTAAGCTACCAAGTTCTTATCCTGACCATTCACTGTCCTTTAAGCATGAATACTCTTCTTGAGCCTAACTAAGTGTCAAGAGACGAAGACCACCTCCTCCACCATACCCCTGTTCTCTGTTGAAGCATCGGCATTTGGCAGGAGAAGGGGAGATAATAACAGAGTGGCCTTGGCAGAAAACACTACTTACCTTTTTCTTCTTTTAGATGAAGAGAAGGCAGGTTGGACTTAGATCCCATAGGCAGTGCAGCAAGAAAGAGAAAGCTTTGCAAGAAGCCTGTGCCCAAAAGCTTATGAATGTATGCCAGACATGAGAACAGTAACTCACATCCCTGTCCTTCATGTATGTTTCCTAGAGTTTTGTGAAGTTGAGGTGCCTACCTTAGCACAGCTATCATTTCTTGGGAATTAGTGGAGAGGGGAAATCCTTCCAGTGGAGTAGAGACTGGATATGAGACAGTTTAAAGCATATGATAGCTCTTAGTGCCCTGAAACTTTTTTGTTTTTACATAGTCCTCTTCCAGAAAATGGCAGCTGAATAATGAGGACTGCTTCGCAGACCACCAAGCCAGGTTTTTCAGCCTGACACCAGGCATTTGCGATTTTATGGAGATGAGAAACCATGAAGTCACAGGCATAGGTTTGAGTGACTGTTCAGGATGGAGAAAGCAAAACCTGGTGCAAATTGTATCTATTTCTAGCAGTACAGTCAGTCCTGATGCAAGCTATCTTCTCAGGACAACTGGGCCTTAGAATTAGGACTTTCCCTTTTGAGGGACTCCAAATTGGAGCTCTGAAGGAAATTAGCATGTGTATAGGGCGAAGGATTAGAGTGCCTGGGTCCTAAAGTTAAAAAAAAAAAGTGTTCACTATGCAGTGAAAAAGGTCTACATCTTAGGAAAAAGTGAGCTATTTACTTAGATCTTCTCTTACACACTTAATGTTAAAATAACTTCTTGTATGCTTTAAAGCATTTGATTTTGGGAACTATATCCAAGCTGGGTTTATTTTTATTTTACCACTAATAAATATTTTTAAAGGCTTATAGCAAAATTGGCAGATGAGGTCACACCTTAAGGTAAGGCAGCAATGGAGGCATTAAGAAAAGTAGACTACTGAACTTATACCATCAAAATCTACAACCAGTGTAAGAAGACCAAGACTGAAGTTACGCAAACTAGAAATTGGGCATGGAAAGGTGGAATTTCTTGTGCAACTAAAAAGGCAGAACTGGAGCAGAATGAATGAATGCATTCAAAAGCTAATGTAAGTTAAACGACAAAGGAAATTCTCCAAAAATAGTTCAGCAGAATAAGCAGATGAACTGAACTGCTGAAAAGGCAGACTCTAGGTTTTTAATAAGTCAATAAAACTATAAGTCTGGGAATGTCATGTAAGCTTAAGTAGTAGTCATGACATGTCTTTCCTCCCTTGTGGTCTGCCCTCCTCCTGTGTGCCCTCTCTTTCCTTCAGGCTCATGGATGAGTCATATCATGTCATGCTCCTCCTCCACACAGTCCCAGGACGTTTTTTTCAGTACACTCGGGTCATGCTCCAGCAGTTTCCACAGTCATCAGGGAATTAGGGAGCAGCAGAGATGCTCAATTTGTGTAGCAGGAGAAGAGTATCAAAATCCAACACCCTCCTAGACACCAGATCAAGATGGTGTCTCCTCATTTCGCCATGAAAGCTGTCGAGAAATGCAGCTCTGAGTTTGGAAGCAGGGTTACAGAAGGTTGAGAGGTGAAATGAATTCTCCCAGGGGTTGCTGCTCTGTCTGTCTGGGTACTGAGGGTGACCCTAGCACAGGCCATACTTTTGGTGGTGTGGTGCAGTCCTGCAGCAACTGAGCAGGCCTGCATTGGTGACAGTAGTAACAGGTTCTGTTGACTGTCAAGTGATGCCCAGGGAAGGTGAGGTATTGAATCGGAGCCAGGTCCATCCAGGAGGACCAGTGAGGAACAACAGCAGGAAATGGGCCCAGAGACAGGACTGAGGAAGAGGTTTCCTTCAACTTTGGTCAAGATAAACATACTGGGAGGAAAGTGAGAAAGCATCTGGGGACAGAAATACAGTAGTCAGTCATTATGAAGAACTTGCGTGCTGGTTTTAATTCTTCATATATATATATATATATATATGAAGGAGATATCCTGTATCCAGCTGTTCCTGGACTGCATCTATGTTTCTAGCCAACATTCAACAGAGGAGTCTGAAGAACACAGTCCTTCCAAAGAAATGGAGGTCTTTGAGATACTTGTCTGCTGCCAATACGTGGTGAGTCAATATCTCTTTCCAGGAAAGTCTGGGGGTAGGAGGAGGGAGACTAAGAACTATTTCCAGCCATCCTTCTAAAAGCTATTCTCTATTAACTCTTCCTAAGAACTTGTCACTGGGTGTCTCTCTTCCCTTCCTTGCCCCCAAATATCTCCTGTCCGTGTTCTCCTGAGGAAGTGAAGCCCAAGCACCCTCTTTCACTGTTCTAGGTGTCAGCCTCACAGCAGGGTGGCTGTATTGGGACTACGCAGCTTTGAAAGAGGAAAAGGGACTAGTCAAGGCCTTTCTTTTAAGTGAATGGTCCGGTTTTTATTTTCAGTTCTAAATTATCCATTGCATCTATAAAACATGCTAGGAATTTCAGGGATGCGTAACTCTTCCTTTATGGGAACAGAATGGAGCACTTTCTGTGTGACTCTGTTCCGTGCTAAATAGACTGGGTGGGTGGGAAAAAGAATAACAGCGTTAGCCACTAGAGAGGACCATATCTGGAGATGACCTCAGTGTAGGAATGTAGCAAGTGAATGCAGCCAGCTCCTCCAACAGGGACCTGGGCATGACCCTCTACCTTTCAGAGTCTTACACTGACTTGCTGATTCCATCAAATGGGCAGGAGAACAAAATCCTATCAGAAGATGCTAATCCATTTGAGCAAAACCACTGAAATATCTCAGATTTATGCATAACAAAAGATGATTTCAATAGCCTGTCTGTTTAGCCAAATGTGTGTTGATATTGTCACTGAAATGTGCACTTGCCACTTGATCCAATCATCCCATGCTGTAGTCTTTCTATTCCCCAAGTCTCTCTTTAAACTACTCAGTCTAGATCTGACTTATAGTGTAATATATCTTTGGTTGAGATTAAAGGCAGATGAAAATATTGCAAATAATATAATGCTTCTTGCTTGATTAATCCTAGTCTTTTCCATGGGAACCTATTTATTTCTTCAATCCAAACCTTGAATTTCATATAAACATATAAGGAATTCAGATCAGCCAAGACTATGTAACTTCTACAAACATTGGTTTGTATATACTACTATTAAGTAGAAAGTTGTTGTAAACAAAATAAAACAAAAACCCCTCACAATTATTTTCAGCATAAACATGAATTACATCCCTTTTACAATTTTTGGCTTATGAAAAAAAATTCTTAGCAATATGATAGAAAAAATTATGTACTAAATGGCATTAAAAAGAATTTTCTTGGGAAAAATCATGTCTGAAAGATTGACTATTTTAAGCCAGTTATGTAAGTTTTCTGCATTTTCAGTGATGTTTTTTGCTTCCCATAAAACATTATTTGTCACAAATTTAGTAATAATGCAGTTGCTTTTCAAAGACCAAAAAAGAAAGGTGTGGCAGTCATAATGCTTGAAAACATTGAATGATGTACACATAATGAACAAAATAGATCTTCTGTATTGCTAGAGATTACTGAAAGCAGAGAGGTATCTTGCTGTTTAATCCTTTTATTGTCACAGTGATCAACCCGCCAGATGCAAACTATTTTTAGTGGCTTTCTCTGCATATGGGCTGTGAAAGCATAAATAAAGGTGATGATACAAAAGTTTTCTCCACACAGGTGGTCTGATTTATGAACAGGCAATGTGTAACTGATATATTTTACACCTTATATCAATCAAAATCCTAAGGAAGTATGATTAGGCATTGTTACAAAATTGGAACTTTAAGGACTGATTTAATTCTGAATGTAAAAAAAAAAAAAATTCTTTCATTTCTATATTCAGTGAATTGCAACCGCAGAATTCTTTTAAAATGCATCAGTAAAACAGATATTTTTTTTAATCTGACACATAGAAAATTCGAGAAAAAAGTATTATAGATGCATTCTATTTTGACTGTGTGGTATTTCAAAGTGGCTATTGTTTTGCACTTGAACTGCAACACCCAAAATAGCATGTTAGGGACAGTTAGTCAATCTCATTCAAATTTGTCTGACATGAAAAGAAATTGTAAAGAGGAAAAAGAAGACACACAGACCTAAATAACTATACATTCCCAAGCATATTTTTAGATGACACATCTGGAATGTGTATGGATATTTTAATACAGTGTGAAGCTGGTGAAATTCAGTGGCCTGTGTTATGCACAACATCAGACTAAATGATCAAAATGGAGTCCTTTTGGCTGTAGACCTGTTAATCTACGTGTAGACTGAAATCCTCTTGAAGTGGAATTAACACTTATTAGCCAGACTTCCACATTATCTCTCCAACTGAAAAGTCTCTAACTATATGAAATCAGGTATGAGTGCTCACAAACAGGATAGCCTGACCTGATGAGCTTGCCTTGAGCAGACTCATGGAGCTGAATTTTAATTCTTGGAGTACTTTGAAACAATTTTCTTTTTTAAAATTGAAAGCAATGCAGACATTTTAAATACTTAATGTTTACCATAAATTTCTTATGTTTACTCACTTCACCATATTTTGTTGAACTTTTACAATTTGCAAATGATGATCATCTTTCAAGGCCAGGCAAAATTAAAAATAATTTAACATATTTCGTATAATGAGACACTGTTTACATCAGGAGCACTTTTGTGTCAAAATGAATTCATAAGTTCTAAAAAGATAAATTCCTGAAAACAGGGCTGAATGCTGACAGACACTTACCTGAAGCACTGCACTCAGCACTGTCATAGCTAAATCCACAGGCACAACCTAGGCACTAGAAATTCTGTAATGCTTTGTATTCAGATGACATTTTTCAAAGTGTTCCTCCGTACAAATACTTTCCCCAGAAAGATATTGTACCTCTGGGAGTGTAGGTGATTTCTGTGGGTTCTTTATTGGTGCTAAGAACCTGAGAAACAGCTGATTAAATATGAGTAGCCTTCCTCCATGCCTATTGTGTAACTGTTCTATATCTTTCTCTGTTTTTAAAGGCATATTTTAAAATAGTTCATGGTCTAAATGTTCAATAACAGTATTAACACTACAGCTAGGCTGTGCTTAGTATTTTTGCCCTGTGGAGTGAGTATGAAGGGAGAAAAAAATCTACCCAAATCTGCATCTCCTAGACCAGACTTTCAGCTTGTATAACAGAAGGTATGTGATTTATTATTATTATTTTTTAAAATATCTTTTCCATTATACTGTGGTCTCAGCGTAACAGGGTGATTTAGAATCTGGCCCAGGTTTTCTGAAATATTTGGCTCAAACTGAAATGCAACTAGAGGTGATCATTTGGCTTAAGGAGTTTCATTATTCTAAATACATAATTATTTAAGAGTTCTGAGATATATTTAGAGATATTTTGCAGGAGAAAGAAGGAACCATCTTCCTTATTAAAAAAAAAAAGAAGAAAAAAAATAGAAAAAAAAGGAAAAAAAAGAAAAGGCCTACAATTGTCAAGTTAGGCTTGACATGTTTATAGAATGTCAACATTAATATTAAGGATGGTATATGTTGGAATGGTGCAAGATTTGCATGATTACCCAGTTTGCTCATGTTCACATGACTAGGTTTAATTATGGCTACCTCCTACAACACTGTCCCCATAGAGAAACTGTACAGGCATTTATGGACATATTGCCTCTAACATTTTTGCATGACATTCAAGAAACTGAAACCCCAGAAAATGGAGCCAAGTGGTCACTCTGCATCCACAGAAAATCAAGGAAAGCAGAGCATGTGCGAGTAAGTCTACCATAAGATTCATTATATCCATTTTTGAGTCTACCAGTGATGGCAAGACTGGATTTACAAGGTCAGTGATAACACTGGCTGCCTCCGAGCATTAAGTGTGAAAAAGCTGATATTTTAGCAAAGCTTGCTCTTAAAAGAAATACATAATCACTCTCTGGTGAGGTGCACTGACATTCCTTCCCTGAGCAAAACTGTAAATTTGCCATGGGGCAGAAATACAGTAAATTTACAATTTTTTTAATGCATACATTTAGTCAAAGATATATCAGTAGCAGATCTATTTTTGTGCCAGGATATATACATTCAATATCTACCTTTCTGTAACTACTGAAATATTAATATTAACATTTAAAAGTCTTGACTATGGAGCCCTTTCTGTGCACAGTACTGGTTTCTATGTATCTGTAACTAGTGGATTAACTTTCTTATAAGCTCTTTAAACAAAGAAAAAAAAAGAAGCAATATATAATCTTTTCACCATAAAACAAGCTAGAAAGTCAACATCAAAGTATTGTTGTTATAAATTATTTAAGCATGAAATATTTTACTATTTTTCTATATCCATAGAAACAGTTACTCTCCACTTTAAAATATTGTACTGCAAAACATCATAACATCTATTCTGATTTATATTCTTCTAATATATATAACAATATGTGTGCCATGTTGTTATAGGTCTCAGCCTGAGACATCTCCATACGTACGTTGCTGTATTTCAGTATTACAGAAGTAATGTTCTGTGCCTGTTCTTAACAGACACCAAAAAAGCTACTAAGAGAAACAGTTTAATTAAAAAATATAGATGTAAAGTATCCTAAAATATAATGAGATGGACGCTTTTCTTGGAAAGAATTTTTAGTAAATCAAAATAATGTTAAAATTAACACCTTTCATTGTGGATTCACTGTAGTTAAGAAATACCATAATGTAACATATAACGCTCCATTATATTAAATTTGAGTAATTTAAATCTATTAGGGATAATGAATTTCTCACATTACCTGATGAAACTTGAACCAAGTTCTCCTTTCCATGCCAAATTGTAAGACAAATACTGCTGATGGAAACTTTACAGAAGCATTTCAGTGTTATTTGTAAAGACTTTTTTTTAAAATCACTTCATCTACAGAATGAGATTAATATCAAGACCTAAACCTAGAGCAAACATGACACTTGAAGAATTCTCCTCAGCTTTCTAGACAAACAGACTTGCTGTGAAGCTGCCAAAATACAGCTTAGTGAAACAGAAAACTTTTTTTTCCCAAGTAAGTTTTTTTAAAAATTTTTCTGTATTAAATAGATTTCACAGTTCCCTGCCAAAATTTATTTTGGGTTTACACAGCAATGACTAGCTGATGTGCAAGAATTATTAACAGCTGGTATTTATTCATTTATTTATTTATTTAGAGACTGAGTGATTGCTTTTTGTCTTGTACTGAAATCTAAACAAGAGAATTTCCTGACTACAATATTTCTGTTAGATGCCAATAATGAAAAGTTACTTTTAAGAAAACTTTTGTTTATATGTAACATTTATGTAATTATTTATGAATTGACAACGTTGAAAAGTAGTGTTTTAACAAGAACTGTTGCCCTGAATATCTGCTGCTCTCTAAATATTTTCAATAGCAGTACAAAGCTGACTTCTCTCCAAGACTGGAATACTTTTGTGATCTGTTAAAAAACGTGAAGTGTAGTAAAAATCAGTAAAGTTTGGAGGTTTTCAGAATCCACTTAATTATTCAGAGAACCACTGTTTCAAAAATGCTTAGATTTTATCAAGTCTGCAGTAATAATATCTAGCTTGAGACAGTACTTTGCCTCTCTCTTACTAATGCTATCCAAACCACTAAACTATCCCAAAGGGAGAAGAACTGGAAGAATAGAAAACTGTCATGAAGCAATTATTACTGGGCAAAGTGCTTCATATCCATGTGTTCAGCGCATCTATTTCAATTTGTTTCTGGCATGGAATAATATAATATCAAGGATTTACACAGAGGAAGAAGCAGGAATAATATTCAATGATTTCAAAGTACATAAACCAATTTAGCCAACAGGACAACTATGGATACTTTCAGCTGAATATAATTAAGTCACAGCATCTGGAGAAAAATTCTGGGGGCAAGAGGGATTTCTAATATTTAACCCAGATAATTGTATAAATCTATGTATACCTTGCCTTCTGGGAGTATACATGTACATTAGGCAACTTATATACCTGGCTGAAAGACAAATGTATTTTGGGAAAGTTTTTTACATTTGTTTCAATACTAAAGTGAAACGGGATGTAAACCCCCCTCCAACTGAAATACAAATTTCATAATTTTTCAGCTTAAAAAAACCGCTGCATTTTTGTTTGGGGTTTTGGTTTTGTTTTCTTGAGGAAGATATAGGCTTTCAAAAACTTACAGACAGAAACTGATAAGCTACCTGTGAGCTCGCTGCCGAGCACCTCCGTACAGGTAGAATCAGACTGGAGTGCTGGAAGGAAGAGCAGGAACAGCCCCAGTGCTGCCTGCTGCTGGTGCCAGCTTGATAACTGGGACAGGAGTCCATCTACTCTACAAAACCTGCACGAACTAGGGACACAGCTGAACAGCCGACGGGTTCAAAGCTTCAGACCTTCGAAGATAGCCCGAATGATGGGATCAATTGTACCTAGAGACCCTGGGCACTGAAGGCACCTTGACGATCGATAATAAAGGGAAGTCTGCATGGTAGAGTTGCCTTGGAGCCTTGGCTATAGTCCACTGTTTTTTTAAAGCAATTTCTAAATAAACTGCAGGCATTGCAGGCTAAGGTGGACAAACTTCCATCAGAAGGTCCTCGAACAGAACAATAAAAAGAAATTGAAGCTTTATGATATTCAGCTGGAAGATGTGTTCAGCGGCAAAGAAGCCCAGCACTATCTACATAATTTCTAGGGAGCAAGAATGGATTCAGCCTCCCATGCCCACAGGTCTCTTCCACGACACAGGTAATTCCTGCATTTCTAGCACAGCACACCCAACCCAGTACCTGTGAATTTACTGGAAAAGTTTGGTACAGGCTAAACATGTTTTGGGTACAGTTCAAACAATTTACCAATACCGATCTCCGAATTTCACTACACAGCAATGTTCCCGATTACTGCTGAATTTATTGGTAGCCAAAGAATCCAGATGAGAAAACAGAGCCTTGAAGCATTTCTTCTCAAGTGCATGAGAGATTTTTTTTATCATCTCTCAGACTTGCAGAGGCCGTATGGAAAGTTCACGCTGGTCAGTCAATGTAATAAGAAGAAATGAAGTGTCAGCATATGCAGAACTAAAGCAAAGTACCTAGATAAGAAGGAAAACCTCATTCAAGCACATACATGCCTGTGAGCACATCTGGGGCTGAAGAAAGGGAAATAATAGTTCAGACCAAAGGGAAATAATTGCCAAGTGGAGCTGGTTTGGGATGAGAATATTTTAGATGAATAGTATCTTCAGAAATAACTTCAAGCTTTTGCTACCAGTCTGGCTGTTCTCATATCCCAATGCCAGAGTACCATGTACCTTTCCACCAGACCTCTCTAGCAGTGGAAGCTTTCAGCTCTTGAAATTCCTGAACAAAGATACTAGACTTAGTGCTTTTAAGCAATCCTCTTGGTGATTCATCCATTTGAACCTGGACATGATACATGCTTTAGATTTATACATGCTTTTATATCTGCTCCAGCTGTACTTAGTTTCCCCGCCATTCATTGCTAGGTGTTTTGTTGGTTTGGGTTGGTTTTTTTTTTCTTTTTCTTTTTTTTTTTTTCTTTTTCTAGTACATCTACTTGTGCACTCACTCTCTGCCATTTCCTGAGTGAGTATTCTAATTTCATAAGCGTCACCTTAAATTTTCCAAGCAGCCTATTGTGGTTAGAAGGAATGGTGATGGAGCTGATGGGACATGGATTCTGAATGGATCTCAGAATGGAACTGAACAGAATACGGATTCCCACGTTCCTCATGTGTTTTTGCAATAGAAGCCTTGATGCATAGATCAGCAAGCTACAGAGGGAGGCCTTTCTCATAATACCATAGAAGTACCCGGCATGTAGAACCACAGAGCAGGGGAGAAACTAGGGTAAGGGATGAATTCCCCTGGGGCATGAACAAGTACCTAGGGTGTTTGTGATGTTCTGTGCATCCCAGCTGTGGTATCACTTGTCTGGTAAAATAGCAGCAGCATTCATCTCCTGAATGTAGACACACACTATGTGAGTCAGTTGCCTACATAGAGATACTAAGGGCTGTTTCAGGCACGGTCAGGTATCCTGCTTACCTACTTATTGTCAGTCTAGAAGAATGGTGACTTTCTGTAAGACCCGTGTTGTAACTATCAGCCTCATATCTTGGATAGCCTTGTATACCTTGGAAGGTGCTATGTACCTATCAACATAGGCATAGAAGAATCCCCCTCTAGTTGTCTTCAACTCTGGTGTTAACCAAAATTGGTTTGAATTGGCATAATGACAACATTTGTATTTAACATGTATTTTCTGCATGGTCCACCTCTGGTTACCAATGTTTATGGGTATCATAGATATTCCTGCTCTTTGACATGATTAGTTCATAACTGGGCTTGCTCTTTGCCTGTGGACAAAGCAATTTTACCAAATAACAATTAAACTGAAATGAAGAGATGCCTCATCCAGATGAATACCTGAATGAACATTTATCAGAAGCAATTTCTAAATGTCTTCTAAGTCTGACCATCAGATCCAGTATCTGTCTGGGAGAATGTGCAGTTTTGTTGATTATCTGTCTGCCTGCTGTCCTTGGCTTTCATAAGTGGGATGATGATGGATGATGATGAGGCACCCATGAAGTCATGAGAGAAAATAATATGATGGTTGTCTGAAAGAGTTAAGGCAGGTTCTTATTTTTCTTCATTTCACAGATTGTCTCATAATTCGAAGATATTCACTTGTATCCATATGGAAGTGTGTACAAGAGGACTCTGAATTTCTAGTGTTTCATAGATAACAAAGTTATTCTCTTCCATACCTTTTTAACTCATATTTTCCTCATTTTTAGATTGCAATGTATTTATATATTATTTTTCTATCTCTACAGTTTATGATCAGTTGCTGTAAATCACACATAAAATAGTTAAAGTTATGATCATGTAAGTTTGGACAAGGCACTGATATTAGTTAGAAACTCAGGTTTTGTTGCATCTTCCTATGTATGCGATGTGTGACCACGATAAAATGGAAAATGACATTCTGATGTACATATGTTACTACCACCTGGATTTTATCCCAATACCCATAACCTGCTAAGTAAATCTAATTTTTTTCTAGACTGTTATATTGTGTTTAGTTAGCACAGAAGTACATGAAGGCATGTGTTTAGGCACAGTAATCAAGGACTGGCATATCCTTCCATCTGTAATTGAAATTAATCCTACCCAAAATGTTTGGAAAAGAATGAGATATCTGAAATGAGTCCTTCTCTTTTAGTACTTATCAAAAGAAACTGATATTGGCAAAAGAAACTGAAATTGGCACTGTTTCTACCAAAGAAATTCCAAGAACTATTGAGATCTGTACCTTGGTCATAATGACCTTCATTCAAAATGACTTTCAGTTGCAAAGAACTGGATAATGGATGCTTATGCATCAGTCCAACTCTACAACTCATATGGCACGTTAATGCTGCATTCATCCCCTTCTGCCAGTTGTACTTTTCAGAACATAAAGAGAACACTTCTTTTGCAGGTGCTTTCAATCTCCTTGTTTTCATGAGTACATGTCTAGTGTTATACAATCCTATCTCATGAAAGTTCAGAACACATGTTGTAACGACAAGACTGCGCTCTTTAATCTACACTTCATTACACGTTCTTTGATAGTTTTATAATCCTTTTGAATTTTATACCTGCACAGGAAACATCTGTTTCTTCTTTTTTTTTGAAGTACATTGTGATGCATATATTACAGTTACTGATTTACTTCCTGCTTTCTCCCTCTATAGTGCACGCAAAAACATTGTGTGCATCAAGAACAGTGGATAGTAAGACCATTAGGAGCAAAGTAACCATCTGAGGGTCTCGTTTTATTTCTGCTCCAATTACTTCTATATACAGGTCAAACCTGTGTTTATAGTATTTTCTTCAATGTTTCCTGTAAATTTAATCTCTGCAGGGGGTAAAAATGATTTCATTTTCTACCATCTCTACACTATTTTTCTAGAATTGTGTGCTTATTTTAAGTATATGACATCTCAAGTTTAACAGAATTCCTTTATTGTGAAGTAAATCTCACATAGTTATTAAAACTGAGTAAAAGTATCTTTCTTGCATACATACCAAATAAGAGTGTGTATCCTGAATAATTCCTGAATAGTAATATACGTCTTGAAAGGAGCTTAATATTTTCTGCCATCAGATGTTCACTGGTGTGGGCAATATCCCCTTTAATTAAGGCTTTTTGGACCTTCCATTAATGAGAACAAGTTTCATTCTTACCAAAACTGATTATTTAGACTTGAAAATCTCTGAGTATCATCTGCAGAATTAATTCCAAATCAAGTATTTATTTTGAAATGTTCAGTCTGAATGATTCAACCATATCTGAAAGAAAGACTAAAGAAAATATACATTAATTCCTAGACATTAACACCTTTTACATTTATACCTTCCCTTGTGGGATCATCAGTCAATTTTCCTTCTGAAGGAGTTCCATTGGTTGAAAAAATGCACTTTAGTGACCTGCAACTTCTTTTTTCCCCCCACTGCAAATCTATAACTATGCCCAATTACATAATTTTGAGTACGCTTATGTATTAGAAAGTTGATTTTGTCACTTAACATTTCCGAAGAATCCATTCTCTTCAGGTTCTCCTTGTTATAACTAAACTCCACCCACACCATTACTGCAAGCTAACTGACTGTGCTTCCTGCTTAACATGGGTGCAAGTTCAAAACTTCCCTCTAGAGATTTTTCCCAAACTACTATTCTTAGGTGTACTTTGCTGAGCTGGAATTCATGCCATAGTCTGAGCACCACCAGTGAAAACAAAAGTGGTCTTCCCTCTATAACAGTGGTGGCATCAGACAGCACTGATTTGTGGCAGAGAAATAATCTGATTCAAATACAGTGGAAACAAATCTCTTGCTGAGGAGAGAATTCACTGGTTAAAGGCATTAACTGATACCAAAACTGTGAAACTAGGGAAGTGGAAGGAAGAACTTGGAATGTGAAGGAAATACGGGGAAGACTGGAAATTGTTTGCCTGGAAAAGGGCATTCAGTTCAAAAGAAGAAAGTGAGGAGGGAGGGAGGTGGTGGGACTGACAGGAAAATCAGACTTGTAAATGAAGAAAGTATCTGGGCAGAGTGATAGAGTGGAACTGATGAGAGGGAGTAGATCAGCTGGTGGGGCAAATTGACTCTGACATGAAGCTAGAATTGAAAAGGTGAAGGAGTGGGAACAAGGTGGAAACTGAAAGAGAAGTACATTAAAAGTGTTAATTTTTGAAACCGACTGGAAATGATTGAAATGAGAGATCAAACAAAATCAAGCACCACTGGGTTAAATGAGTACCAAACCCAGCACTAGAAAGGAATTGGAGAGACAGTGGGATTGTTTAACTGCAGTTGTAGAGAATTTGTTGATTTCCTTCTCATGTTGTTACCTTTTAGTTCAAACAGCAGTTTTTGCAGTATGTCTGAAACTTCAAGACCCACTTATTGTCAATGTCAGTAGCTGTATGAAAAATGAGGGAAAATCTATGGGATTTCTTCTTATTCTGGGGTGGTTTCTTCCAGTTGTTTTTTTAGATTAAAAAATTGCAAAAAAGCATAAGAGCAAAAATGTGTGAGAGCATTATTATGTGACTGAAAAGTGAACCAGTTAAAAAGTAAAATGTAAGAATCAAAGCTGCTTTTACAGAATTGATTTGGATCTTTTCTTACACCTTTGTGAGTAATTAAGCACCGGGAGGGAGTGTTTAGAGCTGCTGAAAAGAGATCATTTGCAATTCTATATTGTCAGAATGGCCCCTGGCAATTTTTGCCCTGAGGTCACCAGAACTCTCCAAACCCACTTCCAGTCACAGGCTGTTAAGGTAGTATGAAGCAGAGACATGGAAGAAAATAGTCATTTTGGATATGGCCCTCTTGTCTTGGAGGGAAGAGGGTTTGAATTTTCCATGCCAGTTGGCTTTAGGCCTATGTAAGAGTCCAATACACATTTAGTTCATGGGTATAGACAAAGCTTTATTATCTAGCCAAAGAGTTTTTAAAGTTCAAATTCACATAGTATTTTTTTTCTCTCTGCCCAAATTCATTTACAATTATCCATTACTGCAAGGATAAGTAATATCACCTATCCTGAATAAGTAACCAGTTGTATATAGTTTACCACAAAAGTCCTTCTAGAATTTTCATTGTTAACAAAATAATTCAAGTTTATTTTTAATAATTAAGCACGCTTAGAAAACCAAGAAAAAGTATATTTGCAGTAGTACTGATCAGACTAGTTTGTCAGATGTGCATGACAAGTATGAAGAATACTAAAGACTTAGATGTCGGATCAGATTTGGAATTTGGAAGTTCCTTTATAGCACTTAGAATAAATCTGTTTCTCTGCTATGTGCCTTTTGTAACAGTCTCCTGTATACCATTACAAGGTGACAATCAATGACACCAATCTGCCTGAAAAAACTGCACCCAGTTTGAGTATGCCTTTAATACTGACAGGAAGCATGGATTGGACACTCTCTGCAAACTGCAGAAATTGGACGAGAGCCTTTTTCTACACTCAGTGAGGAATAATTGCTCATAGCTATCCAACTGAGTCTGTTACTTTAGGAGAAAAGAAATCTAAGAATAGGTTTATAAAATACGCAGTAACTCTCCCCTACAGGCATAATAGAGTTTAGGCATCTAAATGCCTTTAAAAATCTGGCTATATGCTCAAGGTGGAAAAAAATGTAGGGCAGTCTTTACAACCACATTATTCTTTTGTTAAAAAAAAAAAAATAATCCAAATTTAACATTGTTTTCTTCCTGTGCCATGAAAGAAATATAAAGGTTTTGGGGATCTGGACAGGCTGGATCAATGGGCCGAGGCCAGTTGTATGAGGTTCAAGAAGGCCGAGTGCCAGGTCCTGCACTTGGGTCACAACAACCCCATGCAGCGCTACAGGCTTGGGGAAGAGTGGCTGGAAGGCTGTCCGGCGGAAAAGGACCTGGGGCTGCTGGTTGACAGCCGGCTGGATATGAGCCAGCAGTGTGCCCAGGTGGCCAAGAAGGACAACGGCATCCTGGCCTGTATCAGAAATGGTGTGGCCAGCAGGAGCAGGGAGGTGAACATCCCCCTGTACTCGTCACTGGTGAGGCCGCACCTCGAGTCCTGTGTTCACTTTTGGGCCCCTCACTGCAGGAAAGACACTGAGGTGCTGGAGCGTGTCCAGAGAAGGGCAACGAAACTGGTGAAGGGTCTGGAGCACAAGTCTTATGAGAAGCGGATGAGGGAACTGGGGTTGTTTAGTCTGGAGAAAAGGAGGCTGAGGGGAGACCTTATCACTCTCTACAACTGCCTGAAAGGAGGTTGTAGTGAGGTGGGGGTCAGTCTCTTCTCCCACGCAACAAGTGATGAGAGAAAACAGCCTCAAGTTGCACAGGGGAGGTTTAGATTGGATATTAGGAAAAACTTCTTCCCTGAAAGGGTTGTCAAGCGCTGGAACAGGCTGCCCAGGGAAGTGGTTTTGTCACCATCCCTGGAGGTATCTAAAAGACATGTGGATGTGGCACTTAGGGACATGGTTTAGTGGTGGACTTGGCAGTGTTAGGTTAATGGTTGAACTTGATGACCTTAAAGGTCTTTTCTAACCTAAACGTTTCTGTGATTCTATGATTCTATGCTTTGGGTGTTTTTTCCCTGCAAAAAGTAGCAAAGACATAAATGCCAGGATAAATATAGATAGGTGGATTACTTGAAAAAAGGGAAACCCAAGTTCAATTATCTGCCCCAAATACAACAGGGACTTGAAGCCTAGCATCCATCAGCCCATACAGAGCCTTAATCTGTAAGCTATTTTTCTTCCAATTCCTGTCTCTTCTAAACCATTACAAAAGCTCCAGTAATACAGTTTCTATCATGTTTTTATTCATAACAATAGCATTTACCATGGAGAATAACTTTATCACAACCAAGGCAACATGGAAAATCTTAAACCACTTTTCTCAGAAAGTAATAGGCATGATAGGCCTATATTGCCCATAAAATGATCACTGATTACAGGTTTCTATAAATAAATCACCTTGTTTCTGCTATTCATTACAGCTTGAGGATTACTTAATTTCTTAAATAAATAAATAAAAGGATTTGGATGTGTGTATTTCAGAAAATTAAGGAATATTTTTCATGCCCATTTCAATTGTGGTATTGTTTTTACATTGCTCTTCAAAAGTTGTTGTGACGCCTGCCTTAATATAGAAAAAAGTAACTTCTCATGTGAGAACTATCATTTCCCCTGTCACACTGAATGATATTGTTCCAGAAAGAGAAGTAATAATTTTTCATCTTCCTGACTGGTCAGCCTGTCCTGTAAGCAAGTCACAGGCTGAAATATCAGCATGGTTGGAAGAAACTAGATTACAATTGCATTTCCCTCAGGAACAGAGTGGTAAAACAGTCAACATGAGCAATACTGTTGCCGCTAAACCCCATAGAGCAACAGATTACCTTGGCCATGACATCTTAAAAATCAAAATGAAATGACAGGGACTAATTCTCATTGTCTCACTGTTTCCGAGCACGTTCATAATCTGAAAAAATTCCAGTAAAAATTGATGACTTTTTAAACCAAGCAGATATTAAATGTGAGTAGATATGCTGGAATCTAAAACATATTTTAATGCAGAGATTTAGAAAAACAGAAATAAACCACACAGCATTAGTAGATAGATATGATGACAATTTTCACAAACTGTCCTGGTTTCATCTGCGACAGACTTAATTTTCTTCCTAGTGGCTGGTATAATGTTGTGTTTTGGATTTAGTATGAGAATAATATTGATAACACACCGATGTTTTCAGTTGTTGCTAAGTTAATGTTTAGACTATGCCAAGGGTTTTTCAGTTTCTCAAGCCCAGCCAGCGAGAAAGCTGGAGGGGCACAAGAAGTTGGGAGAGGACACAGCCAGGGCAGCTGACCCAAACTGGCCAAAGGGGTATTCCATACCATGGGACGTCATGCCCAGTATATAAATGGGGCATAGGGGGTAGTTGGCTGGGAGGGGCAGATGGCTGCTTGGGGACTGGCTGAGCATCAGTCAGTGGGTGGTGAGCAACTGCATTGTGCATCACCTGTCTTTCTTTTATATTTAATTCTTTTTGTTATCTTCCTTTTCATTACTGTTGTTGTTGTTGTTGTTGTTATTATTATTATTTTATTTCAATTATTAAACTCTTCTTATCTTGACCCATGAGTTTTACTTGGTTTTGATTCTCTTTCCCATCCCACTGGGTGCGGGGACGAGTGAGTGAGCAGCTGCGTGGTGCTTAGTTGCTGGCTGGGGTTAAACCGTGACACAAGCCTAGACCCTCAACACAAACCCCAGAATCACAAAAGCAGCTTCTTTCATTATCAGCCACTGAAGTGAGTTAATCAATGCAGCTTTCTTTTCCATTGCTTTAGAATGATGGAGTCATACTTTGCCTCATTTCTAAGGCTACAGGAATGAAAAAAGATAAAGATTGTCCCAGATGGGGAATTGGAAAAAAAATAATGCTGCACAAAACTTCTTTCTCTATACTCTAGTCCACATTCACAGAACAGTAATAAGTGTTCAAAGATTTAGTGTAGTTTGATGCATTGCTCTCAATAATATAACTTCATCTCTGGTGAGAATAAAAAGTACACAGCACTTTCATAAAAGGAAACTTGTGTACTTATAATGAAAGCTTCCTTAAGTTTGTGTGGGTTTTCTTCTTGTTATTGTTTTATTATTCAGGAGATGAAATAAGAGGCTATAGGAGAAACAGGAGACTGGAAGAACTCCTAATTTAAACTTTTTATGTGCTTTGTGGCTAGAATATTTGGTTAGTGTTTTGGAAAAGTACATTATTTTTTGAACCAATTTTTTCTGTTCTGAGAGTCTCCAATACTTTTCATTCTGCCCCAGTCATATTCTTGAGTGCAGGAACCTCTACTATTTATCAAATACTTCAAGCTGTTGCTGTCAACATTCTCTGCTCATTTAGTGAGGGTGCTCTTGAAAAAATACGGCTAATCACAATACTGTGTCATCTAAGAAAAAAATATTCAAAATGGACATTGAAGATAGGTTTTTATACATAGTAATGAATATTTTGCAGCTGTGCAACGCTTCTATGACTTACTATTTTTTAATCTTTTGTTAGACAAATGAAAATTACATTTACTCTCAATTAATTTTACTCATCAGAAGAATCCAGTTTGCATGTGGAAATTTAAAACAAAATATTTACAGTTCAAGACAAGTACATTTCTCCAGGCAAATTTAGACATTTATGTGAAAGAAAAGTGTTTCTGTTGATTTTAGTGCTACCACAAACAGAATGTTAGGAGAGAAATATATTAAGCATTGGTCAACAGAATATCTCATTCCAGACTAGAGGATCTATTCATTACACTTTGCTGTACTTTTTTTCTTAAATGTTTTGGTACAAAATGCCAACCAAGATACATCTCTGAGAAGTTAGGTGTAGCTGTGTTTTCTGCCGCTTCATGATAAACACTACTTGTGAAGGGCCCTTAGAATTCTCCAAATTTTTATGCTACAGAGAAAGGTGAATGAAAAAATACCCAGATTTAATAAACAAAGCCTCTCTGTCTCTCTTGCCAATCAGATTTTTTTTGTATCTACCTACCTACTTATATGTGTGTTGTGGCTTAACCCCAGCCAGCAACTAAGCACCATGCAGCTGACCACTGCCTCCCCCTCCTCAGCTGGACAGGGGAGAGAAAACATAACAAAACGCTTGTGGGTCAAGATAAGGACAGGGAGAGAGCACTCACCAATTACGGTCACAGGCAAAACAGAAAATTAATTTATTACCAATCAAACCAGAGCAGGGTAATGAGAAATAAAACCAAATCTTAAAACACCTTCCTCCCACCCCTCCCTCGTTCCCAGGCACAGCTTCACGCCCGATTTCTCTAACTACCCCCCCTGCAGCACAGGGAGTCGGGGAATGGGGGTTACAAACAGTTCATTACATGTTGTCTCTGCTGCTCCTTCCTCCCCAGGGGGAGGACTCCTCACTCTTCCCCTGCTCCACCGTGGGGGCCCTCCCACAGAAGACAGTTCTTCATGAACTGCTCGAGCGTGGGTCCCCTCCACGGACTGCAGTCCTTCAGGCACAGACTGCTCCAGTGTGGGTCCCCCACGGGGTCACAGCATCATTGGGGCATCCCCCTGCTCTGGCGTGGGGTCCTCCCTGGGCTGCAGGTGGAGATGGGCTCCCCCATGGACCTCCCTGGGCTGCAGGGACACAGCCTGCCTCACCAGGGGCTTCCCCACGGGCTGCAGGGGAATCTCTGCTCCAGCGCCTGGAGCATCTCCTCCCCCTCCTTCTGCACTGACCTGGGGGTCTGCAGGGCTGGTTCTCTCACATATTCTCACTCCTCTCTCCAGCTGCCATTTCTGTGCCTCCCGCAACTTTTTTCCTTCTTAAATACGTTATCACAGAGGTGCTACCGCTGTCCCTGATGGGCTCGGCCTTGGCCAGCGGCGGGACCATCTTGGAGCCGGCTGGCATTGGATCTGTCAGACATGGGGGAAACTTCCAGCAGCTTCTCACAGAATCCACCCCTGTAGCCCCTCAGCTACCAAAACCTTGCCGCACAAGCCCAATACAATGTGTATATATATGTATGTATGTCCATGTATATATGTTTATACTTATATACATGTGTATATATATGCCATTTACTCATTAGGTTTTTGCTTTAGGCAACACACTGTTTCATAATTACATAAAGTATTTTTCATTTGAAAAATATTCTATTCTTATTATGTATTTCTCTAAATTTTTTTTTTTTTAAATCTGTGTACAAGAACATGAATGCAATCAGGCTGACACAAAATAGAGAACTTGTGCCCTGGCTGCCAAAAGGGCAAACCCCATCCTGGGGTGCATCAAACACAGTATGACCGGCCAACCAGAAGAGGTGATTATTCTGCTGTATTGGTGTGGCCCCACCTCGAGTACTGTTGAGGTCCTTGAATGTGTCCAGAGGAGGGCAACCAAGCTGGTGACAGGGCTGGAAGGAATGTCCTGTGAGGAGCGGCTAAGGACTTTGGGCTTGTCTAGTTTGGAGAAGAGGAGGCTGAGGGGCGACCTCATTGCTCTCTACAGCTTCCTGAGGAGGGTATGTGGAGAGGGAGGTGCTGAGCTCTTCGCCCTTGTACCCAGTGATAGGATATGTGGGAACAGTTCAAAACTGTGTCAGGGGAGGTTCAGACTGGACATTAGGAAGCATTTCTTTACCAAGAGAGTGGTCAAATGCTGGAACAGTCTTCCTAGAGAGGTGGTCGATGCCCCAAGCCTGTCAGTGTTGAAGACACATTTGGACAACGCCCTTAATAACATGCTTTAACTTTCAGTCAGCCCTGAATTGGTCAGGTGGACTAAGTGAATGTTGTAGGTCCCTTCCAACTGAAATAGTCTATTCTAAAAATATTTTTGGAGTTTGAGCTATAGGCACCCAAAGGACCATCAACATGAATTCTTCCTAGATCTGTATAAAACTTGGCAGGTATGATTTTTTTGAGTCTTAAACCTTTCTTTTCCTTCCTAATCACAGATTCTATGGTTTTAAAGTTCAACTTCTGCTTTAAGTTTTCTAACTATCTGAATACAAGGCTTCAAGAGAGTGCCTAATAACTTGCCTGGGTTAATTTCATTAAGTTTTTCTGGCCAGATTGTTTTTTTTTTTAAGGAAAGTCAACGTCTTGTTTTCAAAATATATCCTCCTTTAAAGAGGCAGGAGAAAATGTTTTGCTTAGTTTGATTTTCCACAAAAGATGCATGGGCTCCAAATTTTTTGTTTAAACTATGCCCAGTAGCTATCCCATATCTTAGTCAAAACTGAGCTTTAAATGATTTCCAGTTTCATTAAAAATGTCTTTCTAGCTTTAATATCTGTGATTATAATGATGATTTTATTGACATAATAAACTATTAGAATAAAATTAGAAAAAGAAAGCACGCTGGTTGAAAATACTAGCAGTTTGGGCATCATTTCAGAAAAGCACTTAAATGTGTGCTTAAAAGGAAAGTTGCTTCATTCAAGACAGACAGTAGACAGTGCATGAGACAATGTAGAAGACTGTCTCAAAAAATAAAAGATCCCAAGACAGTTAGAATTTGGCAATAGAATAAAGCCTCAAAAATCAAGCAGATGGAAGTTGGCCAAGACTGAATGAGCAGAGTTTTTGGGCCACTAAGTCGTTTGGGAAGTTGTAATTGAACCTGCAAGATGTGTTTCAAAGTTTATAAAAAATTATGTCTGGGATATTCTAGATGTGGTCACCACCATGGAGTCCTGGTAGCTGGAGAGGTCACTAGATAATAAGGCGGTCTACAAATTCATGATTAATTGAATAGAAAATGATTGTTCAATCTTCCTGCTAAAAAAAAAGTATTAGAGACAATGAAATGAATTGAGGAATTGTTAGATGCAAAACATAGTAAGATGAAAGAGAAACAGAAAAAAAGAAAAGGAAGCATGTCCTCACACAAAACATACATGAGCTGTGTGGAACACCTTGCCACAAGATGTGTGCACTTGATGTATTACTGAAATTCAAGAAGCAGCTGGGTAAACCTGCTGCAGGAAAGTCCAGCTGGAACTATTAAATACAAAAGGCTCATCTTATTTGCTTTAACTTTGACATTTAGTATAATTTCAGACACCCTAGAAACTTGCAGGTGGATGTTAAACCTGAAAGAGACCTTTCCTTTCTTGACCAGAGCTGGTGAGAGAAACTTGGGTACTTCAAATGACACCAGGCATTCATGCATCTGAACCCCGGATGTTTACTTTAGCATGAACTGAATCTCTCTTGAGGTTCTATTGACTGTCTTGACTAGACAGTTCATTAACTATATGTCAGTCCATTAACTATAATTAAAGCTTAGACATGTAGCTCACATCTAAGCAGTTGCATGGAGACATCCAAATGGAAGTGTATTAATGTTTTGCTAAATACCAAAAGCAACTACTTCTGGCTCAAGAAATCCCGGAGTTGCAGACTGACAAGAACTAGGAAAATATTCCAGGAAATGATCAATGATCATTCTATTCTTGTTGTTTTTGTAAATCCTTACCTAAGCAGCTACTATTGGCCAGTGGAGACAGATGATAGGTAAAGGAGATGAGGTTGAGGGACCCTAAACTGTCTTAGTATAGCAACATAGATGCCCTGATGTTTTTCTCTGGGAACATAGTGTGTTGTGTATTGTTAGGAGCTAAGATCAAGCCAGCATAGAAAAAAAAAGAGAAAAAGAAAAAAAAAAAGATTATCAAGCAATCCAATGAAATTCAGGTGAGATCAGTAGAGAAGAAAACGTTTTAAATGTGTGCTGTATGAAACAAACTGTTCCTCCTGAAAGGGTTGGAGGTTGTTAAAATAAAGGACTTACTTGCTCCAGGTAGTGCCTTGAATTGTTTGATGTACTTTATTATGAAGGCATGAACACATGCAGTATATCAAGGTACAACTAAGTCTACATATCTGAAACAGATTATTTTCCCCATTCTGTCTCATAAGTTACCTCTGTACTGAAAACTTTTGTGTCTTTACCTCACAGCTATTTGCAACACTTTCTTTACATGTTCCCACAAGCTCCATTTATAGCAACAATTTACACAGACCAAGAGCACAGGTTTGATCACTGACATATGGTTATCTGTCCTCAGTAATGGCTAGCACACTCCCTGGCATGATTTTGATTCGCTTTTCCAGATGGAGCCTAGGAGTCATTTGAAGAAGAGAGTACACCACAGGCTGTTCTCAACATGCAGGATGAATAATACCTTTCTCTTCTTGGGGTGAAAAGGAGGAGGAGTTTACCGATCTGATGTTAAAATGCCTTGACATTCATCTTCTAATTAGGACCTATCATGTTTTATTTACTAATACAGAGGTAACTGAGTGGGGATTTTTTTCAGAAATTGTTTAAACCACTCCTCAAGCAAAGCTGCAAGCTACCCCAGGGTACCAGAATGTATCACAGGTTTATTATCCTTTTTTCTCTTTTACTTTTGTTCTTTCCTTGTGCTTATTTTCACATTTATGTTCTAACTATCCTCTATGGCTGATCATACCATGAGCTTCAGGTGGTTAGGTCAATCTTAGTGTTCATACAAAACCCCACTGTGTTTTCTGTGAAGCAACTAGTTCAGATGAAGATCCTATGAATTCTGCTGCTGTAATCCTCTCTCCCCACAAGGGCAGACGGTTTTTAATAACAACTGCATCATGATGCAGTACAAAGACAAGGTATTTCCTGTAAATAATGCATGGATTCTCAGAAAAGTGTGCACCAAGAAAAGTTATAGCTTTATCTCTGGAACTATAAAGAACAAAGTCTTTGGGGAAACAACATATTTTTATTCTTTTCTCATAAATTGCCTAACCCACTGATGTCCACTAGAATGGAGATGAAAAATATCAATGCAGTTACTGTATTACAACACCAATATGTACACTGGGTTCTATGTACTAATATGTATGCTACAGTGATAAACCTGATCATCTGTTAAATAGGCTGCCATTGTCTGTGAATACTTACATTTTTGTAATCATCATGGGCATATTTGATAGTAACAGAGAAAACTTCACGTTTCCAACAAGTTTCAAAGTACAAAGAATGAGTTAAAATCCTAAATAAACCTGACATAAGGGAACTAATTTCTCAGACTGCTACTAAGAATACTCTCATAAGCCAAAGATTGTTCACTCAAGAAACTTGGGAATTTGTGATTGGGAGAAATAGGACAACTGTATTTAAATTCACACTAAGGGACCTGTTATGTGATCATTTCATTTTTTCATAAATTGTATTTCAGAAGTTCCCAACTATATGCAATGGTTTCTATGGCCTTCTGTGCCCTAAAGGAGAAATGTTAACAGGGTCTGTGACTGACCCTACATGATAAGTGATTTGAACTATATCTCACATGATTGTATGTGGCAAATATTTTAGAAAGTATTGTACACAAAGGAAGTCAAAACCTTTTTACATCTATTTTTGCCAATAGTTATTTAAACTACGTGAAGTTTTAATTCAGCAAGGTCTACAAGCCCATGCAAAGAAAAAAATTGCAAGCAGATGTAACTGTGAAATTCTGAGATAGAAAATCTTAGCGAATTGCAAGTTGACCTTCATTTACACTACTGGAATAATGATTTTCTTGGAGAAATTATGTGGTTGAACTAATTAAGTGCACTTTTAGATCCATAGGGAACTTAGGTTATTTTAGCTTTCAAGGAATCAAACATTTTCAGTGAGGCTTAACATTTCTTTCTTCGTGAAAGTCACGTTATGGAAAAACAGATTTCAAAAAAAGGAGAAGCAATGTAGAAAAAATAGCTAAATGACATATCCTCTAGACAATAGCAAGTCCAAAATAAAGTAACAGGAAATTTAGAGTTAAAGAATGAGTCCTAACATTCATTTGTACTATTGGTGTAGCTGACAATTAGGCTACAGCACACGATCTTTTGCCCTTCAAAATAAGTAAGTTGCATTTAAATAATGAAATCTAGTGATTTAATTCCTTTGTGTGCTGGTTCCTGGTAACAGACCACCTATTAAGTCAACAGAAGAGTGGACTTAAAATGAGCTGGAGATGAATTCCAAAGGAAATAGAAAGCTTTAATTTACCACAAGGCTTAGCAGAGTGTATGCGAAATTGCTTTCATTTTTTTCACTGCAAAATATAAATAGGCAAAATACAGCAAGTTATAGATGAAATTACATTAATTATTCTGTCGTATTTTAGTTTACATAAAGATCTTTTCTATGTTAATCATAGAAAACAGATTTTGGAGATGAAAGTAATCGGTGAAATCTGATGGCATGTACGTATGTGCCAAATTAATACAGAGGGTGGTAAACTTACTGTTCTTTGATATGTGTCAGAAATATTTAAATGGTCTAAATGTCCCCAATTTAAAACTAGATTTACTTAACTTGTTAAGGGAAGAAATACCTAATTTTAGATTATACTGCCTATTATTTTTTTCTGTATGCTGTATTGATTGTCCTATTCAGTTTGTGGAGCTAGGACATTTTAGAAACATTAACAGTCTGAACCTCTCTCATAAAATAGAACTGTCTGAAAATAAACACGCACAATGGATAAAATATTTAGAACAGATTTAAATTTAATTATTCCCCAAAAGTTACAAAAAATGACTAAACCTAAAAAAAATATGTACACCTAAACAAGCATTGGGTAATTATCATCACGTATCAGATGCATAGAGGGGACTTCTTCCCTACCTTTCCCAGATATATGTCAATACTACCTGCAGAATGCACAGAGGTACGGACATGCCATTAGAAGGAATTCTGAATTGTACTGTTTGCTTCTGCTCAGGGACATATAAAATTGCTTATACTTTATCTCCCATATCAGTGAAAAGCAATAGTCGTTTGCTGGTTTTTTCGATCTTTCTTTTTTTCAAAATGAGTCATTGCTTCTGGAATAGTATTTTACTCCATATGTCACCACTGGACAATTTATCATAGTATTAAGACAAAAGAACAACTAATAAACCTGCCTAATTTTTATCAAAAATTTTGGCTGTTGCTGAACAGTGCCTGCACAGCATTGAGGCTTTCTCCGCTGCTCAGTCTGCCCTCCAGTGAGTAGGCTGGGGGTGGGCAAGAGGCTGGTAGGGGACACAGCCGGGACAGCTGACCCCAACTGACCGAGGGGGTATCCCACACTGTATGGTGTTGTGCTCAGCAATAAAACTGTGTGGGTGCGGGGCAGGGAGTATTTCTGAAGTAGTTATTGCTCAGAGATCAGCTGGGCATCGGTCTGCTGGTGGGAGGTGGTGAGTGATTGCCCTTTCATCACTTGCTGGTTTGTGAGGTATTTTGGGGTGTCCCCCCCCCCCCCCCCTTATTTTTCCTTCACTTATTAAACTGTCTTTACCTTGACTCACAAGTTATTCTCACTGTTGCCCTTTGACTCCCTCGCCTATCCCACTGTGGGGGGAGTGAGTGACCAACTGCGTAGGGGCTTAGCTGCCAGCCAGGGACAATCCTATAACAACTGTTTTTTAGACTCCCCAGTGATGGAGTTGTACAACCTCACTAGCGATCTAGATTAGGGCTGGCTTTTTAGAAAATGTTTTGGGTTTTTTTTCCTGATGTATAGTTTAACTCTTCCTGCTGCAACTTAAAGCCCATCAACTCTTGCCCCATCCACAGTAAGCATAAACGTAACTTTATTATTACCTGCTGTAGAGATTTTTGCAGAGAAATCTGGAGGTTGTTATGAATGAAGTATGAATGGAAATATGTGTTTGAAAGCACCAAACAAAACTGCACATCAGAGGGTTGTAAGAGTGGCCTGTATCGATAACAGATGTCTCGTCAGTGAAGAACTTACTTACACCAGGAGGATGCCAACAAGGTTGCAGTATATCATATGTATCAGTTCTTTTCTTTTGAACCCGTCAGAAAAA
Source organism: Astur gentilis (assembly GCF_929443795.1). Classification (NCBI taxonomy): domain Eukaryota; kingdom Metazoa; phylum Chordata; class Aves; order Accipitriformes; family Accipitridae; genus Astur; species Astur gentilis. The sequence goes on from NC_064892.1 coordinate 7,916,577, forward strand.
GTCAGTACACCAATGAAAGAAAAACCTAAAATGGGCAGCAAAGTGTCCTAAGATTTAGGGAAGCTGAGTTAAGCTGGTTAACCACCCAACTGCTGACTCCTAGAGCACATGAAAGATCTGTCCAAAAAATAGTTTGTTGCCACCAATCAGAGAAAAACAGAGACAGGACAAGGACTTCTCCCTTGTTCTCTGTCTTGTGCACAAGTGATGCTGAACAGACCACTTGGAGCATGTGAGTATGCTGAGTGAATGAAATCTATTAGGAGTATGAAGCTGAAAATCAATCTATTTACACACTTTGTGGGGGGAAAAAAAATCACCTTCCTTTTCTAGAAGACCTTGCTTTGAGTTTGTTTACACTAATTTTGCTACAATTCTTCTGTGAGCTACCATAATATATTTGAAGGTTGTTATTGCAGCATCTTCCAGGCTTTCCTTCTCTGCCTCTGTAGCCCAAATGTTTTCATTTTTTTCCATAGGTCATGTTTTCTAAAGCTTGTTTGTTCCTTTTGGATAATTTTCAATACTCCCATGCCCTGTCTGGCTCATTCCCCATTCTACCACATGCACCACATTGGACTCGGAATAGTGGAAGTCCAGGTGGACAAAAAATCATCTGGATTGGGCTAATGAGTCACACCCTACATGGAGGCCGGTAAAAGTGGAGTACTGCAGAAACTCTGATTTGAGCACGAGGTTCGACTACAGATCCCTTCCAATCTGAATTATTCTATTTTTCTTTGGATCAGTGCTCAACCTAAAGAATTGGAAGGGAAGGAAAGAAGGTGAAAACTCTTTTAAACAATAGCTCATATGCCACTGCGGTTTGTATGTCCCAAAAGAGAAGCTGTTTCTTCACAATACTGCAATAAATGTTGGCAAACGTTCATTTTGCAGCCCATAATAACCCTCAGGTCCTTTTCTGCAGAATCTGTAATTTCCCATTTTGCATTTTTATCATAGCTTGTCCCTGCCTAAGTACAATCCTTTCTTCCTACTGAGTTATGTTTTACTTAACCATATTACTACAACAGATCTTTTTTTTTTTAAATTTTATCTTATCTTCCAAAGTACTTGCAGACCTAGACTTTCATAACATCTGAAAATTTAATAAAGATGCTCTTTCTTACACTGTCATGAGTGAAAAATTTTGCCAAGCCTTAGATAGACTTTTGTGATATCCCACAATAAACATCTTTTCACTCTGACAATAAGCCACAGTTAATTCTTTCCCAAAATAGTTTTCCTCCAGATTCATGTTCATATTACAGTTGTTTAATCTGGACAGTATTTCCCTTGATTGTTTATAAGACTGTCATGTGATAACTTCCAAAGCTCTTCTAAAATAAAGAAGTACGACAACACTGCTCTCCTGCTATCCACAGGATGTATTAAAATGTAATGGGTGTTTAATTGGAGAGTACTAGTTTCTGTTCATATCTACATTGTTGCCAACTACAGAGTGGCAGAGTTCAGTATTTCTGGAAATTCATGCTTTCTGGAGGTATTTAATGGAATTCTAAATTTTGCCATTATTTGATATGGTAAAGATTAATTGACAGTACTGCCTGTCTCTTTGAATTAAAAGCAATTTAGCAGTACAGAGTGCTGACACCACTTTAATTCACTTCATATTCAGTTTTCACTTGCAACTAACTGGATTTTTCTCTATAAAATACTTCCAAATTAACATATTGTGTGAATCAGTACTGAGATGTAACTCAAAGTAACTGTTACTTTTGCTTTTCTTAGCAGTGAAAAACTTCTGTTGTGCAGAGTACTGGAAGTAAAGAATACCAATAATTACTACTGACACTACACTGATATCGGCACCCAAGGATAAACTACCATTTATATTACAGATGCTCTAAGAAAATGTCCTGGTTTCAGCTGGGATAGAGTTAACTGTCTTCCTAGTAGCTGGTACAGTGCTATGTTCTGAGTTCAGTATGAGAAGAATGTTGATAACACTGATGTTTTCAGTTGTTGCTCAGTAGTGTTTAGACCAAGCCAAGGATTTTTCAGCATCTCACCCCCAGCCAGTGAGAAAGCTGGAGGGACACAAGAAGTTGGCACAGGACACAGCCAGGGCACCTGACCCAAACTGGCCAACGGTGTATTCCATACCATGGGACGTCCCATCTAGTATAGGAACTGGGAAGTGGGGGCGGGGAATCACCGCCCGGGGACTAGCGGGGTGTCGGTCGGTGGGTGGTGAGCAATTACCCTGCGCATCATTTGTACGTTCCAACCCTTTTCTTACTACTGTTGTCATTTTATTAGTGTTATCATTATCATTATTAGTTTCTTCTTTTCTGTTCTATTAAACCGTTCTTATCTCAACCCATGAGTTTTACTTCTTTTCCTGATTTTCTCCCCCATCCCACTGGGGGGGAGGGTGGTGGTGGTGAGTGAGTGGCTGTGTGGTGCTTAGTTGCTGGCTGGGGTTAAACCACGACAGAAAAGTAAAAATTCAGAAGACAGACTTCCCATAAACTCATTTAGCTGCAGAAGCTTTGGCTAAAGACCTGAAAGAACTTCCTTCCATTACACTGAAATCCAAATTATTTTATCATACAATGCAATGGCATATGCTACCAATGATGAGGTCCTATGTGCCATTTTTCCCAGCTGCATTAACTTTCCTGAAGATTCAAAGACATCACATGTCATAGCACTCGATGTCCATGTACACTGTTAGCTACAATGCTAGTTAGCGCTCAGAAGCAGCTGGAAGAAAGAGCAGGAGTGTGGCTTCAGTCTTTTGCCTAACTATCCATGCAACACTAAAGGTAACATCAGTAGTAACAGAGAAAGGGAAGCTGTTTGCCACTCAAAGCAACATTTTGCTAAAAACAATCCATAATCTTTAGAGAACACACGAAAGACGCTGTAAAGCCAGGTGGTGACTCTAAGCAGAGGCATAGGTAGTGAGGAAACTTCACCATTACTGATGCAGCTACACTTCAGAGAGACTTTACTGAGGCTTTTTGTTTTTTTCCAGTCAAACTTTGGCACAAGTAAAGGCACAAGGAAGCCATTTGCTGTTGGATTAAAACAAAGGGCAGAAAGAACAGAGCCTGATTATTCCCTGGTCTTTATTCCCTGATTCCCTGGCCTGCTCCACGGCACGTTGGTAGGGATCTAGGGGCATCATGCCTATAGCCCAGCGCTACGCTCCCTGATGAAGATGCTGTAATGAGCTGACCCTCATTGGCCAGCATCGTTGCTAGTATATTGTCCCAGAGCTCCCATCTGCAGCTTACCAGAGCTGTGTCCTACCCTATTTTGCTAGTTTCAAATGCTGCACAGACTGGGAAAGGATAGTGGCAGGGAAGGTAAAATTCCTTACCTTCCTGCCCAAATTAGAATTTAATGCTTTCAAAAAGGCTTTCTGGGGAAAACTGCCGTCACAGAAAGAACAGGATGAAAATGTTACACTTTGCAACTGGTGATAACCTACCTTGTCTGATGACACAGGATTTCTCAGACTTTGTATGGGGCCTAGACTTGTCTCTGTGGTAATGAAAAAAACGTGAGAAGCTGCACCCTAAACATAAGCAATTTTTAGAAGAATGCTGGGAGTTCTGCTGGTAAAAATACCAAAATGAATGGCTTATTTTGGGAGATTGTTAAAAAACATGTGAGGAGAACAGTTTAATTTTTCTTCTTGTTTTTAGTCTGTTTCTGTTTAAGAGTTGGCAAGCACAGAACTACTTTTTTTTTTTTTTTTTTTTTTTATTCAAAGAACATAGATACTTCTGTGTTTGCTTCCTCCTAAGTAAAAGTGATCCCACAAGAAAGGAAAAAGATGCTCCTTTCACTTCATTTTCAGGGAATGGCTCGCTTATGCTTTGCTAGCAAGAGGTCAATGCCTGCCCCAGGGAGCCCAGTCTCACAGTGCAAGAAACATGAATCTGAACAAGGTGGGTAATAAGGGCAAAGGTACCTGAAAGAGTGTACTTTTCTGCTGCTCATGGGATGCATTTTTCAGCACAGCATTCACACATCACAGGGTGCTGACACCTATAGGAATTCAGTTAATGATGTGGGGTTTTTAAAATCTTCTCACTGGTAGAGACAATGACACACTCAATAAACAAAGGGAGAATTACTATTAAAAGCCTGTTCTTGATGTAAAGTAAAAAAAAAGACAAAGAAAAAATGAGCTAGAGATATAGATCTGGTTTCTACTGTTCAGTTTCCCTATTAACAAGAAAATGGAGAATTCTGTCATTTCATCTTTGTTAGGACTTCACTGATCAGCTGCAACAGCTGTAAGCATTTGATAGTGTAACTTGGAAAGAATGAGTCAGAACCATTTAAATTTTTTGCAAACCTATTTGAGAAGGTGAGGACATAAAAAAGCACACCACTAAATTTTCCCTAGTTGTTTTTTGGGACCACAGTGAAGATCCTTACCCCCTTACTCTCCTCCCATTCCAGTCTTTGCTCTATTTCTGACACATCAGTAATTGGAAAGCCTCTGAAATCTGTGTCAAGATTTGAAACCAGATCCATCCACCCGGTAGTCAGGTGCTTCTCTGCATTCCTTCCATAGGAGCCTCATTTACCTCTAAGGTTCACGGGCAAGATGCAGCCCTGAGGGCTGTCTACTGTCTTCCAGCCCCATAGGACAGGGAAAGCAGGTTCCATAGCAGAAAAACACTAAATCTGTGGCACTGTATAGCACCACAGAGTGTTTTTGGTAACCATTTTTAAATTCAGGCTTCAATTTTTGGAGACAGCTGGTGCAATACAGTTGTGTCCCGACAACACTTAAAGACAGAGCATTAGACAGTCCATCTCATACCTCAGTATCCTCACCAAAAGACCTGAACCACACCAGTTGTAGGCAGTGCAACTGGCCCAAAAGTAAGGTTTGATTTGAACTTAAATGCTTACTGCATCTAGTCCTGGGGTCCCCAGTACAAGAAAGACATCAACCTTTTAGAATGGGTCCAGAGGAGGGCCACGAAAAAATGATCAGAGGGCTGGAACACCTCTCCGATGCTGAAAGGCTGAGATAGTTGGGGTAGCTCAGCCTGGAGAAGAGAAGGGTCTCAGGAGACCTTATTGCAGTCTTTCAATACTTAAAGAGGGATTATAAGAAAGATGGAGAGAGACTTTTTACCAAGGCCTGTAGTGTCAGGACAAGAGGGAATGGTTTAAACTGAAGGAGGGTATATTTAAATCTGACATAAAGATGAATTTTTTTATGGTGAGGGTGATGAGGCACTGGAAAATTTTGCCCAGAAAGGTTGTGGATGCCCTGTCCCTGAAAGTGTTCAAGGCCAGGCTCCATGGGGCTTTGAGCAACCTGGTCTAGTGAAAAATGTCCCTGCCCGTGGCAGGGAGTTTGGACTAGATGATCTTTAAAGGTTCCTTTCAACCCAAACCATTTGATTCTATGATTCTATAAACATGATGTCATAGAAAGCCTCCAAGAATGCAATAAGAAATAAGCATTTCTTGAATAGACTAGACTATTTCAGTTAAAAAGGACCTACAATGATCATCTAGTCCAACTGCCAACAATATTGTCCTGGATTCTAATGTCAGTTATTTGGGGGAAAAAAGGCACGTAACCCAGACTCTGTTTCCAGTAGCCATTGGATATAATGCTAATATTGCACTGGGAGAAGGGAAGTCTTCCTACAGTGGCTTATTGTCCTTACTGCTAATCCCTCACCTCTCCATCTGCTCCTCTGAACCACTTCCTTCTGTGCAGTCTTATATAACTTCAGCAGACAAGTGCTAAAAAACTTCGAGGGCATGTCTTTTTGACTCCCACAGGTAGAAGAGGAAATGGCCTCCTGGACTCCCATTCAGTGCTCATCCCTCCAGGTTAGTATACAGAGGCACTGCTACTAATGCTTTTAAGACCTTGCCATTGCCCACCTTTTAAACAGAAGCCCCAAACCAGCTGAAGGGGTGAAAGCTTTTGGCAGTAAACTTACACGTGACTTTAGTTCTGGTGACTGTATCAGGAAACACATCCCTCTCTTCATTGTTCTTGCTGCTGTCATTTGCTGTTCATCTTGCAGCAACCTAGCTGCTGCAAGTCTACTAGAAAAAGCGTAATTCCTCCCATTCCTTTTATTAGGAACCCTGGTGCCTAAAATGGGCCTAAGAGGAGCCAGATGCTAAAAGGCCTGATATTTAGCACAGCCCCCAGATCACTTTCAGCTGGATAAAAGTTACACATTTAAGTATGAGCCATGAGCATAACCCAGGACAGACAAGAAAAGAAGGAAGCATCCTTAGGTGGCACATTAGGTAAGTGGCATGAATCACCCTGTAGCTCCATCTCGATTTGTTCTATAATCAATGGCTTATCAGTGTAGGCTGAGGTTACTAATGTTAGAAGACTGAAGGTGGGTGAGGTGAATCTCTTATCAATGTCACAGAGCCAGCCTTTCTTTGTGGATCTCACCCTAACTGTTTTTAACCATCCAATTAAACTTGATTTAGATAGTACAGACTTTTTCCTTAAGAGCATGACTTGCAAAATCTGAATTGTTATTAATTTCTGTTTAAAGATGTGCTTAACATAGCATGCACACAAAACATAGATGCAAATACAGAAATACAGCAGTATCCTGTTATCCCTCCAGAAGTTCCCTACCACTGGAGGTATACTATATTCACCCATATAATTTTAAGCTCACAGGAAAGAAACTGTTTTGAAATAACATCTCATAAGGACCTAAGGATGAACAATAAAGTGAAGAGCTTGCAGGTGACAGTTAATGGGGAAAGACTGAAAAAGCTAATGGGTGTTATAACTGAATAGGAAAAAAAGCTTATCTAGTGATATTTATAGGAAAAAACCTGTTAGATTTCTATATATAACTCAACACTAAAGAAGGTTGCTTAGCAAAGTAAACCTTTAAAGTGCAAGGACATTGGATTATTGGCAATGAGGTGTCAGGATAAACTGATTTAATACCATGGAAAAGTTTCCTCACTTGAGGAAAGGTGGGAAGGGCAGAACAAAGGGTATAGTGTAAGTCTCACCCCTAGTTCCATTTAAAAACCAGATGTAACCTCCTTGTAGGCAGATACAGCAGAGAGATGCCAGGTGGGTAGTCTCAAGTGTTGCTGACACTCAGGGTGCTGCACAACCGGGGTTTAAATCCTGCTCCCGATTACACAAGCGTAAGCACAGAATAATTCCAGAAAAGTTCACAGCTGCTGTTAACTCCGTTTAGCTGAATCAGGCTACATTTACTGAGACCTATGCCAGCATTATTATACTGCTAGTTCTCCTACTCTACTAGAATTTTCAGGTTTTTTTCACATGGCTCTCAAAATCATAGAACATTTTTGAGATAACAGAGAACTCTGTGGGTTAGCACTGTTTAAGCAATCGATATTTGCTCCCACAAAATAAGTCATAAAACCTTCCAAAAAGACTGACTCCTAAGAGGAAGTGTTTGCCCCTTTGAAATTATTTGTCATTTCTCTATTGATTTCTTTGGATTTGAGTCCCAGGATATCCTTTCCACACTGGCAGAACCTTTGAAAGAACTGTTAGGTCAGATTGTATAAAATGATTAATTTAATCGAGGGTCATTAAACCTCGACATTGTAAAAGTGAGACCATAAATATATTTTGGTAGCTGAGATTTTTCCTTCAGTGACATAGTATTTTTGCTGCAGAAAATTGCTCAGAATGTGAAGAGCTTTACCCCAATGTTTCAGGAAAGCCTGCTTACGTATTTTTAAGTAACAAATGATGCTTTGGAAAATTTGATATCCCTCAAACTTGTTTTCATCATTTAACAGTCAAATGGCATCTGAAACAGCCAAGAAAGAGCTTTAACCTGTCTACCCATGTTATTTAAAAATTATGGATGTTTTGTTCAATCAGGATGAATTATCCTTTTTTTTTAACCTTTCATCCTTTACTCTTGTGTCTAGTCTGCTGAAACCTGTTTATTTTAAACTAAACCTTGAAGTGATTACTCAAGATTCAGATCAATTACTTTTAATTTCAAAGCCAGTACAAAGCTTCTTTTCAGCACCGTGAGACAAAATTGAGTTTTGTTTTCCCCAGCTTGAAGGCAAAATAAGCTTTTTTCTCCTCTTCTTGGAAACAAAGTATAAATCTGTGGCCACAGACCACAGGTAGAGCTGAAGGGGGTGGGCAACAGTGAAGGATGGCTGAAAGGGATCAGGCAGATTTGGAGAGGCGTTGGGCCAGGCTGGGAAGATGCTGTGAAGACTGAGGATGTTCATGGCAGGGAAAAAGGGCATTGGGTCCCTGAGGGCACCAAGCCTCCCCTGAGACCTCTGTCCGTAGACCACGGGCTCCTTTAAGCTCAGCCTAGGCCCCCAAACCCTTCCAGTCCACCAAGACACCCATCAAGACACTTGTGTATTGCCCTTGGCAGCAGCAGCAAAAGCAAAGGACGGTGCCAACGGGAAACAGAGATCAGCTTTTTAGGCAGCCTGCAGTCCTAAAGCATCTGATACCCGGAGCTTCTGGCAAAGGCAAAAAGGTCAGATTTGGGGCAAGGTTCTTGCCATTGACAGCACATATGTCTCGGTATCAGCTTAATGAATGTAACTAGGGGAAAGTCAACGCTTCCCAAAGATTGTTGTTTCCAATGTTCATATTTGAAATACAGGTTGGCAGCAAGAAAGAGTGGACTCAGAACTTCTAAAAAAAATGTTTAACAGCTTATTTTTAGTGGTGACTCATTTATGTAGAACACTTTTATGTGTTCTACTTGTTTTCCTGAGGATACTTCCCTAAAGGTAGAAGATTTATACCTATGTACCCTGTAAACAGTGCTTTCTTAATCAGCCTCTTGCTGGGGGTGGGGCAGTGTAGGCGATGAGGGGAGGAGGAAAATATTGCCGGCTTTAATGCAAACAGCAAAATTTCTGAAAGCACAAAAAACAAATACCAACCCAATCAATACTAGGCAAATGAACAAAGAAATCATGCCCAAAGTCAACAGAGGGAGTTAACTCTTCACAGTCTCAAAGTGAATCCACTCATAGTGTTCTTAATTGCACATTGTATTCCGGAGCTGTTAATTCACAAAGAAAAAGTGGTATGTTAAATTGCCAGTAATGCTCTTTGCCTAATTGATTTACACAATATAGTCTTCAAATTGTACTGATAGAAACACTTCTATAAATATACCACTTGTGTAGGAAGCTCAATCCTAGGTACAATTTCCTTAACAGGGGACTTGAAGAGCTGCCTTTGCTATTTACATTTACTGACCACTGAGGACAGTGCTAAAAGGTTAGAGCACACAATCGCTTCCCAGTCACTGCTGGCATCTCCCCTGAAGGTTCCCGCCAGCTCCCTCCCGACTGCAGTTGTGAAGGGGTTTTCTGTTACAGATCCTTCTATCAATGCGGGCTGTGTGTCCTCTCCAAATTTATAACTTCTCCCCATTTCAAAATTAACTAAAGTAATCATACTAAACATTTCCTCAGGTGTTCAGGCACGTTCTGCAGCATTTTGATATTTGCTTTTCTTCCTCACATATTGACGTCAATTCCACCATTTTAATACTTGCTCTGGCACTGCAGTATTCACTGGACAAATTCACTCTTGTGACACTTTTATCCTACTGCTCTGGTCTCTGCCTTATTCTCTAGTGCTTGCCAAAACCTTGTATGACCCCATGGACTCATTTGCTTGCCTCTCTGCTTTTGATGCTCCCCAAAAGTGATGTATAAGTGCTTTATATACATCATATTCTCAGAAATCTCAACATATGCTACCTGTTTCATGTACTTGACTATTTTGATCTGATTCATTCCACCTATTTATGTCATGTAACATAGATCCCTAAGGCAAGAATGTAGTCACCACGGCTCCATTTATAGTTAATGGGAGGTAGTAAAGACCTCACCAGAGCAAATTAAGATGCTGTAAAAAAATGTTTTAGGCAACAGTGCATTTTGTTTCTCCATCGCCTATCTAAAAATCTAACGTGACTGCAATCCTAAGTGAAATCCCTATAGTAAAGTGTTATGAATGCACTAGTTACTGCTTGATTTGGGTTTTCTTCTGATTTATCTTCGTATGATGAGAAAAGACCTTTCTGTTCCCGGACCTAAGCTGTATATCCATGAGGGAGGACTATGCTTATTTGGTTATTAGGGATTTTCTTTGCAGATGTTGTCCCATATGCCAAAAAAACACTGGAAGTGTATCATGTCTTGTTTGAGCCATCTCAAGGAGATTTCTATAATCTGTCCTGATAATACATCAGTACATGAATAATAAGCATACAGTGTAACATGCATAATAGTATATTCACACACATATCACTTGTTCCTACTTTAAATGCATTAGTATTATCACTTGTATCCCTATTTGTCTTAGCATTAAAAATTACAAACTCCAAATAAAAACATGGGATTTTTATATTGTTACATAATGGGAGAAAAATAAGCAACTATCGTGGATTTATGTTATATTTTTGCACTGCAAATGTCTTTCAGCAGAAGCTGATTCAACCTAAAGTATAACATTTTCAGGTACATTAATGCCAGATATGAAAGTCACAATAGTTTATACAATATTCCTACTAGAGGTTTTGATGAAACTATATCTTCTTGAACACTGCTGGAAGAATTTACCTCAACATATATTTCCTGAAGCAATTGCACCCTATTACTATATTTTGATCATGTGTGAATACACTCAGACACTTTTGTCTGAAATGTATTTAATAATGTGCAATGCTATTGTTTTTCAAAAAAATGAAGCTGGACAAATAGAAAAGCAAAATGAGTCCCCTGGTTCATACTCACAGAGAGACTTATTTTATGTAATCTATACAAACCTAGGAATAAATGCATATATATGCACAGGATACTTTTTTGTTCATTTCCTTTTTTTTAATTCCATTTATGAATTTATATTTTATTTTGTTAAAAGCAAAATATGTGCCATAAGCTGCCAGGCTAAATGCAAACTGTCATTGGACATCTGCTTTGTTTCATTGTCTGACTGCCAGTGTGTGTTGAAGTCCATCCTCTCTTATCCAAAGCATTGATTTATATTCAGGAAGTATATGAATCATCTTAAGCTGTTAGACTTAGGAACTTAGCTCTTCCTTTCTTTTCTAAATAGATATGTTTGGCAAGTTATAAACAGCCTAGAAATATCTTGTTAGTAGAAAATAGTTGGCAAATGTAAATTCAAATCCCCAGCCAGAATGTCATTAATGCTGTGCAGTGAGAGTAGCAGAGACTCACAAAGAAATGATCAGTCCAGCAAAATGTGGAGCATCTTCAGTTGCAGTGGAAAATCAAGCTATTCCACAGATCACTAGAAATTTTCAACACATAACAGATAAAGCCCAAATAGAGGAATTTGCAATGGTCTGGTGACCCATTTTACTTGTGCTAAGATTGTTTGTTTCTCAGTACCCCTCAAATGAGCTTCCAAAAAAGTAGAGAACAATCCCAGTTTAATTAGTAAGTCAGCACCACAAAGGAGTAAGCTTTTTAGAAAATGTATAAAATGAGTACTTCTGATCCTTTTGCCAATCTATTAAGTCTCCAATTAAAAAAAAAATGCTAGGGTGATACTTCATTAGAGCTTAAAAGCAGTGAAGAAAAAACTGTAAAAGAAAAAAAAAAACTTGCCTTGAAAATCAAAGACAAAACATTAAAGTAGTTTTGCAAAATAACATTAATGTTCATGAAATATGCTTAAAGTGGAAATTGCTTTGGGAAGTTGGGAAATGTTCACATAGTGCTGGATGTCACACACGAGATGCAAAGCACAACACGGTTTAAAAAGACACAACAGGTCAAGAGCAGAATTAAAGTGAGCACAGTATTAAAAGAGCATGGAAAAAACCCACTAAAAGGCCCTAAAAATGATATTTTACTTGGTAACGGCAACATTTTTTTCCACTTTCAGTATTGCTTTTGGTTACCAGCCCCTTTGGCGTTTTTCAAAACAAACAACAAAACAAGCATTTTAATCTGGGATTACTCATATTGGGTTTATTTCAAGACAGGTGTTTTCTGCTTTGTTTATTTTGGGAGGGAGGGTGTTTCAGTAGGATTTTCAAACTGAAGAATATAATCTAAACCCTTCTTTTTTCAAGGAAAAATTTTGAACATTTTCCCTTTTACATTAGTTATTATAACTTGAAATTAATGCAATGGACAGGTGATGTTGTTTGCATGTCCAGATTCACAAGGATTCATTGAAATAACTAAAAGCCACTGATCGAGGGCAGCTTCTGTTTTCTGGCTATTTTTTTCAACTGTAGCAGCTGGTATAATAATAGATATTCTCCCTACAGCCTCTCTTGCATTTATGTTTATATTCTCACAGCTAAAACAACACTATTATCAGAAAAAATTATTGTACCGAGGAAGTTCTTCAGATCCTCCCTGTTGTATGATATTTAGGCAGCAGAAAGCAAGAGGCACTGGTGTAATTTCACCAACTGAGCATTGCTTTTAGCTGTTAAGGACCTGGGCAAAAGGGCTCTCAGGCTCCCCCAGGGAGCAGCTGACCTACCAGCCCCGGGTGAGCTGCATTGATCTGCGGCGGAGTCCTCCCTCCCACCGGTGCAGAAAGCAGAACCAGTGTGTGGGCTTGAGTATGGCGGTGGGACTGTCCATAGTCATCATTATGTACTGGTAAACCCATGATTACTGGGAAATTACAAATTATTGATAAATCTGCCATTATGATTGGTAGATGCCCTGGCATAGCTTTGGCCCATGAAACCAGCTGTGCCTCAGGAATGGCTAGGTGCAGGGGAACTCGAGTTCCCTGTTCCTGACAGCAGTTTGGGTGCAGCCATCCTCTTCTGATAAAGAGCTCTGTGGGATGTGAGGCACCATGGCACTTAACTCGGATATGATCCCACTGTAGTCTAGGTGCAGCCAAAGCAAGGATGAGTCTAGCTAGGACTATGGCTAGATGAAGAGGCTTCAGGTTTCCATAACAATAATAAACCCCTATGCTTCACACCAGAAAATCCATGCTGAATTAACCCATGCTGTTTTTAGAATAACAATCTCTCTCTCATGCATACAGCACACATTACGTTGTGTGACAAACTTCTGAAATGTATTTGTAGACGGCTACACTGTGCCACCTGGAGTTTTAATAAACCAAACCAAATTATTTTCTCTCCATCTCATATAGTTTTATTTATGAATAAAGTATCCATATTTTGAGCAAGAGTTTACTTCCATGAATCACGGATAAGGAATTCATGAATAGATTTGCAAGTGTTCTGAGGAAGGCTCATCAGCTATCCAGAAAGCACTATTAACTGTGTAATTTGTCAGTATACTTCAGATGCTGGGAAAAGGAGAAAAAAATGAGGTAGAGATGGGTGCAAGAGCATTAGAGGTGGGCCTTCCTGGATATTTTAGAATGCTAGTATTGTGGGTAAGAGTCATGCGAACTACCACTGAAGCGAAATCCACAACAACGACATTCGGGGGGGTTTTCCTCCCTTTCCTGCCTCTTGCTTCTGCCTCCCTGAACAGCTATTTTGGCTGTTACACAGCTTTACTATATCTTTAGAATTCTGTCTGGCTCAAGTACATTTAAGTAGATAGGTCTGAGGTTGAGGTATTGCTATGCTGCTCCTGGTGCAATTGCCCCTCTTTAGGGAACACTTACTCTTTTTCGTCCTGCCTTTTTACCTGGAAAAACCACTAGCTGAGAAGAGAAACTTTTGTGGTGAAAATGTGTCTATAGATTTTATTTTGTACAGAAAGAGCAAATGGCTACAGCTATTTTGTCAGTTAAAATCCTTGTACTTTTACAACACAGAAATGTAGCAAGCACAAAAATGTCAGTATAAATCACATTCATTTCCTTAATAACAAACAGAATATTGCCATTTTAGTCACCTGAAGAAAGATTCCTACTTTAGCAATATGAACAGCTCTTGAAATTGATAAAGGCTTTCCAAGATAAGAAAGTTCCCAGCTATACCTGCAAGAAATCTATCTATTCAGAAAATGAATATGGCTTTCAGCTTTGCCTATCTAGTAAACAAAGAAAAAGAACTGCACAATCTGAGGGGATCTACAAGCATAAAGCAATATATTCTTGCCAATGCTGTGCGAATCAAAAACTCTCACTTGAACTGTCAGTTTACATATTCTATTCCTTTTTCTTCTTGTGAAAGCCAAATTACTACCAGTATCAGTAGTTTCAGAAGAAACTTTAAAGACCCCCACTAGATTGAATTTCTTTTCTTCCTACTAAAATAGCAGGTTAATTTATATGAAAGTAAAAGGGAACAAAACTAACACACACAAGCAACATTTTAAAATATGGAAGGTTTTTGAAGCACAGCTACTACTGAATAGTCTAGCCAAACCACGTATTGCTGCATGTGGACAAAAGTTTTGAATGCCAGCACCTGCTTGCAATACGGCTCAGTATTAAATGAGACCAGTGAGTCAGCTGTGTGGGTTGCATATGGAGTCTCACGTGTTTACTGACATGGATACAAAAGAAGACATACTACTGTATCCGCTATAAAATTCCGCAATTTGAGTTGTTCTTTTTGTTCAACACTGTACGGTTTTAGTCCCTGGCCATGAGTCTGTCTCGTCTTTCTTGGTCTGTGGTCCCGAATAAGTTGGCACAGCAAGGCAAAGTTACCCCACGGGGCAACTCTTTGTGTCCCATCTCGAGTACTGAAGCCTGGGTATTGGGTTCAGAGCACCAGTTTCTTTTCCCAAGGCAACCATATTCTGCTTTCTTAATGGAAATACTTGCAAGAATGTATGGATATGTAACTTAGTAAAGTTTTTAAAATAAAAGAATTTTCAGTAAATATGAAGGTTTATTTTTTTCTTTGAAATTTGTTTTTATTTTATTTGAATTGCAACTTAAATGGAAATCGTTAAAAGGAGCATAGGCTGCGAGAGAGAAGAGTTGGGCATAGGCCAGGAGAAGTATCCTAGGGCCCCTATCATCATCTTTTGTAGATGATTATCTGGGAAATGTAAGAAGAAACACTACGTCATCTATTAAAAATTATCAAAGTGTACCTGGAAGCCTAGAAAGGGTATGAAACTTCACAGGTGATCAAAAGATGTGCACGGATTGAAGATCACTCTGTAGAACAATGAAGAAGAGGTGCTGCTTCATTACCAGCTATTGAAGACAGTCTCTGATCATATTTAGGACAAATGCTCATTAATGTTACATAGTAGAGAAGTTTTGGCTTACATGAACACCAAAGGAACAGCAAAGCCTATGGGATATGAAGAGAATCCAGCGAGTTACAAGGATGCCAAGCTATCCTTCCCCGCGCATATCTGAAGCAACCCCTGAGCCAGGTAGCACAGGCTGCTGCAACGTAGAAAAGAGGAACAAAAAGATGCATCTGCAAAAGCTAGGGAAATCAGAATGGAAGTACCAGCCCTAAGATCTTACAGCCCTCCAGTACCCCCCCCAGGCACCACGAAGTGGCTTAGAAAGAAGTGCAACAGTAGCCCCGAGTCAAAGTCAGTAGCCCTTAGCGTTTGGGCCAGTAATCTGCCGTGCAGGCAGGGGACATCTTCAACAACCGAGGTGGCCGTGCGCTGGGCTCCCTGAAAGGGACTGGCTCTGCCAGCCCCTCCATAGGCGCTGCCATCCCAGGGCAGGCTGAGTAAAAGCCCTTAGAAAACATCGGGATGAAGCCACTTCTGAGGGCACGTGAGCTGCTCCAGCACTTGCCACTGGGACTGAAGCCCTACGGTCCGAGCGACAGAGGCCAGGAAAGTCAGCGCTGGTGGCAGACGCGCTGAGCGCACCATCTTTTCTTCCACGGCGTTAAACTGCCGTTGGCAGAACAAGGGGGAGGTCCGACAACGTGCCACAGGCAATTCCCACCTTTGATACGCGGCAGGCAATCCAGGAAAGTGTCCAGCAAGCAGGAGACCAGGGCTGGTGAAACTGCTGGTAGCAAGTGCCACAGGAGAGGAGGGATGATGGGTGCGTACAAGATCGGACTTTACTAAAAAGTTGCTGAGGAGAAATCTCGTCAGGTTTAAGAGGAGACAGCTGCATTCCAGCTGGAAGGCAGGCTGTTTCTACTGGCTAGCTGTGAGTGAGGTGTGTTGGCATCTGCCAAAATTGCGGGCACATGAGCTTTGGTTCATTTGTATTTG
Source organism: Astur gentilis (assembly GCF_929443795.1). Lineage (NCBI taxonomy): Eukaryota > Metazoa > Chordata > Aves > Accipitriformes > Accipitridae > Astur > Astur gentilis. The sequence goes on from NC_064892.1 coordinate 7,932,717, forward strand.
AAAGGGGCAAGGTGAGGAAGAAGGAAGGACACCGCACCGTGCCTGGCTGCTGCGAGCATCTTCCACCATTTTGGAGCTGCGCAGGCTGGGCTCCCCCTTCCTTTGGTTTCTCTCCTTATTCCTTACTCCCTTACGCCTGGATCCTGCTGAACCCGAAAGAGCCAGTGGGAAGGGAGGACTCTCAGTTGCCCTCCCCTGCCCTCCTCTGCTGGTGATGCCACCCCTCAAGGCTGCTGTCCCCCAGTGAGGCCTGGCGACCTGCTGCTGCTATTTTCTAACAGCACTCCCCCCAACAGTTTCTGTGTTTCCAAGAAAACGCGCGCAATTTTAAAATCTCCACCTGTAGGCAAAAATACACGGCGCAATCAACTGTTAGGCATCACGGGTAGAAAGCCACTTCTCACCACCGTTGTGTCAACTTCTATTTCCTCTTGTCACAAAGCAGCAATAAAAATATTTCATCGCAAAGGGCTTCAATTAACTTTTTCAGCTGAAAAAAATATTATGTTTATCAGGTACATTTAACAGAAAACAATGTTTTTGACAATATGTCAAGCAAGATACTGTCTTTTTTATTTTAAACACTAACTATAACTTTTAGAGGTTAGTGATTTCAAACATAAAATCTGAAATACCATTTAAGTTCTCATTGCCTCCTAATATTCATTTCATGTTATTTTCTCTGGTGTAAGATTGACAAACCATTTAGCAATCAGCAAAAGGGCTTGTTTTTACTTTAGAAGTTAAAGCAAGTTCATGAATGTGAAAATATGGGAAGTCTCACCCTTACTTTATTAATGAATGTGGTAATACACCTTCTCTAGGGAATTTCTCAGTGTGTTAAAATGCAAATGCCATTATTTTTAAAAGCACAAAGAGAACCTGATTTACACTGATAAAAAAATAAAGCCTTTCGCAAAATAACAGGCAACTCACTGGGGCATCACTGACCTATTCCTTTCTCACTTATTAAATGAATCTGAGGACAGTTTCAGGATTGTATTGATCGTGTTCTTAAAATGACAGGTGACCTCCAAATCAGTTCACACACCAGTGTCTCTTAGTGGAGCACAGAGCTGCTTGTCAATGGTGCCCTCAGAATTGAAAGAGACATTGATGGACAAGACCTTCAACTGGCTATTTAAAACACGCAGATTTCCCGATTAAACTGGTCTTTTCTGTTGTGGGTTTTTTTTTGTTTGTTTGTTTGGTTTTTTTGGTGGTTGCTGTTTGGGGTTTTTTTTAATGAGCTTTTATTGATTAGGTGTTTACTGCTACACTAAATTAAAGGAATGTTTGCAATGCTGTAGTTAAGAATTTTTAATCACTGACATTGTAATACAAAGGTTTTGCCACCGGTTTATAAAAAAGGTTATGTTATTAGCTATATATATATATATCTTTCTCTAGTACAGTACTAAGTGTACAAGGTTGACTCTTTTTTTCTGTTTTGAAAAAACCTATATGAAATTTCTAGAAGTTAGGCAGGGTGTTCTATTAAAATATAATGAGTATTTTGCTACTTCTACCACAATTCAGCAAGGTTAGTTTTAGAGGTGTCAGTACAGTTATAGCACCTCAAAATTTTCTGCAGATTTTTAGTGTTTGAAAGGTGAAAACAAAAAAATATGATCTATCTTTCAGGCAAAATCTATGATGTTGTTATATGTGCATGTATGTTTTATTTTAAAGAGAGCAACACTGTAAAATGAATGTTGCTTTAGAAATGGTGGGTATTACATGCATTTTCTCAGAGCCTGATTTTGCTCTTGTGGTATCCATTGTCTACATAGTACTTCACTCTAAAGTGCTATTCAAAAAATGAAATCCTGATCACAATTACAGCAAATGTTTATTAAATATGAGTGAAGGAAGAAAAAAATCAGATTATTTATAATCATTCCTTGCTTCCTGACTTACTCTGCAATGAAGTTTTCCTGGGTTTGTTTTTCCTTTAAGAGAAAAGTGAATGTTATAAAATTGTAATTGAATCTAGGTTCAGCCACATTAGCAATTCCTCCAGCTTACCCAGATAATACTTTTCTAAAGTTCTGCCATCAAAAGCAGAAGCATTTGCTTCAAAAGTATTTGCATTTTCTCTCAGCTTTTTTCCTCTTTGAATTAGATTACTCTCCTGTGTTTCACCCCAAAAAGCTGTTAATGAAAATGGTACTGGACCCAAAGCAGACTCCTGTGTGAGGTTATAGCACAGCACTTTCTGTCTTGACAATTTTTATGTAACAATAATTCTCTGCGTGATTCTACCTTATGTCAGTTACACATACCTAGTTTTTCACACTGTAGGGAAACCTGAACTATTTCAGTACTTTTGTCCCCATTTTAAAGTTCAACTCTCATGATTTCTGATTGAAATTATTCACACCATTTGACATGAATCCCATTTATCCTTTCCCAAATCCCATATTTTTAAAAGTTTAAGTGAAGCCATGGATATCGTATATTAATTCCCGCTAAGGGAAGAATTTCATCCCAAAACTCTAGAGGTGACATTTAGAATATCATATTCTGCCCAAGACTAGTACAGGCAGACTTTGGACGCATTCGCCTCAGCTACAGATGCGTTAGGATGGACATAAGTTTCTCTCTCTGCAGTTTGAGCTGAACAATCACAGCCCAGCTCAGAAGTCATACAGTTGCATTTATCCTGCCCCTGAGTTAATGCACCTTGCCTCTCAGTAACGAATATCCACTCTGTTACAGCATGCTGTTCATGTGTGTGGAGCATGAACCAGACCCGGGTTAAGTTCAGCCAGCTTCCAAAACAGACAAAGTAAATTCAGAGCTGTAGAAGGCATGTCAGACTATTTCTTTTTCAGACGTCACCATTAAAAATATCTAAATCGGTTGTTACAAGTACCCTCAGACAAATCTGTTCAGGTGAGCACTCTAGGAAACAAAAAATCTGTGTTCTGCCCCACCTTCTTTCAGATTGAGAGAATTTGTATTCGTGGTCACTGAGAGCGCATTGAACTGCATGCGCAGAGCCTGAATGCCTTCCTTTTCTTATTCCAGGCAGGCATCATTTCAGCCCAGGACGGATGGGTGACCATAAATAAGGAGCCTGATTCTGTCACCTGATGATTAAGACGTGTTATTTGGAGGAGGACAGCACCAGGTCCTGGCCCTTGCTCCGGGTACTGTTGTGCAATTTCCATTGCCATTAGTATGTAAAAGAGATTTTGAACAGGAATGGGAAACATTATATTCATTCTCCTTACTCCACTAGAAAACACAGTCATTTCTAGGTGACCTGATCAGATTATTTCCTGATTAAGTGAAAGAAACAAAATCGCAAGAGTATCAGAAAACAAACGTTACTGTAAACTCAATGATTCATTACCTTAATATTATTTGTGATGCATAGTTGCATCAGTAGCTATCTGTACATTTCTTGCTAATCTCATAATGAAAGCACAGAAGTGAATTTTGGAAGTTAGAGAGTGGCCTTGGAATCCAAACTGCTCACAAACTCAGCACTATTAAAAAAGGAAAATGTATAAGAAATAAGCCATCTCAGACTCCCTCAAAGAGTATCTAGTGTTGGAAAATAATTCCGTGTCATCAGGGTGCCAAAATGCTGGCCCAGCAGAAGTCCTCTGACAAAGTTTTTTAAAAGCATGCATTTTTTAAACCTTTCCAGTTACGAGAAAACAATGCTTTAGAGTTTTAAGGTAGGTGAATCAATTAATTGACAGATTTCTTTCTGTTATTTTCAGGGCTGGGAATAGTTGGAAAATTAATTTGGAAAATGTTGGTTTCAATTTTTAAAAAAGAATAGCAACTTTTCATGGTTATGTTTATTTTCATGGCCTTTCCGTATACAGTTTTTGAATTTTGAATGTATAACTCCTACATTTTTTCTTGAGCAAAGAGCTTAATCTAAGGTCTTGGCAGTGGCTGAGAAAATTATGCTATGTTCTGCTTCATTCTAAGATGATGACCAAAGAGTGAAGGCACTTAACTTTAACATAAAAAGGGAAATACACAATGGAATTTTGTAAGTAAATTAATTTTAATGGTTGCTCTCTCTCTTATTACAAGTTATTCCCACACCAGTTTTATATCTCTCTATGGTATTGAAAAGATATTTTTATGTACCTTGTAATTTTGACTGTTTGGGGGGGGCTGTGTGTGTGTTTTAAATGAAATCCATACAGTTATTCTCATGAGTTTTAAGTGTTAATCAAAAGCTGCTGTGTCTAGTGACATAGTCATTCTAGCTAATCTAAATTTGTAGCTCCTGCGGTAACATCTTTGTACTCTTCATACAATAAAGTAACATCATTGCTGTACCTATTAGGGTTGTCCTTCTGATTGCAACCCTCATATTTACTAATCTGATGCGCACTTGCCATGGAAATGTATTTTATAAATAAACCAAAATGTTCATTATCTTCATCAGTTCATTTTCCACAGCAAGACATTTGAGATTAAATCCTGCCCCTATATAACCAACAGTAAAATTTCCATTAATCATAAAGTAGCTAGTATTTTACCTGTTATTATTGACCATTTAAAAGTCTCATGAAAGCATAATGAGAAGATGACATACCTGTACTGTTAGCAATATAACCCTGTATCAGAGCTTTATGCTAATACAAAGCTTTGTGTTGACTTCACTCTTGAGGTTTCCTTGCGTTTCAGTGAAATAGAATATCCCACCAATAATAATATAACATATCCTAATTAGGATAGTGGAAAATGCAACATGCTTCTGTTATTTCAAGGAACCAAGCACCTTTTAATTATACTATAAATACAGAGGGTACCTGATTCAAATGGAATGTGACTGCATAACAAGGTGCATTAAACCTTTACATCCCGCTTTGTGTCTTCAAAGTCTGGAGCTAATACTCACTAAGTACACTAGGTATGCTGATAAATTTGCATTAAGTGAAGGAATAGCTTTTCTGACAAGGACTAGGAAGGAGAATTGCCATAGTAGTGTAAGCTACATATCAGGTTCAAAAATGGAGGCTCTAAAAAAGTAAGATGGACAAGTTGACTATAGAAGAGGAAAGAAAAAAAATCCAGACAAGATTGTATTTTTCAGCTAGCATAGAGTTTGTGTCTTGAAACAGTAAAAAATGAGTGGATAAATAAGTGTGAGAGAAGTAGTTTAAGGAAATAGGAGAAAAAAGTACTATTTAGAATTTCAACACTTCTGTTCGTAGCAGACCCTGCTAAACATCTGAGTGCATTAGCTTCAATTCCCCTGCTTCGTTTACACTTCTAGCTCCTAATGTTTCTTTGTTTGTTTTGCTTATTTTTATTTGGCACACCAAATATTATGGGTCTCATCAGGAAAATCTTTAATCACAGCTTTATTGCAGCTTCATATTGACAACCTCAAGCACTCAAAAAATAGGGAATCTGGCACAAAAATCATAACATTGTCTTTAAATAGTCAAGGAATGACATAAATAAATTTGAGGTCTCTGTGTAGGCTGCCATCTCATTTCTGAGTTGTTACATTGCACTTGCTTTATACATTAGGTGGGTTTTTTCATAAACATGACAGCTCTAAGTGTATTTGAAAAAAAAAACACAGATAAAAGGTGAGATTCTCAGATTACTGTGTCAGCAGCTGGGGTTTGAAGAAAAAGTTAATTTTTTTGACACATTAAAATTGTGAGTGAGGATAATATACATTACTGAAAGAATTATCTTTACTCCTGAGTAGTTCTTTAAGATATTGAAGTTTTCTAAAGGTCAAGAAAATGTGAAGACTTTGGCTAACAGATGGCCAAGTGTATTGGTTTGAAAGGACCAGGGTCAACATGTACTGCTAAAAGTATCTTGTCCTGAAGTTATTGTACATCTGTGTGTAATTAAATTCTAGTTTTTACTGAATATTAATATAGTATTCTTGAAAATTATATACTGAGATTGATTATTTTAGAAAGAAATGCTAAAATAGTAACTATTATGTTGCACTTTCTAACTACCTTTTCCAGAATACAAAGAATTGGAACAAGCTTGCTAAGTGATTTAGTGATTTCCCCAGTGTCGTAGTGTGCGTTTTGTTTACAGCTAGGCATTGCAAAATCAAAGCTTTTCCTCTCCCCCTCCCCCCCCCCCCCCCCCCAAACCCGCTAGAAATATTGAGCTTTTAGAGAAGATCAGAAGACATCCTGCAGTCCCGGTTATAAAATTTCTTCATTCATTTACATTTTAGAGTTTAATACAATTGGTTGCAGGTTGTAAAATGCAAGTCTTGTGATGAAAACTGCATAGTTATGCAATGTATAACACTGATCCATGTTAAGCATTTATTTATTTATTTAAATAGCTATATGCATGGATTCAGTCAACTAGTTTTACAGCCTATGGTAGCTAAGAAGTACTTCACAGAGTCTGTCTGCAGCCTTGGGGTGGTGCAGGCTGCAGCAGCCTGGCAGAAATCTACATTCCATGAGCAATACTCACTGGACAGTGGTTTTCTGAGTGTAGCTGAAATTTTGGGGTTTGCTCTGTAAGCCCCTACGTGGATTGGCATTTGCCATTTCAGGACTTGCTCCTTTGTGCTGGTGAAAATGCCGGAGGTGGATTAAGCAATCACGGCCAAGCTTGGTGCTACTTGCTATAAAAACACGTTCTATGCAAAAAACCTGCTTCATTTGGCATGTTTCTTACCACGGTCTGTAATTTTTTCCAACCAAAACCAAAAAAGCTTTTGAGTTTCAGTGACTGTGCAGGCAACTGAATATGGGGATTTCTATTTACTTGGGAAATACAAATAACATTATAAACTATGCTCAAATTCTCAGTGGAAAGACGAACAAAAGTGTTCTCAACTCTTTTTTAATGCACTCATCTCTTTTATGTTTTTCCATGCCGAATGTACCAAATGTTCCTGGTAGCACTGTGGCAGCACAGTTTGAAATTTATCTGAAGCCAGAATCTAAATAAATGGATGTAGTTTATAAGCATCTTCAATGTATTTTTTAATTTAAATCTTAGCTTACACCATTTATATCTTATGTATGATGGTAAGTAAATCACTAATTCTGAACAATATCACATCTATTTACCTAGAGTAAAACCTTCATTTTAACATTAACTGCAGTGGAACATTCTTCTATAATATACTTCTATTTTCAGCCATTCTTTGAAGTACTATATGGTTATTCAATTTAGCAGCACAGAAGGCAACTACTGTAAACACCACAATCCATTTAAGAAAAGCAAAAATAATTCAAGGAGTTTCTAATCCAAGAAAGAAAGCAGTGAGTGACCAAATAGAACTGCAGACTGAGACTTAGCTACTATAGGTCATGCGGTGTTAAAGATTTACTGTAAAAAAAAAAAAGAAATAAAAAAAAAAGTGGTTTAAATATTAGTTACCTCAAACATTCTGCCTGCCAGGAAATTTGTCTGGGGAAGCTGAACACTTTCCCAGTTAAGCTATATGGGCACAATTCCTATCTTTTGAAATAAATCATCTATAGGAGTGTCTTTGCAGAAAAAATCTTTACAGTGATTAAAATGTAATTGCTCACTGGGAACTTGTTGCATAATTCAGTATCTGTCTCTATAATGGGAACAAACTGTATGGTTTGAGCCTGCTTTTAGATGCAGATTGAGCTCTTTTCTATATCCAAGATGAAAAGCAGCCTTGGACTTGCCTGATAACTGCATTTGATTTTAGAATGAAAGTAGACAGACAGATTGGCGAAGTAAAATTTCAAGATCAAAGCCCCATCAGAGAATCTTTTACAAGCCTGAGAAACAGAATACAATGGTTGGGGTGCTTTTATTCAAAGGTGTATCGAAAGTGGATGCTTGATTTTAGGGACAGTTTCTCTTTATTCTTGGGCTAGCACAGAGCAGATGCAACCTAGAAGTCAGAAAAAACTAGATTAGAGGAGAAAAATAGCTGTGCTTAGAAAAACCTTTTGCTTGCCCGTTCCTGAGGCCATTGATATAAACTTCAAAGGAAGGTATTTATATCCCTTATACTTTAATATATTAGTGTTGTCTTTGTAATCTATCTGCCAACGGTCATTAGGAGGCAAGGCCCAGCAATGCTCAAAGCAGTTCCACTTAAAAAAAAAAAAAAAAAAAAAAAGGCATTTTATTAGGCTTAGTCTCAATCGAATATCTTTATTTTCTATTCCAAGCCTTTAGAAAAGTAAAAAAGCAAAGAGGAAAGGGAAAGGTAAGGGAGCTCCAATAAGCCCTTTTCACCTAGCTGTTCTATATCATGATTAAACCAGTGATTAGATAACCTTAACCACTCACTTTTACTTCTATTATTCCCTTGCTAGACAGTTCTAGTGAACATGAAAAATTTTCTTTTGTTCATATAAATATGGAATTGAGAAATAAAATTTCAGAGAAAGAAATGCTCAACATCCTAAGCATATACATGCCATATATTTATGCAGATCACAGTCTATTGGACCCAGTGCTCTTGTAAAATTCCCAGCTTCTCAGAAATACTGTCAGATCACTACTATTTAGACTAAAACCCACAGCTTTGCATCCACAAGGACAACTTTGTCACTTAAGTTCTATCCACAATCAGTCACAGTAGGTTCCCCAAAATCTAGTTCATCAGGTGCAGTGTCTCTCCCGGAGATCTAGGAGTTACTGCTTACATGACTCGCCCTCCATCATATTTCAATATTCTGAGAAAGTAAAGATAGGTGAAAGAATTGGGTGTGTTTGCAGTTGCCGATTCATTTAGTGAGAGGATGTGCCATAAACTGTGAAGCAGCTGGAGTTTCCTACAGGCTGATGATTTCATGCCCAGGTATGTTGCATTGTCTTAGCTCAGATGGTAAAACACATGTATCTGAGAGCAGGTCATAGCCTGCTCGGCTTTGAGCAACTGGATGTAGTGCACTCTTCTAACTGCTGATGTCTCTCAGAGAGGAACCCAGAAGCCCTCCCAACCTAATTAATTGTGGCCATGAAGCACCCAGCTGTAGCTGCAAGCATATCCAAGTATCTTCTGCACTTGACATAACCTCTGCTCTGTTTGCCTTCAGAATCAGCTGCTTGAATTTTTCATCTGGGAGCTGGTAACTGGTAAAAACTGGGGTTTTTTAGTGGTGTTGGTTATGTTTGGTGAAGAACAGACAGAGGAGTATCTGTGGTACATGAGAGATGCTCACGCTGGAGTCCATAGTACTTCACAGTACAAATTATGTTAGATGTTATATAGATCCAGACCTGCACAGCGCCCAACGGTGCTATCTCTGCTGCCATGCCGTGTGTGTTCATGCTTGTGAATATAAATGTACGCAGGTACAGAGAGTCTTTAAGATGATGAAGGATATATGCAACCCCTGCTGCCTCCTCCACAGAAAACATTTGAATTTCAGCTTCCAAAGGGAAGTCGCTGAGCATATGAAATAGACCAGGAAGAATGAAAGCAGCAAAATCAGTTCCCTTAACCTCCTTGATCTTAGATGGAGAAGTTTAGCAATTGAATATATAGCCTCAGCATAGGAAACATAATTCAAGCCAGGCTGAGGGGAAGGAAAAATAAGAGAAATGTGGAACAATAGTGATCAGCTTCTTCCCTGAGGATTTATTTGTTCTGCTACACGTTTTCAAGGCAATTGATGGCTAGTTGTTCAGGCAATTTTTTACGCTCTGAAAAAATGTCTGATGTAATTATTCTGTGACTTTGCAAATGTCAGTTGTGTTAAGGAACTGCTGGGGTTAGGAACATTTCAGAGAACTAATCATAGTTAATTTTGGCTTAATAAAATGAACAACTTATTTAATCAAACAGAAAACGTGGTTTAGACAATACAGAGTGTGTGGCAAACAATATAAGAAATCAGAGGGGTTTTATCCTAAAGCAAAACTTTTATTACATTTTTTGACTAAATCTCAGTTTGAAGTGTACCATTTACGCAAATGTCTCCTCTCCTCTTAGTTTTACTTCTTTCCATGTAACAATAACTATTTGATTCACAGCTGTTTCACTGGAAAAAAACCTCCTCCATTTCAATGCAAAGAAGTAAATCTGTTTAAAACAGCTTCAGTGGTAGATTAAACTAATCTATTTCACTTTGCACAGAAATGGACTGGAAATTAACATGATCAGTTATGGCATCTCAGCTGTGAGGCTGGTAACAAGCAGCTGCGAGGGACAATTTCATAAACTATTTCAGCTAGAGGCATAAGAGCATTTCTGCTTGTGCCCTCACATACTGGGAAGTCCTGTAAACTCTTAGTGTGTGGGCTAGTTACAGGGAATATGAATTTATTTATGTCTGCATATAATTAATAAACAAATCACCGCAGACCTATTGTGAAAGTGGATTGCACCTTGCGAATGACTATGGATATTTGGATACTTAAGGAGAGCTTCTGCATTAAAATGCATCTGGCCACAAATAAAGAACAAGTCAAGAAAGAACGTAAGTGGCAGAGAACAAGATTTGTTTGTAAAAATTGCAAAAGCACTTCCAACAAGGCAAAAACTGTTAGCGCAAGGGGTGTGATAGCGTGAAGCAAGAAAAGCAAAAATCAGTGAGTGATCTTCTATCAGCTGTTGAATTTGCCATTTAACTGCTGTTTACCAGCTTTATGGTAAAATGAAGACCTGAAGGGCATGTCTCAGTTATTGTCAGATAATTGATGTCTAACCACAGATGTCTACTGATTTGGGATGCCCTAAGACATCCTCCCTGGCTTTGCAGCTGCTGATTCCAAAGGGTGCAGAACTCCCATGGCTCATGTGTCATTTTTGCCAGCCTTGTGTAGATATCTTAGAAATGGAGGGAGAAATGCAAAGTAAAAGACTTCTGGACTGCTGATCATGGCAAGGGTTTAACTTTGGTAAATGTTTTATCTGAGTGACGACTCAGCCCTCAGCAAAATGACCTGAACCAGATTTTGGATTGCCTTTTCTGTGGAAACAGTCCAGGAGTCTACAGTCTATTATTGTGAGCAAATACTGCAAAACATGCAAAACTAAAATGAGCCTCTGAATTTCCAGCTGTGTGATAAAACTCTTGTTTGGTTTGCTTAATACAGGCACAGAACAAGAGTCTCTAAAAGCTTGGTGTATGCAGTTTGAAAGAAATGCTAAAAAACTGAACTTCAAACCAAATAGAAGACCTGACATAATCACAGCTATCTTACAGATAAAAGTAGAAGCAGTGACATGCACATGGTCCCTGTTAGCATGCTATGGAATTGTTTATCTTAAGGTGATAAATCTACTTTTATCATAAAAAAGTAGAACTTACTGGTGGTGACTAAAAGTTATATTAGAATCAGAAAAAAATTGGTAGGAAATACAAGTAATCATATAGTCCATCCCTTCTCCCCACAGTAGGCTCAGATATCCTTAAATCATTCCTGACACACTTGCCTAGCCTGCTTCCTAACGATGGGGGCTATGCAACCTCCCCAGCCACCTAGTGCAGTACTTCACTGGTTTTACAATTAAAAAAAGTTTGGTTGTTTTTCCTCATGTATCTTGCTTCTTTTCTGTTTGATTTGCCAGTTACATGGGAACAGAATATTCCACCCTTCTTAGCTTGTTCCCTCCTCATTGAGATGATGATTTTACCCCAATAGTTTAGTGCTTACTAAGCAAACATGAGTTTACCAGGCAAAGGTTACCATTTGCTTAGAAGTACAATGACTATCTACACAAATTCAGTCTTCGCTTCACTGCAAGCATTGAACACATTCCACCACTTAAGGCTATGAGACAACTAGTACAAGTACAGAGAAATTAGTAGTGATACTCTCCTAGGGTGCATGACTACCTATACCTATTAATGGTGTTCAGGAATTATTTTGTCAGTCAGTAAATCACAGTAAATCAAACAATCTTGTATTCAGTAGTTGTGCTAGTGGATATCTACCTTAAATGACCTTTGCTTAAGTTACCATCCTTCATTGCTCCATTTGATGAGCAGTTTTTGAAATAAATACCTATATTACAGGATTGCTGTATCATTTTAGAAATTAATAGTCTTGAAACTTGATAACTCAAAATATATATATTTTAAACCAGTTGAGACCCATTGGAATAAAGACTTGAATGCCACATAATTATTAACTATTATTGTCCAACATTTTATCTTGAAAATTGAAGGTTCAGCTGTCTTGAAAATTGCTATAACAGAAGGACATTGCATGGACAAAACAGCTTTATCCCAGAACATGAGGACATATTATTTGAAGCCAAGTATCTGTGGTGGGATTTAGATCCACAGTGGATGTTATGTGAGCTATTGAATCAAGCTGGGCATCTCAAAGGTTCTGCAGCTTCCCCAGATCTAGGGGGAATTTGGTAAGCTGACTAACTCACCTGGTTCTAGTGCTTATATTAATCAGACATCCATTAACTACAAAAGCATTTAGTTATCTCACGTACAGGTTGGAACCTATATTTAGGTGCCCACTATTGGAGCTGCCTCATCTCTAAGAGGGGGGGTATGTACATCTGAGCTAGTTGCTAGTTTCTTCATGAGTTCATGGAAATAATTATGTAAAGAAAACTATGACAAGTTAAAAAAAACCCACAAAGTAAGGCAAGCCAAAAATTACTTTTGAGGAATATCTTGTTAAAAGCCTGAAGCTTAGAATTTGAATTTTCCACATACAGTAATTAATCCTTCAAAGAACATCAAAACCAGGAAGTGGGGTCTGGAGACCCAATAGATGATTAAGGTGTAAAACTAATGCTCAGAGAAAAAAAAGGCAGTAGCTGAGAAGCTAAGTGAATGCATTACATTGATGTTCACCATGACAGAAAGAAGGCAAACACCCACACCTCCATCTCTCTTATGAGTAAACACCGAAGTTGGCCAAACTGAAGAATCAGGAGAAAAATTTTAGGAAAAATTGACAAAATGAACACTAACAAATAGCTGGGACCTCAGAATGTTAATCCACTTATTGATTGCAGTGTGTAACCTAAACCTTTAGATGACCTTTGGGATTAGAAGAATGGAAGGTGATAAATTAACTTCACTTTTTTTAACCAGAGATGATTCACAGTTACAAATCAGTACAGCTGCATACTCTTCTAGCTTACTAATAAAAATCACAGTAAAACCTATGTTTGAACAGGGATAAGTCAACGAAGCTTTTCCAGAAGGAAAAGATCTTGCATAAAAATTCATATAAACAAAGACTGACATCATACGTTTTAAATTTTCAATGAGAAATTTTAGGGTATCCTAGAAAGGCTATTAAAAAAACCCACAAACCAAAACAAATACAAAAAAACTTATTATGTCAGTCACAACAGATAAAAAATTAGGAAACAAACCATAAAATAAGCAGTCTTTTTTCCCAACAGAAGGCATTCAAATTAGGTTCTCTTTCTCCTAGTATGTGTTGTTCAGCATACTCATTAACTATCTGAAAGAGAAGGTAGGTAGTGAGAAAAAAATTTGCTGATAATCTTAAATTATTCAGGATACTAAAAGTAAAAAATTACTGTGAAGATGTGCAGAAAGATGTCAAAATATTGACTGAATAGGCAATAAAGTGGCAAATGAAATTCAGTGTTGATTCGTGCAAATTAGTACACATAGGAAAACAAGCCAAACTATAAACAATGACTGATTCTAAACAGCGATTGCCACAGAGGGATGAGAGCTATAATTTACTAAAGATAGTTCTATAAACATTTTGATTCAATGTTCATTGTTTAAAAAAAGCAAATTTTAAGAACTATTAGACAATGAACAGAAAAAAAAAGCTGAAAGCATCCTTATATCATAATGTGCTTGAATATACAGACTTGAATAGATGGACTTGAATATATGGACTTCTGATTCCCCTTTGTGAAGAGCAGAGTAGAACTAGAAGAGATACAGAGAAAGTAAACAAGTTTTATTGAAGAATTCTATACAATGATTTCTGTGTAAGGAGAAATAAAATATACTAGAACTCATTGAAAGAGAGCTGGAGAAGAATGTGAAACAGAATCACCTATATGAGAAATGAAATTGGAAATGCTTATTCAGTTATTTACGGTGCAAGAAGTGGGGTCAATGTGATTTTTGAGGGGTACTGGACTTCTTTTTTGTTTAAGTATACATAATTAAACCATTGCACCCATCATTCCAGGATGTTAAGAAATTATTAAACTCATGGAAGAAAAACACATTAGCAGCTATTAAATATTAAGAAACAACATTGGACTCTGCTTCACGTCACCCGAAGTGAGGAGTATTTCATGCAGGCAAGCATCACGGTACGTTCTGCTCCCTTACATTTACATAAACGTTGCATAGGGGCCCCTTTTAAGAGGTGAGTTTCTGGATTAGATGGGCAAGGCTATGAACTCGGTGGAACTGCTGTAGAAACTCGTACATTCTCATGACTGCATTCAGAAAATGATTCAATGATGGCAATAGTAGGGTTAGACCAAAGATCCATCCACCACAACATCCTGTCTTTGAGGAATAAGTTTCAGGGGAGGGGAAGAATGCTGGTGATGAAGTGGCCACTTTTGGTTCATGTGTTTTGTCACATCTCTGGGCAGACCCAGCACCCTGGAGGCCTTAGGGGAGCGAAAGGCAGCTCTGTCAACCTCAGCCTCCCTGTGTTATGCTTTTCATTGCTTGAGCATCATCCCTTTTTCATTTCAGGGCACAGCTGATTGTAAGCTGCCTTCGCATCCCAGTACCCTGGTCCGAAAGCCTCTCTAAGCCCATCTGAGGGCAGCTGTGGAGTATTAGGATGTCCTCCAACATCCACGACAGCGCTGAGGCTCGGCGTGTCGTGCACCCTCACAGACCTGGGCATGTGCGAGGGGAGCAGAGACCCCTTCAGAGGGCTTCGCTAGCCCTCGTTACGAACACAAAGGAAAATACCACAGTGCTTTGGCTAGAATAGTTTCCTCCTTTTAGGAAAGATACCAGAACGTGTGTTAGAGACTGGATGTAATGACCTTTTCTTCCTTCTTTGGAGGATGACAGGGTTTGCAGAAAGCAGTCAATAACAGCCCACTGGAAGCCTCCCAAACATAGGAGCAATGCTTCTGGAGCAAGCACAACAGAAAGCAGACTGCAAACACAGTGAGAAGCTGCTTGTATTTGCACTGCTGGTTCTTTTAATGAAAAGCCACTTTCTTTTCAGAAAGAGTGAGTCCTCTCACATAATTAACCAGGAGGTGGTACCTACAGCAACACCACAGCCCATGACTAGGGAGACAAATGCTGTATTTCTTGCTTTGTAAGAACAACTGATGGATCTTCCTTTCTGCCTGAATTTAAACTGGAAAAAATCTCTTAATACAAAATTGCTTTAACTGTACTTATTACAGGCAGAAACCAGAGCAGGAAGCCTTACTTTGGCTTCTGTTTTAAATCTACCAATTAATTCCTCTATTTCACTGACTCAATTTTGTTATGTTTATTATACAAACACTGTTTTACTTCAACATTAATAATGTTCCATTTTCCTACTTGTCCATTTTAGGATTTTTTTTTCTCTAAGTGATTGATTGTTGAAATAAATACATAGATATATAAAGTGAAACATAAGCAAATGAAACTCCTGATAGTGAATCCATGCTCGTATTATATAAATGCTCTGCTTTGTAGTAGTTCTGCAACAGAGCTGTGGTAGAGGGTTGGCCTTACATATTTCTTGGCTGAACTGAATTTGGAGACCAAATTCTATTACTTGTCTACTTCACAGATGGGCAATTGTATGGAAAGTACCAAAAAAAGTCCCTTTCTTTGGACTACATCTACTTTGGTAGCTGAAAACATCTGCTGCAACTTAGTATTTATGCCCTTTTAGGACAAACAGTTCCTTAAGGACAAGATCCTCTGACCTCACAGTAATTTTGCACTGAGGCTCAGTGCAAAGCTTTCACGTGACGCTTGTTTGGACCAATCTGTTTATAGTCTTACTGGCAAAAAGTAGAGAAAGACGACCCAGGCTGGAAGTATAAAACTGGCTATGTAACCCCCAAACTGCTGCTATGCAAGCCAGCTTTCATCCAAGTATAAGCTGTACATGCAACATACTCATTAACACTGTAGTAGCCTGGTGTAGTGCCCAGGTACTAATGAATTCAGTGGGTTTGCCAGGGTGCAGCAGTAGGCTGGTGCAGCCAGCGTGCATTTAAGGTGCATGCTGCTAGGTCTACCTGGTGTAACACTGAGCCTAACAACTTTAATCAGGTCTCTGTTAGCTCAGCTGTTGTTGTACTGCGCTCTATTACGCAGCGTACATCATGGCTGATGTTTCTTCCCAACAAACAAGAATTACTTGTTTTTAAAATCAAAGGTAATGTACTTTCACATCCTTGTTTTTTTGCACCATCTTGCATTTATGTTTATGTTCCTACTTTATGTACTACCATAAATCTTGTTCATGTTATGAACCATTTTTATGCACCAAATTCCTTGTTTATACATCATTGATGATACCCATGTAATAGCAAAAGGGTTTTGGTTTTCTTTTTTCAATTTTTAGATGTTACAGTATGAAACTGAGTCAGATATTCTACAGTTAATATACTCTTAGTTCAGCTATGCATGCTATGGTTCTGTAACTGAATCTCCTGTACTGATACAGCAGTAGCAAACCACAAACACTCTATAGAATATAACACAAGAATACTGTGTCAAACAGATACTGCAGAGAAATGTTCATATATTATCACAGAAAAAAAAAGGGGGGGACTTATTACTTAAATACTAAGAAGAAAACCACTATAGCTTCAACACTAAAAGCCAATTATTACAGGAAAGCAATACTTTGCACAGTTAATCCTTTATCTCTGCTCATCTGTAATGTTACAACAGTTTGGGCAATATTACAGATTGATGACAAAAAAAAAAATTAATCCCAGGGAAGTGTATAAACTCTTATCCCTTATGCTTCATATTTAACAAGTACTTTCACTCTGAAATGAGCAAGTTGGTAACCTAAAGGTAGGATGAGGAACATGATCACATACAACCCCTCTTCTAGGGATGCTCCAGATTCCATAATCGTAACAATCTCACCTTTCATGAAAATAAATACCTAACTTTCATATGACACAATGTCTCTAACATCAGAATGATTCTTCAATGAGGGCTGTCTTCATTCTCAAAGTTTCTGAAAACCTAATCCATGATTATTGTATGCTGTCAGGTTAACAGTTCCTGAATGTTCCTATTGTTCTCTATTCAGCTTTTTAGTTTGTCATTAGTCATTAGAAACTAAAGCTACTGCTGTATTTTAATTTGAATACAATTCCCTGTGCTGATACAGTCTTTGGAAGCCAAACTTTGTCTCAAGAGAAATTTTACCGTTGAGTTGCTTGCAAAGCTCTCAAATTGTAATTTCTAGATGAAATAGAATGGTACATTCATAACAAAACTTGCAATAATGGAAAAACAAAGGATAATCTTGTGACAAAGATAACTTAAATTAATAAAATGGAAAAGCCCTAGTCAATGGACTACTGTTCCCACAAAATGGCAGATATTCCAGTGGTTCCTGAAACTCCTGTATAATCAGGTAATTATTAATTCAAACCTAGCAAGAAAAAAGGCAGGACATTCTTCATGTAAAAAAGAAAAAAAAAAGTTTGGACATTCTCTGTCAAAAGGCACTAAAAATGAGATGATGAACTTGCTGCTGTTTTAACATGACTTTGAATCAAATATGGAGTAGACGGCATATATCTATGACTTGTCAAATTCTCTAGCAAAGCTTTTCAAATGATTTGAAACCAAAAGATAACCCTTCTTCCCAGAGTACTGATAGCTGGAAAGTTGAATTTTTAGAAGATAATGCATCAGAAGAACAGCAGATTTTTTTGAGCAAGATGTAAATATATACAGCTGTTCCTTCTTTAACCATTTGACAGCATGCAGTGGTGCACTACACTCAACCAATAAAAGCAGTTAAGAGTGTGAATAAAAATACCAATAAACTTTGTGTCTAATCCTTTCTCAAAGAGGACTGTACCTCCTTTTAAAGCACAACTAGTGAATTCCATACACTAGTCTTTTAGTGTTTTCAATGCTATTGATTTACAGTGAATATTAATTTATTGAGAAACAGTACGGTGCTTTTCTCTGTGACTGTCTTACTCTAGCTGACTAAGAACTATTAAAATGTGCTTATCAGAGTTTTATGGAGAATAGCCCTGGAGGTTAACTTCATGTAATGCTTCTGATAAGCCCTGAAAAGACAGAATTTTGGCTTGTGTTTCAACCAAGAATTAAGTAAGCTTGCATTAGAAAACAGGATTTAAATAGAACTATGCCCAAGTCTGACTCATCATTGACCTTACCCATATATAAGCAGCAGAGGGTGAGTAAACAGGATTATATGCTCCCACCCTGTTTGGTTGTGCAGCAGATATTTCAAATGGCAGTGTCTTAGCACAATACACTATTGCTTGCTTGCTGAAAGAAAAGAAGATTCTACAAAAGGAGGTAAAAGAAAAAGGGAATCAGCTTATGATGTAGTATTTTTCCTTAGTCCACAGGAGAGTCACAAAAGGGTGTCAGGCTTCTCTGCAGGATGAATTCTTCCTCATGCTCAAGGCATTCCAGCAGAGAGCAAGGCACACAGACCTGGAAGAACTTGCTCTTATAAACTCTATTCCCTCAACCACAGCGAGATGGCTGACTGTTTTATGTCCATTAAACTGCGACACAATCTCCTGCCTTTATTTCTCAATGTGATAAAAGGTTTTCATAGTGCACCACATAGTGTTAGTGCAGTCTCTACCACTGTGTTCTGTATTTTGCATCCCAGAATGGACTCTAGCAAATGTAAGCAAAGCAAACAAGCAAACAAAACCTCCTTTTATCCTCTGGCCTTTTTCTTTCAACAGAACATAAATGTTACCTTTTTATTCAAGCAAAACTGAAAACAATACTGTCACTAAAAGATGCTGTCTGTTGTAATGCTCATGGTGTTTTGAGCTAAGTGAAAAGACAGTTAAAACCAATAAAGTAGTAAAGGAAACCATGGGGAAATTTGACATGAAAGTAAAAAGCAATGCAGAATCATGCATATCAGATTTGTAATGGAGTTCACTTTCTCTTCAGGGGAATAAAGTTAGCTATACAAAACATTTACACAATATGCTGAAGTTCCTTTCTGTAAAGATATGTGCATTGCAAGAGTCTTACTCTGTACAGAAATATCTGAGGCTATCAAAAGTCTCTAAAACTGTGCTTAGCTTTGGCAGCATAATAATGTCAGAATTCTTATCTTTTAACAGATGCAAAAATAGTCAATAAAAATTTATTATTGATTCCATGATCAGTGCAGTCTCCTCTAAGACAAATACACAGCTCCAGGAAAGATAGTCTTTATTTGAAATGCCTGCAGACAAATATGAACCTGTTTTCAGAACTGCAGGATGTTGTACTTGTCATGGAGAAAAAAATAGCAACATGCAGTACTCTTGTTGAAATAACCTGGGGACATGATAATAGAAGGATACAACTGAGGTGAAGTTGTAGGGAAGAGTAATAGTAAATTAATGAAGCTAAAAAAAACCCCAGAAAAACATTTAAACTTGCATGTCTCAGGTAGAAACTGCTCATGTGTCTCAGGTAGAAACTGTTTAGTGGCAGATTGCAGAGCAAAGCTCCAATTCATCGTGATAAATGAGCAAAAGGAGGTGCTGTACCAACATGCAGATACCATAGGCTCAGCTGCATTGCCTAACCAAAGATGCCTAGTGCCGTTTGGGCTACACTAGTCTGTCCTCCCTGACCCTGGGCTGCAACTCCAGAAGGACACAGGCCCCCTATAGCATATCTGCCAGCCCCTTGTGGGGTCCTGGATGCCTTAAGGAATGTCAAATAGCACCACATTCCTGTGTGTGGTCAACTGTGTTGACACCTTCATTGTTCGGTGTACATTTTAATATGTGCAGTTTAAGTTTGAATTTACTCTTCCTGGACTGGCTCTAATTCCTGTTCCCCCCCCTGCCCCCGACACTACATTAATAACTAAATAATAAAGGAACAGAAGCTTGAAAACAGAACGAATCACTCAGCAACCAACAAGTAAAGTAGGTCAGACCAAAGTTCATGTAGCGTGGGACCTTTCATCTAATAATGGCTTGTAGATGGTGTTTAGGGCAAAATATGGAAAGTGTGATACTTTCCAGACTATTTTCCCAGCTTTAAACAATCTACAGTTCAGGGACTTCCTCAAGCATAAATCATAGCTTTGTGTTGATAGATTTTTCTTCCACAACTATCAGAGGTCAACCAATCATTTATTCCAAGTGAGTGACTTGACTGTTTGCAAGGAGTTTTGTCCTGTTTTCAGCTGGGATAGAGTTAACTGTCTTCTTAGTAGCTGGTACAGAGCTGTGTTTTTGAGGTAGGTATGAGAAGAATGTTGATAACACACTGATGTTTTCAGTTGTTGCTAAGTAATGTTTAGTGTAAAGTCAAGGATTTTTCAGCTTCTCAACCCCAGCCAGCAAGAAAGCTGGAGGGTCACAAGAAGTTGGCACAGGACACAGCCAAGGGCACCTGACCCAAAGTGGCCAACGGTGTATTCCATACCGTGTGATGTCACATCTAGTATAGAAACTGGGGAGAGTGGGGGGATTGCCGCTTGGGGACTAACTGGGCATCAATCGGCAGGTGGTGAGCAATTGCACTGTGCATCTCTTGTATATTCTAATCCTTTTATTATTACTATTGTCATTTTATTAGTGTTATCATTATCATTATTAGTTTCCTGTTTTCTGTTCTATTAAACCCTTCTTATCTCAACCCATGCGTTTTAATTCTTTTCCCGATTCTCTCCCCATCCCACTGGCTGCGTGGTGCTTAGTTGCTGGCTGGGGTTAAACCATGACAAGTTTATTGACAAGAAAGTAAATGTTGTTATTATGGTTAAGACTGAACTAACTGAGCAGTGCATGTGATCTAACCAGTTTCTGGATGGTTCCTCTAGACAAAAAAAAATAAAAATATTTCTGTTTCTGAACATAATGGGTTTACACAATGTGACTTGGAATGTGTAATTTCAAATGTCATGGAGCAATAGTGGCAAAATGTGCTTTATATTGGTTTCACTGTCCAAAGTAGGATGCATTGCATTTTATCAAAAAGGACACTAACGTCAGCAAGATGAATGACAATATCTGTTAAAGTATGGCCCAGTGGAGAAAGAACTTCAAAAAAGAATTTGAAGGTGCTATACAATGTAGTTGAAAGATAAATTGGTAGTGACAGCCAGCTTTTTTTATATCGTGTCAGAATAAAGTTGCCTGACTTAAGGAAAGACACACCAAAAGAGGATGTAAATCCAGGAGCAGTTCTGCCCCACAGATTACATCAATAACTTTAAACTCATATGGAAATAAAATGGTATTTTCTCTTTCTTTACTTACAGTTTACAGAATCATCTAAGAAAATCATACCATTTTCTTTCTTTTTTCATATACTATGGGGTTTGCTAATAACTACAAATATTTTTTACATTGAGAATTTTAAATCCTTAAGATCACATGCTATAAAAACACTAAGACATCACACTTACACATGAGTATTTGACTGCCATGTAAGTCAGGGAAAAAATTTGCTTAGTTGATTTTAGATGAATCCCTTTGTTCATGCATAAAATCTCACTTTTACACTTATTTCCCCAAGGAAAAGCCTAAAACGTAGCTCTTACCAATCTAGCTCACCTTCATTAACGCTGAAAGAAAGAATAGGAGGAAGAAAGTATACTGTGCTTTTCCATGATCATGAACTAGCATATTGTTTCATCCATATGGCTTATAGCCTTATCTCAGGAACATATACATTATTTTGACCTCTGGATGACCTAAGATTAAACTGTTATAGGAAAAGATAGGTAACAAGGGACAGCTTAAAACTAACCATACTCCAGGGAGGGAGATAGACAGCCTGGTAACACATGCAGTGGAAATAAGTTGGCTGAATAAACCTCTCTTGGAGCAAACTGATGGCACCTTTCCCTCCCCTTACAACAAGCCACATAAACTTCCATCATTCCTGCAGACACTGTGCTCATAAGCAAACGAGCTCTTGAAATATTTCAGGGCTTTTACTGATAGAAATTTTGTAGGATATTTACCGAGAGCGTATACACTCTGTTTTAAACACAGTGTGACTACTCTCCTGGAAAACAGCACGGTACCAGCATGGGATTTGCTACCAGACCTCGCTTCCAGTGACAAGTGAATAAGAAGACATGACAACTCCTTGAAAGTCTCACCCAAGAACAATGATTACCTTTCAAGATTTCTGTGCTTGAAATATATGTCCTGGAAAGAAAACCATGAGGACAATATTTTTACTGTTGTATTTTACTGTAAAACAAATTGCATACCAGCACATTTTGGTGGACAATAGAGTGGTGTCTGAGTGTCTAGATGTACCTCAGAGCTATAGGTTAAAAACAAGTAAGAGAGTTTGTCTGTGGTTCGGGTTTTTCTTTTTAATTTTTAAAATTTAATTTCTTCAAACTATGAATTATTTCTTTACTTATCTATTTATTTTGTATATTGTAATCTTTTTTCTTTTTGTATTTTTTCCTCCTAGATTCCTACTCTCCTTTTCCCTGTTTCTTCCTTTTCTTTCTGTCACTGAAAAAGGAACAGGAAATGATGCTGGTAAAGAAAAACAGAAAAAGTATTCTCTGATTTAAAAAATTAATTACTTTAATGTTATATTTTTGGTAATTTTTGTTCCTGGTTTATACTGCATCTTATTTTTGCAGCAAGTTATACTAGCCCTCCCACATTTTTCATCTCATATGGTGTGGAATTTGTACTGTGCTAGAATGTCTTTAGAAACAGATAAAGTTCTTAAGCCCATATCTTAAAAAAACCTAAATTTATACAAGGATAATCTGAATTTATGACCACTGTATGTTATACATTAGACTGGAAAAGTTGAGCCAACACACCCTGTCTGAAATTCAGCAGGTGTTGAATTTGTAAGTGAAATGCTGGCAACTAGGAAAAGAATGGCAAAGATCTGTCTGATTTCAACGGAGTGTGAATTTCATCACTGCTTTAATGAGACAAGTAAAGAGCATTACATTAAACACATCTTTTGCTCTTCACAGATGCAGGCTTCAGACTTGCTTTTACTTATCAATATTTAACCTATCCTTGTTTTATCATCTCAGAATATGTTTCATTGAATGTAGCACTAAAAAGGAGTCTAAAATATTGGGTGGATCATAAAAGCAAATGTCAGAGAGAAAAGTAATACTTAAATTAAAAAACACTTAATTTTTTTTAACAAAGTGCTATTCACACCTCTTTTTCTTACATCTCTGTTTGTGATAGCACACATTGTTTTACTATGATAGCTTCTAAAGTGGTAATAAATAAGCGTGAGTGATGGTGAGTTTCAGGAACACTGTTCTATACCACTTGATTTTCATGTTACAGTAGCAAAAGGACCCTAGCAACTCATACATATAATTTTCCTTTTGTTCATTGGTTTTAACAAACTTGCACGAACAGCATTGTGAGCTCTCATGCTGTTGTCATAAATCTCTTAATAGCTAATGTTTTACATAAATATCTAGCTCTTGAAAGAGATTATTATGTAAATATTTCAGATTTCATTAAAGACAAAAAACATGTCTAGTGCCTAATCTTTACAACTCTGAAGACATAAGTAGGCCCCACCTCACAAGAAGAAGCCTTTTCCTAGCTCTTAAATCTCATGATTTTTAGACATTTGGGATCAGGAATTTGGAATATTTGGGAAGCCTTCCTCTATATCATAAGGTGTATTTCACTAGGACTTTGACTTAATTCTTCTTTCCTGGATGCCTTCTTTCTCTGTCAATAATTCATTTTTTTCTCCCTATACAATTTTCCTTCAGTAACACTTCAAAAACTTGACTGGGTGCCAGTATCCATTTCCACAGAATTATTCATCTTACATTCACACTGATGTTACTAAGATATGGATCATGTCATATGACAGTTCAGAGAGAATGGGAACACCCAAATAACTTCTCATCCCTCTCTGTCTTTTTATCAGCTTATTGGTACTCCAAATTCCATTGGTCCAAGGAAATATTGGGCCCTCTCCAGAAGGAAATGGAAGAACTGGTTATCTGGGACATGGAGAAGGCTGAGGTACTCAACGACTTTTTTTGCCTCAGTCTTCACTGGCAAGTGCTCCAGCCATACTATGCAAAGTCGCAGAATCCAGAGGCAGGGACTGGGAGAATGAAGAACCACCAACTGTAGGAGAAGATCAGGTTCGAGACCATCTAAGGAACCTGAAGGTGCACAAGTCCACGGGACCTGATGAGGTACATCCATGGGTGCTGAAGGAACTGGTGGATGAAGTTGCTAAGCCACTATCCAGTCCAGGGAAGCTCCCAGTGACTGGAAAAGGGGAAACATAACCCCCATTTTTAAAAAGGGAAAAAAGAAAGACCCAGGGAACTACAGGCCAGTCAATCTCACCTCTGTGCCCAGCAAGATCATGGAGCAGATCCTCCTGAGAACTACGCTAAAGCACATGGGAAACAAGGAGGTGATTGGTGACAGCCAACATGGCTTCACTACGGGCAAATCGTGCCTGACAAATTTGGTGGCCTTCTGCAATGGGGTTATAGCACTGCTTGATAAGGGAAGAGCAACTGACGTCATCTGCCTTCACTTGTGCAAAGGATTTGACACTGTCCTGAATGACATCCTTGTCTCTAAATTGGAGAGACATGCATTTGACAGATGGACCACTCAGTGGATAAGAAATTGGCTGGATAGTTGCATTCAAAGAGTTGTGGTCAACAGCTCGATGTTGAGTGGAGACCAGTGATGAGTGGCATTCCTCAGGGGTCGGTATTGGGACCAGTACTGTTTTAATATCTTTGTTGGTGGCATGGACACTGGGATTGAGTGCACCCTCAGCAAGTTTGCCAACGACACCAAGCTGTGTGGCGCAGTCAACACACTGGAGGGAAGAGATGCCATCCAGAGGGACACTGACAGGCTAGAGAAGTGGGCCTGTGTGAACCTCATGAAGTTCAACAAGGCCAAGTGCAAGGTCCTGCACACGGGTCGGGGCAATTCCAAACATTAATACACGCTGGTCGATGAGTGGATTGAGAGCAGCCCTGAGGAGAAGGACTCGGGGCTGTTGGTTGATGAGAAGCTCAACATGACCTGGCAATGCGCACTTGCAGTCCAGAAAGCCAACCGTATCCTGGGCTGCATCAAAAGAAGCGTGACCAGCAGGTCGAGGGAGGGGATTCTCTGCCTCTACTCTGCTCTCGTGAGACCCCACCTGGAGTACTGTGTTCAGCTCTGCGGCCCCCAACAGAAGAAGGACATGGATCTGTTGGAGCAAGTCCAGAGGAGGGCCACGAAGATGATCAGAGGGCTGGAGCACCTCTCCTATGAAGACAGGCTGAGAGACTTGGGGTTTTTCAGCCTGGAGAAGAGAAGGCTTCATGGAGACCTTATAGCAGCCTTCCAGTACCTAAAGAGGGCCTACAAGAAATCTGGAGAGGGACTTTTTACAAGGGCATGTAGTGATAGGACAAGGGGCAATGGTTTTAAACTGAAAGAGGGTAGATTTAGATTAGATGTAAGGAAGTTCTTAATTGTGATGGTGGTGAGGCACTGGAATAGGTTGCTCAGAGAGGTTGTGGCTGCCCTATCCCTGGCAGTGTTCAAGGCCAGGTGGGATGGGGCTTTGGGCAACCTGGTCTGGTAGAAGGTGTCCCTGCCCATGGCAGAGGGGGTTGGAACTACATGATCTTTAAGGTCCCTTCCAACCCAAACTATGCTATGATTCTATGATTATTTTTTTTAATTTCCAGGATATCTTGTACTTGAAAAGTGATTAAAGCTTCTGTAACCATAATCTAATAAGCTGTCTTCTGGTCTTTTAAATTAATGATATTAGACTTTATTCTCTAAAAAAACTTGTTTGAAACATTAATGGCAAATTTCAAAGATGAACAGGTAACTCTTTAGAACTTAGGTCTTAAATCTTATAATACTAATAATACAAAGACTAACAAATTAAGAAAAAGTCTGTTGTATTCTGTTCTTGGATGTATCTGTGTATAAATCAACAGAAAGAAAAAAGCAATTCAGTAGCAGAGAATTTGCAATACACAGTATTATACCAGAATCATCTTACTATAGATTGTTATTGGCAATAAAAAGGGAATAAAACTCAATAAAAGGGAAAATGTGATAAAAAAAATAAAATCTTATGAGTATTTTTTTGTGTGCTATCTTATGCAGTAGCATTAGAATTTTCATTTTTAGACAACTAGAATGACTAAGGAAAACTTCATTTTCTCATGGGTCAACACTTTTTTGTCACTACCTTTTTCTGGTTTTATATGAAATTTTCTTGCCATTTTATTAGATATGATATCTAGGCTATTATGTAGAAAGGGCTTCTGCTTTGTCAAGTAATATATTTAAGCAAACAAATGAGCCATCTCTTATTTTGTATTCCTATTGCTATAAATGCATACATACACACACATATATACATATGTGTATAAACACAGGTGATCTTCTTTCAATGGCATTTCAAGGCATTGTTCTGAGAAGATTGTTTTCTTTACCCTTGACTTATGTTAAGTATTCCACTCAGGTTAGGGAAGATGGTTGCCTGATTGCCTGCCCTATTTTTCTTTGCCAGAGCAGATAGAGTATGCTTATCTATTAAAAGCACTCCAGAGCTACATTAAGCTTGGATACCTGTGGAGCTTGTCAGCACAGGTTCTCACACAGGTCACTGGTTGCTGGGGCAGCCTCAAGAACAGAATAACAAGCACTATTTGATATGGGAAACACACATCTCTGTGTCTTTTTCTTATCAGCATACTTATAAAAAATCCTTTGGATAATGAAATAGAAAAGCTCTCTAGATAAATTTGGTCCTTTTTTAAACTTTTCTAATTTTTGTTGTCTTTGATACATTTATTTTTATTCTTGAATCACAGAAAGATTTAAAACCTTTGTAGTGGCTGGGACATTTATTTATCACCTCCAGTTCTTCTTGGAGAGACATCTCAGTTCAGAAAAGAAAGCTCATGGACACAGATAAGTAATTGACCACCTGAAAAAAAGAGGGACTAGAAATAAGAGCCATCAGACATGATTTGGCATCAAATCATACTATGACTACAGGGTTTTAGGGGTTTTAGGGGTTGTATTCAGTTGTGCGAGCATACCTGCCTACTGACTTAGGACATCTGAGGAGGCTGTTCAGATATCTACTACAGATCTGAGCTAAGAGCTCTAGGAGACCTATGGTTTTCTAGAGATGGAAGCTAGGTGGGAGAACTCTCAATACCTAAAAATGTATAACACCTTTATTCAGGAAACTAAACTGCCCCCCACTAAGTTTTGCTTTTCATTATTGTATTGTTATTTAATGGCATAAACCTGGGCTCAATTCAGGTGCCCACATAGAGGCAGTGGTTAACCAGTGAGATTCCCAGTGACAGCCTGCCAGGCACTCGATGGTCCTCTGGTGGTGGTAGGTTCTCCTACAGATCCTGTGTCATAGCTGATAAACTTATGCAGCTGTCTCATCTTCTCTCGAGTACCTCCGATAATACCAGATGCTTACATACAGACAGCTGCATCAAACTTCTGCATACACCTATCAATAAAATATCCTCCATAAAGAAAGTAAACATTGTGAAGATGCAGGTAAATCTTTTCCATTTTTTTATAGGAAGCTACTCTACCATTCTGAACCACTCTTGCATAATAGTAGGTGCAGGATATTGCACTCAATTCCCATGATTCTGGAACTTCCAGATTCCTTCTTAACTGAATACTTTTATTACCCTTTTGTACAGAAATTCTACCAGGACAACCAGAACTGCCGTATAATCATGTAAAGATTACTGTATACATGTTTCTATTTTCAGGATATACTTAAAATACCATAATGTTTTTGTTTCATATACGACTGCTGTTTTAAACCCTTGACCTTTTAAAGCAAAAATAACTATAAATTTACTCCTTAATGTATTTTCTGGCACTTTCCTTTTAACATAGAACTCTTACTTCCACACTGTTCAAGTTTCAGAGTGTACCAGAATTTAGCTGTAGATAAATATTTATCCATCTAGCTATAAACCATAGCAGATGTGCTATTAGTCTATGCTGCATAACCCTGGTCTCAGACAATCACCTAAAACAGATTCAGTAACTTGCCAGTATACATCATGCAGTGCCTGGTTATTGTCTGAATGACAGTCCCTCATTCTGTGTGTCTGTTTCTTGATTCATTAAAAATATTTTAGGAAGCTTTTCACAAACTACAACTCCATTAAGTAGACAATGGAAAAATTATGATAAAATAGAATCAAGTGAATCTTCATAATCATAATTTTGAGCTAATTTATTTTTTTTTTTTTTTAATTTTTGTTTTTATTTTAAAGACCTAGCCACTTTGACTCCTTCCTTCTCTCCCTTACAACCTAAGCTTCTTTGAAGCACTAGCACTACTGCTAAATTTTGTGTATAAGCATATATACTGTAGGGCTGTCCCATCTCATTTTAGGCACTAAATTTGTCCCACCTTCTTTTAGGCACTAAATTAGAGATAGACAGCTTTTAACCACAGATCTATCTTCAGGTAAGATTCCTTAGTAAGTGAATATATTGCCTTCTGCAGACGCTTGTCTCTGTAAGATGAATAGGTGACTTAAGGTCATCTAGCCTTCAAAGTGCTGGTTCCAAGTTGGTAGGGCACTTTGAAATCTAGGTAGAGAGGGTGATTATGTCTGGCCCACTAAATAAAAAAAGGGGCCAAACATCAGTCCTGGGGCTTGGAGTCAAGTGCAACAGGCTTGACCCATCCATACGACTATCTTCTACCTACACTGCTTAGACCTGTTTTCTTCCATAACAAATTTTTGTTCCAAGAGCTAAGTCAGAGCAGTCCAAAATAAAGATAGAGAGGGAGCTAAGAGTTAAACCGCAAGTACAATCAAGCATCCAGTGCTCAGGTTGACTCCCTGACTCTCTTTTACTTAGTAGTACAGGTGCATGCATCCATGAGGAAGCTGAAGGCACTATAGGTTTGTGTCAATCCTTTAAGTGAAAATAAAATAATAATAATAAAAAAAAAACCAACCAATTTTTTTTGCATATACCTCCCCCATATCTCCAGATTTTTCTGCCAGAAAATTAGATGTTGATTGTTGATCTTTTCTTGGAAAGTGATGATTTACAGGACCTCTTGGTTTCCTGCCTACTCCTAACATATGTGATGATATTATTTTAAATTTAAGGTTCACAACAAAGTTTCATTACTCAGCATTAAGCAGTGATCATGTGCTGGACATGGTATCTGGAGATGCAAAGGAAGAACTCTATCACACTAATACTTATGATCAACTTTGTAATAAACTAATAGAGAATTAAAAGAGAACTACTAACTAACTAGCAGGAAAAATGTTGAAAACTTCAGAACCTGAGTAATGCATAGTATGACAGAGAAAGAACACAAGCATAGGGGGACATTGTTACTTTCTCCAGGACTAAAGATTCTTGTCATACTTCATATGGTTGTTGTTGTACCATTTCTCTGTAGTTTTTCCTCCCAGCTGGCAGACTCGAAGGTCAGCTGGAGGCCAGTCACTTTCTAAACAGTACGTAAAGCAGCTTCTGTGGTACGGTATTTACTGTGGTGAATTAAGGACCTCTAATGTTTTTCCTATACAATAATAGTATACAATAATGTGCTAAACATTAATTAATATTCATTTCAAATATAAGCTAAAATAAACTAAACATATTAAAATATGATTAAGAAAGCAAGTTGCATAACCTTAGTTTGGATAGGAAATTTCAAGCCTTCAGGTCATCAGGTCACCATAGGCTTTTCAGGTCATCAGGTCACCAGGTCAGCATGGGATTTTTAAATTCCA
Organism: Astur gentilis; assembly: GCF_929443795.1. Taxonomy (NCBI): domain Eukaryota; kingdom Metazoa; phylum Chordata; class Aves; order Accipitriformes; family Accipitridae; genus Astur; species Astur gentilis. Next base: position 7,962,597 of record NC_064892.1, read on the forward strand.
TTTCTCACTTAGTAACTGGATTTTGACAACAGTGGCTTACTTTCTCTTTTTTTTCGAGTTGTGGGTTTTTTTTCTAACTTTTACTCCCATGCCAACACTTACTATTACATTAGCAGTCTGGAAAGTGAGATCTGTGAGACCTGAATCTATCTGAATCGGCAAAGGAGCTTGTGAAGTGTGCAGTATGAAATGTGAAAATTTATAGAGTAGTCCTGTGACAAAAAAGTTTTATCCAATTAGTACCTTCATTAAGTGACATTAAATGTTTAACTTTGGGAAATGTAGCTACTGTAACAATGCACAAATGAAAAGAGCAGCCCACTTCACCATTTTTCTCCCCAGCATATGCATCCTCAACAAAGTACAGGCAAAATGCAAACCAGAGCAGTAGCAACAATTGCTCTAGGAATATTCACAGAAGGAAGAGATTAGTCTTCTAAAGGGTACATGCAAAACAGACTACGTACATTAACTCTGAAGACACAATTGAAAAAGTTGTTGGAAGAGTGGAGAGACATTATGCATTAAGAGATTTCTAACAATATTTTTGAGAGTCTTAATCCCTTACGAATGGAGTTGATCTGAAATATGTTATGCAAATATTCATATGACCCTATTAACAAAGTGTATCTTTAGTTGTACGTTTGTTTCTTCTCCTGAAGTATATCATCTTGATTCTTTAGGACCTGTATTTTATAAATGTCAGGTCACAGTTTCTAGTATTCTATTGTCAGAAATGTATTCACCTTCCATGATACTATTCAAAAGTGCTTAACACTCAACTAGAACAGTGTTCATATTGAATTGGAGATGATGAATAATTCATACAGTCCAATTTAACATTTTTTTCTTGGCATTAGGTGACAATTTAGCATAGGGTGTAATTAATGATTTCTAAGAAACTGACATTCAAGGCGGTACTAGGTAACATCTAGAAAATCTGCAAAAACATGCTTTCACAGTTAATTTAATGCAGCTAGCTACTCTTTGTCACTCTTACGTATATGAAATTGTACTGCATGTGTTTGTGGTTTCCCCAGATACTTAGAAGACACTTAGTAATGCTGGCATGGAAATAAAAGATGAAATATTTCTTAATATCCCATCAGCAGGTTTTGACAACCTTGGCATTTCCACATTGGCTTTGGGAGGACTTCCAGACTGGTAATTTCATTTTATGTCTGGGTATACTGCCTTTTCCATTTTGCATAATGATTTTATATATTATGTCATATACAGTCTAAAACCGAGGCCCAGGACTGAACTGAAGGACATCCTTTATGAAATACTAATAATAATCCTATTAAAGACAATTGATCTTTGCCACTGTTTTAAAATGAGTCAAAATTCCAGTCCTTTGTTCTGTCCCAGATTCTGCCATAGATTTTGTACGTAACCTTGGGAAAGCACCATGAGGTCAATCTTTCCATATTGGATATGTAGGTATGTGCCTTTTGTGCCTATTTCTCTTGAGTAAAGTAGTCCCAATTACTTGTATCCCAGAAGGTGTGAGACTTCGGGCGTTCAATTAGTTGACGCCAGGCTGAACTGGGGCATGACAAGTGGTCACTCCAAAGTATGATGGTTCCTCTTCTCTCCAGGAAGTAGGAAATCCTGCAGCAAGGACAAAACCTGATGCAAGTTTACATAGGCTGCTGTGAGATTGCATTTTCATCTGCAGTTTTGTTGTCGCCGGCACAAGGCAACAGTCACTTTGTGTGTTGGGGGAAGCAGCTTGGGTGGTAACTGCTTCAGATGGCCTAGCGTTTTTATGATGCTGAATGTATGTTAACTAGACCATGTTGCTACTTCTACTAAATACAAAATTGTACTCTTGGTTTATTTTGTTTCTGTTGCTGTTGTGTGGGCTTGGGGTTTTTTTTGTGGTTTCCCCCCCCCCCCCCCCCAGGGTACTCAGAACAGGCTTAGCAGTAGACACTTGGAAACATTAAAGTTCTTATAGAATACCTATTGTCAGCAAGTTCAGACAACCTTGAGGGTCAATGACAGCTTTACTCTACTTCCACAGTTGTAAACCCATTTCAGTTATCTGATTTTCATGTTGCTGGTAATGAATCCCACTGGCAGAGTTAAGAATTGTGTCCTAAAATACACTTCATTATTATTCTCTAAAGCTTTCTACACTGGGAGGTGGCAGTGGACAGCAAATTTTCTTGAAGAACAATGCCTGTTGTGTTGCATAGGTCAGACAATCATATTGGTTTAGGGAATGTCACTAATGCTTATTTCTTCTTTCTGGAGACTCATTTATCTTCTAGGAGTCAACCCCTTTCTGAGCTAGAGTCAACCCATTAGTGATTGTCATCAGAATGCTGCTGAGCTAGCTCAGGTTTGCTATCTTCTTGTTTTACGAACTATGATGAATGAAATGTACTTCATGACAGTAAGTCTAATGATTTAGGGCTGGAACTGCTTTGGAAGTTCCCAAAGATTTTATTTGCAAGTTGACTTACATTATTACAAACTACAGAATCACAGAATTTATTTGGTGATAAGTCCTGGAGTCTTTATTCTACTTTCAAGCAAAATACTGAAATACCACACATTTTCTTACTTCTCACATTGCCTGGAAGATATGGTTAATTAGAATATAATAATTTGTATTAGAACAGAGCCTAAGAAGAAAACAGCTTAGAAACCTTGTTGCAGTTTAAACAATAAATGAAAAGCAAAGGTGTTATCCTGGGAATCATAACTTCTAGCACTGTGCTTGATATAGCAATACTTTCTTTCAAAGGAAACTTGAAACCCTGCAGAGAAAATAAACCCATTATTCCAGCATAGAAATATGTTTGGTTAGATTTTGCATTATTCATTAATGATGCTTTTTCCTTCATTGTGAGAAATTTCTTATCCTGGCTTACTGTTCAGAATAACAACAAATTTAAAATGTCCCATGTAACAATTATTTTTTAAATTTATTTTTTTTTAATCAAACAACCATAGGGCTGGGTGGGAAACAGCAAAATTAACCTTAAAAGATGTACAGTGCATTTTCTGGCATTTTTTTTCATCTGAGATGCCACTTGCAGCCTGACATAGGAGCAAGATGGTTTTTGTCCATCTGCAACCTCACTAAAACCTGAGTTTTGAGAAGCTTGCCTGGTTAGGCCTGCAAGATTCGGTTTTCAGTACCCAAAGTGTAAGTACTCTTCTCCTGAATTGCCTAACTTTATAAATCTAATGAACATGCCTAATATTAGCACTGTATTTGCACTAAGACCACTCTATTATCACAGCAGAGAGACAAGCAGCTCTGAGTGATTTAGAACTTATTTTGATTGTTTCTCTCCATTGGCTGCAGAAGGAGACGTTATTACTTCTAGTGAAAATCATAGTGCTGTATGTAGTGTTTATATGCACTTTGCAGCCATGCTAATACACTGATAGCTACTTGTGCTATAGACAAATACCTTTAGACTAGTATAGGTACAGAGAAAGACAACTTGGATGATACAGAAGACTGTATGTCTGAATGAGAAATGTCTTTAAATGGACTAAAATAGTTTATCTAGACTAACAAAAAGAGATGAGGTATATTTGCTGTCTATAGATGTTTTGGAATGCAAAAGAGGTAAACACTTCAGATAAGATTTACTTTGGCTGAACATAAGGAAAACTGAACTATGCATAAGATAGGTTTAAATAGGAAATTAGAAATAGCTTTTTAACCACTAGAGTACTGTGACTGTGTTGCAAATTTCCAGTAAACCTCCTACTGTCTTTCAGAGGAGAAATACATGCAGATATTCATATAACTGTACTTGAAGCCCATATGGATTATTGGGGCACAATTTCAGTACTATCTGCCTTATAATCCAAAACTATAACTTTGTGTTACACTGGATATTTAACAAAACAAATCAATTTTTTCCACTGGCAAGTTGATTTGTGATTTAAAATGTAGTCATTAGGCTATATATGTGTATCTTTTATTAACTGCATTTTATACTTTATGTATTATATATTATTTGTTATAAAATTATCATATAAAATACTCATGTGGTTTTTATATAGTATATATACAATTTTTTTCTGAGATGTTAGAAAACAATCTCCAGATTTTCTTGAAATGATCACATATGCACATATGTATGTATACACACATACAGATATGTAGACTTATTTTTTACATAATCCCTCAACCTTCCTGATTTTAGTTTCCATAATTTTCAACCATGCCACCAGCACAGCAAAAATCATCGTTTCTCTCCCTGTTGTTCCACTTCTTATGTTGCCTACCACACCCTACCAGAACAGCTGGGAAACCAGGAGAGAAAACTGATTATTGGAGAGCAGAAGATACTTAAGAGGGAAGATCCAGTTTAACTTGAAAGGAATTCTAAAGGAATTCTACTTTTATCATGAATCAGCAGGAATTTGTAATCTTCTCTGACGGAACAAAGGCAGGTGGAAGTTTATAATGTAGGTAACCAATGTAACAGTTAAATGTAGGGACAGAATGAATTATGTCAAAAGAAACCAAAAACTAATTAAAAAAAAAATCAGCCAAATTAGTTACTAGTTGAAGTTTTTGACGCATCTGTTGATATTCTCTGTCTCCAATGACTTGCTACATCTTCAGACAGAATTGTAAACTTCAGTTTTGGCCCAACCCAACATTTTTCCCATTTAATTGTTAAGGAATTACAGTGTCAAAGTCTTTTAGGTGCAGGGGGGATGTGGTGGGTTGACCTTGGCTGGACGTCAGGTACCCACCAAGCCTCTCTGTCACTCCACTCTTCAGCAGGACAGGCGGAGCAGAGAATAAGATGGAAAAAAAGACTCGTGGGTTAAGATAAAGGCAGTTTAATAAAGCAAAAGCAAAGGTCACATGTGAAAGCAAAGGAAAACAAGAGATTTTATTCTCCACTTCCCATCAGCAGGCGATGTTGGGCCACTTCCCGGGAAGCAGGGCTTCAGTACGCAGAGCGGTTGCGGCGGAAGACAAACATTGTAATAATGAATGTCCCCCTTTCTCTTAGCTTTTATTGCTAACTACGACGTCATATGATATGGAATATCTCTTTAGTCAGTTTGGGTCCGCTGTCCTGGCTATGTCCCCTCCCAAGATCTCGCCCACCCCCAGCCTGCCCGTGGGGGGAATGTTGGAGAGAGCCTTGATGCTGTGGGAGCCCTGCTCAGCAGCAGCCAAAACACGGGGGTTTTTATCAGCACCTGTCTAGCACCAGTACAGAGCACAGCACTACCAGGGCTGCTGTGGGGAGAATTAACTCCATCCCAGCCAGACCCAACACAGGGGAATTAATATTAATACATTTGACCTTGTTTAGCAATAAGAAACAGAGCTCATGTAGGGATTCATTACATTAAATAACACCAAGTGGAACTGAGTTGCCTTACACAAGTGGAGAGAGAAGATAAGATAATTGCTGTTTGTTTTAACGACTTACTCATAAGGCATATAGTCATGCCCTAAACTGCAGGTCAGATATACAGGCAGACAGGGGTAAACTTTTACATCTGTGAGGTTTTGATCACATCATCCTCATTTACTTTAATGGGATTTGGGCAGTGACAGTCCAACAGACATCCTGCAGGCAGTGATAAGAGGTAGACTGCACAGAGAATTTCCAAAATCCTTTGTAACATGTCTGCTTCTTGTATTTTAGCTGAAAGTTGAATAGTATAACTAAAATAGCTCAGTGGGTATCATGAAGAACATTTCACACACTAGTGAGCTTCATATATTCCAAAGCCTAATGGAAGGTACAAGAGAGGATAAAATGTGTTATAGATAAGGAAGTTTGATCAAAATAGAAGTGATGGGTTCATTTTTGTGAGGCATACTCTGTGCCTACTGCAGAGAATATTTTGAGTTATTCTATACAGATAAAATTATAAAATACTTTTTACTACTGTTTTCCATTCAGCAAAGATAAAAAAAAAAAAAAAAAAAAAAAAAAAAAAAAAAAAATTGCTCTGTGCACCCACCCAGGAGGCCATTCTTGCTGTCCTGGCAAGTTCCCAGTATAGCTGCTTTTTTTCCTAATGGAGGGGAAAAAAAAGTGTAGGCACAAATACAGCAAAACTTCCTGAAGACATGTCTCACAACAATATTAGATTAGCAATGAGAAAGGAAAATGATGCAAAAGAATTCCCTAGTCTATTAGAAATCTTCCTAAGCAACCTGCTCTATTTAAATATAGCTGGTGAATGAAGTCTGCCTAAAATTAACTCTAATGTAACAACAGAAGTAAATTGTAGAAATCTATGGCTTTGCTCTAAGGAGAATGTGTCACCAGCCCCATGTCATTTAAATTAAATATAGAGGCTGTCAGTTTAAATGTCCCAGCTGATCTCAACTACTGATGTAAAGCAAAGAGACAGAACAGGTCTCTAAGATACCAAGAAGTCAAACGATAAAATGTTTTATGGGCAAAATACAGTACCCTGAACTGTACTGGGAAAAAAATGGGAAGACACAGAAAATGTTGCAGGATTGGTGCAACAGTTCTTTGCATGTAAAACACTGCTAGTAGCAGAGCAAGTGTATTTTTTCATAAATATACTTTCTGCATGGTTTTCAGATGCAGATTTAACTTCAGTGGTATACATCTGTAAGTGGTCTACAAGTGACTCTGGTAGTATTTTGTGAACAAAAAACCCCCAAAACATACTTGCATCAAGACCACATGCATTCGGGTAAAGCTGATTCAAACATTGAAGGTACTTCAAGTAGTAAGACAAATTGAGAAGACTTACTTTAACACACTTCTGAAAAGTTGATTTCTTATTGTTGTGTAATTAGATATATGACTGCTGTCTGTTTCTGGGACAAGACCGAGGTATATTTGTTATAACCATATAAATCTCATGCCTTTTGCATTTGTATTACTTCAGTGTCCTGGTTTCAGCTGGGATAATTTTCTTTCTAGTAGCTGGTGTAGTGCTATGTTTTGGGTTCAGTATGAGAATAATATTGATAACACACTGATGTTTTCAGTTATTTCTGAGTAGTCTTTAGACTAAGCCAAGGATTTTTCAGCTTCTCACACCCAGCCAGCAAGAAGGCTGGAGGGGCACAAGAAGTTGGGAGGGGACACAGCCAGGACAGCTGACCCAAACTGGCCAAAGGGGTATTCCAGATCATGGGATGTCATGCCCAGTATATAAACTGGGGGGAGTTGGACATGGGGGGGAATTGCTCCTTGGGAACTAACTGGGCATCGGTCGGTGGGTGGTGAGCAATTGCATTGTGCAACACTTGTTTTGTATATTCCAATCCTTTTATTATTATTATTGTAATTTCATTATTATCATTATTATTTTTTTCCCTTCTGTTCTGTTAAACCATTCTTATCTCAACCCATGAGTTTTACTTTTTTTTTTTTTTTAATTCTCTCCCCCCATCCCACTGGGTGAGGGGGAAGGAGTTTGCGGCTACGTGGTCCTTAGTTACTGGTTGGGGTTAAACCATGACATTCAGACATACTCCCATGTTGTAAAGTGACCAGATGCACAGAAAACTGATGTGCAAATATTGAGATAACAGTGTATCCATTCACGTCCCTCAAAATCCATGATAAGTGTCACAGATATACAACAGAACAGTTCAAATCCCATAAAACTATTTATGTAAAAAATCAGATAAAGAGAAGGCAAATACATAATTCATCCTTCAGGACATCCTAATTATAATTATAATTTTCTGCTGATTAGCTGCAAAAATGTCTTCTTTTTAATGAAGTAATAAAAAAGTCCACTTTACTGCTTAGTGTATATTCATCTGTTACAAAAAAATTGTCTGGTTTTCTGCAGCCACATTTTTACACAACATCTAAATTTTAGAAAAAAATAAATAAAACTAGCTATTCTTTAGGTGGCCAAATGCTGGTATCAACTAGTTCACTAAAAAGAGGCATCTTGGAATTTCTGAAAATCCTTCAAGTACTTTCTTTAAAAATGGCAACTTTTGGCTCTAGCCCTCGTTTATATGCTAAAAAGTGCTCATTGTCTTCCATATGTATAGCATTCTTCATTAGTATGTGCTTAATAAACCTGCTTATGAATGAATATCTTCGTTTTTCAGATGTGAAACCTAAAGTGCAGAAAAATCTCTTGTTGGGTCTCACGCCTTAATAGCAGGAAAAAATAAAACAGAAATTCCTACAGATATCTTGATTTCTGTTCTACTACCCCAACTACAAAGCAATCTTTCTTTCTCCTTTGCAAATACATTGGTGAATAGTAAATGACAACTGAAATGAAATGACAGATGTCTTCAAATCTCCATACCCTGAAGTATCTACTTTAGAAGAAAGTCAGGTTTAAACATTGTTTTAAAGTGTATTTAAATTTCCTAATCTGTTAATTAGTGAGTCCTGGTTGTTGATTATCTCTGCTTATTTTACTTAAGTGACTAGAGGTCACTGAAATGTTTCTTTCCTCAAAAAAATAATATTGTCTCCATAGAGTAATTCATGTTAATTCACGGTCATGTGGCCTTTCAATCCATTAGTTAAATTAATGAGACTTCACTGCTTTCACCCATGCACCCTTAATTAAAAATGTTGAGAGGAAGAGGGGCACAAAGAAATAACATATGGCATTATAAGTGTTGTGCCCAGGAGAACTATTTAATAACAGCTCAAGCTAATTTATTGTTAATAAAACCTAGTCGCTCTCTCAAAATGTATATGATAATGTGCATTATAAAATTTGTTCACTATTTTTTGCATCAGCCTTGATGACTAATGTTTCATGCTTCTCAGTAGCAGTAAGGTGGAATATTCAAAAGCCACAACTAAGAATCTGAATATGATTGTACCAGAACATATTTTGGTCAGAAGTCATGGTATCTAGCTGCTCTTCATTACTGCTGCTGAGTTTTGGTAGAATGAGTTAAGCATGTATTGTTGACAGATCCGCCTGAAATCTATTGAAGAAAATATTTACTCAACATGTGATATACTTTGTTTCTTACTGGGTCATTTTCTGAGGCTATTGATGTAGCCTAAATAAAATATTAGAGAACAAAGGAAAGAGCTAAAACTAAAACCCAGACACTTCCCTCTGTCATGCAAACAACAGGCACGCGAAGGTATCTGTAGAAAAACAAATGGTGCCTGGAGAGTCTGGGAAAGTGAAATGAATGGCTCAAATTAATGGCTTATTCCCTTCCAATTTCCTGAGTCTTAAGAGAAATGAGGGCTCTGCACAAGCGCTGCCCTAGTCTATGATATGCACACACCACCATCCCAAAGAGCTCCTGCTGGGAACCCACCAGGAGGCTGGTGCTGCAGCCCTGCCCCAGGTACCCTTGAAGGTGCCTGGCGCACGGCAGCAGGGAGAAGTCAACAGTGGCACAGCTCCAAAGGTACTTGGGTAGCCAAAGGAAGAGGGACAGAAGAAGAACAGCTAGAAATAGTAAGTCTTTTATTTACAAACATCTGAATTATCTCAGCTTGCCAGTGGTTCCCTGCATGCAACTGCACCTAAAGAAATGGTCAAATTTCATTCACAAGAAGAACTCCTAATTCTTGCTATCTCAAAGCTGTATATTAGAGCTGTAAGTCCTTCCTTTCAAGGACAGCACAATCAGTCATTTCTCAGTTGTTCTCATTCACACAGAATCATCTGACTCCCTCTTGGTAGGATTTCCCAGGTTTCCCCTTTAGGAACTAAATTAATGCTCTGCAGATGGATTTTAGTGGCTGAATTCCAAGCTCCCTGTGTTCATTGGCAATCCATTATATCAGTATATATCCAGAATAACTTCATTCGACTCCATGACTAGTTTTCACTGAATGCTTTAAATACTCAATGCTGTATTACATTTCTACTAATAAGAAAAAGGTGCAAGCTGGTCACACAAAATAAATATATTAATGCATGCAACTGGGGAGACTTAATTAAATGAATCTCTATATGATGGCAAATAATAACAGTTATAATAATTAATAATCGATGCAACTGGCTCTGTGGTGGATATTATTGCAGGATGTTTTTTAAGCTTTTTCCCCTCAGGCTTTTATTTAAATTTTTTTCTTTATTACTAACAGAAAAGTTAATGACAATTTTTAGAACTGAATGATAGAACACTTCTTTCCACTTTCAATTCCTCCACCAGTTTTCTAGTGGTGGGAAATATCTAAATCTTGCTTATTTTTCACCATTTCAAATAATAAAAGTTAATAAAAATGGTGACAAATCATGATTTTTTTTCACAACCAATGTGGGATTTTTCTCCATATCATGTTTATTTTCTGTCGTTAAAAGTTTAATGTATCCTGGATGAAGAGAATTCCTGAAGATAATCTGTGTCATTACTTAATCCTTGGTGTTTTAAATTTAAAACTAAACCATAATTTATTTCATTCTATTATTCCAAGATGGTCTTCCTCCTTCCCAACACTTTGTTTATCATTCTGGCCTTTCTGACTGTGTTTTTTGCCACCCAGAGAGATTAGCTTTCTTGTGTTTTAGTTCTCTGAAATAACCACAAGTAAGGACAGAAGAGTATCAGCTACTGTAAAGGACAGTCAGAACTACACAACAAGTACAGGAGAGAAGAAGCAATTGCAGGAGCACCACTTTAAACCATCTTAAACTGTTGCAGAACTGTACTTTCAGTTGTTTCAAATACCTGTATTATACATATTTTATATCCACTTTTAATTAGCATCTGGAAAAGCTAGATGCATTAAGCCATTTTATTTCTTTGTTCTATATTCATTTCTTTCAAACCCTTAACTAAGTCATGGTTCTTGAAACTTCATTTTACTTCTTTTAATCAATCACTGCTTCCATGAGAAACATTCACAACAACTAGGGAATTTCCTCTACAGAAACTCGCCAATACATATCCAACCCCTGCCTAATTTGTATGACATTCAGAACAGGCCATCTTATCACTTGTGGTTTTAGCATGAATTCTTTGAATTACATTGAGAAAGCAAAAGAGAGAATGAGAACATTAACTGAATTTGCTCTCAGTTGTTTTGGATCCAGGAAGAGGATCAAATTATGCCTACAATACTGCAGATTTTTTTATCTGATCACTTTCCTGGCACAAATGATTTTAGTTACACTGACTTCCAACATTTCAATGTGGTTTTTTTTACCTCCCCTTATCAAATACCTGGTTTGCAATCATATTTATTACTTGACACAAAACAAAATTAGTGAGAGTCCGCAAACAAAACTTTGAATAAAATGGCACCATCTGCTTTGGAGACCTAGGACAGTTGTTTTAGGAAAGAACTCATGCTGCACTGTGAAAACCCAGAATAATCTTTCTGACAAATACACAAGGTAAATGTTCACGCTATGCAATATATGGGTAAGACAGCAGCCATTTCCAGCAAACACCTTGAGCAAATCAGTTGGACAGTACCAGAATTACCTCCTGCTTTACCATGGAAGCAAGCCAGGATCCCGCTACTTGGCCGCCTCCCTTTCCTCTCTCATAAAACATGCGCACACACACACCCAGCAGCTCGCTGTCACCCGGCCTTCCACCAGCATAATATATTTGCCAAGTAAACTGGTAGATTCCACCCAGATTCTAGTATCATGAAACGTCATCTCTTTTTATTTGGCTGGAGATAAGTTTGGTCTCATGCAGTATACAGTAAAAAAAAAGGCAGGCAGAGGAAGAGACTCTAACTTTTCACTGAAATGAGACAAAATACTGTGAGCCATATGGAATATATAGACAAGGGAATTAAACAACAAAGTTTTCCCTTTTCTACTGGTAGTTATCTGAGCTACAGAGAAAGGTTCGTTCAGTTGTCTATGGGACAGTAAGCAAAAGCATTTCAAGCTAGCTTTCAGCATCTGCTTCAGTGCAGCCATTCAGTCTACACAATACCTGTATTTGACTGGCCTGACCAGTACAGATCACTAAAGACAGGTCTCTAAGATGCTTTATCAATTATCAAAGAGGCACAATAAATGTGTCTGAGGAGCAGAAGAAACAAAGAGTAGTAACATTTAGCTCTAATCTACAAATGGGATAACCTGTGCTCCAGGTCTCCCTCATCCCAAGCAGGTTCATGTCCCCTACTTTTTGGTATGAACAAGTCTAGGCCAAGATGAAGACTCAAATGAGATGACTCTTAGCCTTTCACTAAAGCTGAAAGACTGTACAAAAATAAACACCATATGCACAAATGCAGGGATGGAATAAGTAAGTGCAGATTTGCTTCTATGTCCCAGCTAAAAAAAATACCTGTTTTCTATGTTCCAAAAGCTCTCTGGTTTATTTGGTAACAAATGCTAAACACATAAACAGTACTTACAGCACAGAACAGCAAGTAAAGAATAGATATACATTGCAAGGACAGATCAAAAGCTTAATGATGTCAAGAAATGTTTTTTTTCACTGTTTGTTTTCTGAGATTTTGAGCAAGACGCCCCAAAAAGGATACAGCTTCTGTGAATTTATCATCTCAGATATTCTCAGTGTGGAGAACACAAGATACTGCAGTATAGATAAATTGATAATTTTGGTGTTCTCAATATATAAACACATGGTTTTATGTTCTTTTTCCCAGTGCTGGCCTTAGACGGAGATATTTATGTAGTCATTCACTTGAGCTTGTATAAGGAGCTGTTCGGTTTTCAATCTATTCAGGTGTTAATTTTGTATTTAAAAGGTAATTACGATATTTCTAATCCCAGGTGCATTATTTTCTCTTAGTTGAGGATCATAGAAAGGGGAGAGTGGGGGACAGCAGAATTTTATTTTTTTAAATTAAAAACTTAGCAGGTCACCTTTTAATAGATTTATCTATGCACAGGGATTTATACATATTCAGTAAAGACATAAAAGTAGAGATGGCAATTAAGAACTGTCCTATGGGATATTATTATATGCAGCCTTCCTTCCCCATCTGTAAAAAGCTAAGTGTTTCCTATCAGATGTCAAACATCCTAAGCGCCACTGTCAATAGGCGTTAAAGTAGTAATCTGTTTGTAAGGCATGCACAGCTCTGTGCAGGACCGGATCCTAAATACAATGAATAACCTTCTGAGGTTTCAAATTATGCTTGACATCATACACAGAAAACACAGATGGAAATATCTTTACTGTTCCTCTACATGTAGGCAAAAGATAGAAGTGCCGGTTGGTACTGCCATGAAAATTCAGCTCTGGAACATCCCTATCCAGGGAGCTGGGTAGAAGGGGAGAACTGATGTAAATCAGATCAAAAATGTATTTGATCAAGCTAGCCTGGGATAAGTGATTCAGCAAAAGAAGATGCTCAAAACACCAAATCCTTTTGTTTCTTAAAATATAGCTGGATGACTGTAAAGTGTTAAATAAGATGTCTAGGATAGAGGATGGGAATCACATATCATGTTAGAACAGATGACCAGCTTTTAAATTAAGGCTAGGTGAGGCAAAATCTGCCTCAGAACAAGGCAGAACAAAACTCTACTTTTATTGTATCTTTAGCTTTTTAAATTAGTCCTTTAATTTGCCCTTTGTAAGCATTCTGCATGGTACAACAGAGAGGGAAAGACGACCAGTGACTTTTGGAACAATGCTGATTTCATGAAGTGTAAGTGAAGATATCCAGTAAAGCATTAGTGTAATGCCAGTGCTCTTAGGCTGCGAATTACTCTGACCTTTATGAAAATTACCATGGACAAGCTTTCTGTCCTGTAATTACAGGAGCAGTTGAAGAATTGGCCCTTATGACAAAACTCATAATTCCTTTAATCACTAGCCTTCAAAATCAAGTGTTCTTTAGACTTAAGAAGGAAAAAAATAATAATAATTGAAATGCAGTTTTATTATTAAAATGCTAATGAACTCAAAACGGGGACAATCACAAGTAATGAAAATGTTTTCATGTATTTTTTTCCTTTATTTCCTTATTTTAGGAGTCAGCCTCATTCTTAATTTGGAAATATTTAAATGCTTGTTTTGAGTGATTTATATCTCTATAACAATATCTTTGATGTGTTGGTTGCCTCAGTATCTTTCTTTACAGTGCCTTACAAAAACAACCTTCTTTGGCTTTTTTTTTTTTTTTTTTTTTTTTTTTTTTTTTTTTTTTTTCATTAGAGCCAGGATACTTGTATTCAGAAAGGCACCTGAAGTAATTTCGAACAGCAAATAGTTGTACAGAGAGTTAATAAAGAACTGTGAAGTGGAGCACAGATATAATAAAAGATTATATCACAACAGATAAAAGTTACAGCGGTGTTTTTCTCACTGGGATTTTGAAAAGGACTTGAGTTCAATTACAGTGTTAGGTACTTTAATTCTCATTCTCTATTTGCTATAAATAAATCAGGAACAAATTTACCAAGTCAACTGACGAACAATATTCATTATTTTAGACTACTTTAGCCCCAAACTTCTAGAGGGGTAGGAGTAATTCACCTAGATAAGTCCAACTGAGGCCATTTCTAAGAGAGAGCAACATAAAAAAAGAAACACATGTGCTTGCATATGGAATATTCTCTGTTTATTCCTGTATTACACAGAGAACAAAGCATCTTTTCTTTGCTCAATATTTCTTTTTTTCAAAATTCAATCTTTTATACTTTAACTACCAAGGATTTTATTATTCATATCTTATCAGATTCACCAACATCACTTTCAGTACTTAGCTAAGGGAATGACCTTTGGAGTCTAGAGTTGTCTTAGAGTACTCTTGTGGTCACTGAGAGAGATACATCTCTCTAGGGCACAATTCTGAGTATCCTCTTGCATTTCCCTGTAGAGATATCGACTTAATGTCAGTATCTAGTATGTAAAATAAAAGTAAATGAGTCCATGTGACAATGGTTAACATACACATTTGTTTGAATCGTCAAAAGCACTTGGCCTCCACACCCTTATGACTTGAAGTGATAGATTCCACAGGTTCTTACTGGGCAAACCCATGCCATGCTACCTACGAGGGAAAGGCAGGCAGGTTGGCTTAACCCTTCCTTTAAGACCAAGGAGAGCAGAACACTCCTCCAGGATTTCTGAACACCAATTGACCTGGCCTGAGCAGTAGTGCGACTTTGATCAGCAGCCAAGTATTGAAATGTTCTGAATAACAGACCGCTGAGCATATGCAATCAGTGCAATGCATCCAGAACACATAAAGCATACCGTATATGTTCTGGCCATCTGTGCAGCTCATAGGCAATTGCTCAAGTGCATCCCAATGTGTCAGACTAACTGTATGTCCCTTGTACATCACATACTCCCAATTTTCCTGAAAGAAACATTTGCAGAAATGGAAGAGATGCATCTTATATAATTTGAAGTAGTTACACTCGTGTTAAAACCCCCTCTCCTCAGTTAGATTGGACATTATCAGCTATTGTTTTACTGCCATGAGAAAGGGTCATACAGCAAAGACTGTCATATAACCTAAAATGTACCTGCTGTGTAGTTCACACGTCTATCAAGTTTTTCTGCTTCTCCTAAGTTAAACAATCCAAATAACTTAAATATTTCCTCCCTTGGAATCCTTTGTATCTTTCTAAATATTTCTATAAAAACTTTCTGGAAGCATGCACTCCAGAGACCTGCAGGAAGGTGGATTGCCATGGATCGAGATCTTTTCAGAAGATGCTACTGAGAACATTTGTCTTGTTCTCAGCAGTGTCATTTGGACCCAGACCCTGATTGCTAGGACAACTATTTCAGTGGAGAGGTTGTGAACATCCTGAGAGTAAGAAGACAATACATCATTAATGTATCTTGAGGGTTGCATTAGTTTCTGGATCTATTCAGAATGAGGCCTTTGGGTGTGATAGGAGATGATTTGTGTGACAATTCATCTTCTCCCCTCTGAAAGATCCCCTGCTAGACTCAAATCCAGAGCAGTGCGATAAATTTGGTGTGTGCATACTGCTACCACAAGGCATGGGAGGGACAGGTAAATAAAATACTCTCTTAAGAGCAAGATGTGGATACCCACCACATGCACTGCAATCAGGGATAAGATGCTGGTCACATATTCAACTGATGAAAGCTAATTTATTAAAAGATACATGAAAACAAGCTAGTATGCCATACATAAAAGAATACTTATTTCTCACCTCAGACTTCATCCTTCTTGTGTGATTGAATTTTTTGTTTCGTTTCAGCTATGACCTTTGCTGGTCACCATAATTTTATAAAATAAGAAGGCTTTATCTACAAAACCTGTATAAGAAATGAACATAGTTTGCAAAACAAAATTATTCTTTATAATTCCATGCTGCTTTCTTACCAGGACTTTACCATCTTGGAGCTGTTTGTGATTGTCGCCCTAGAGCATTGTTTCTAGTATTGCTGGAATGGAAGTCCCATGTGTGGGACTCTGCCCACCATGTTCATTTCTTCCTCTTTTTAAAAGTAAAAAGGAAAAAGAAGACTACTTAGGTTTGCATTTAGTTTGCTGCTACTGCTCCTCATTATCCATGACTCATGAGAAATAGAATCATAGAACAGCCCAGGTCAGAAGGGCCCTTGAAAAATAATCTGGTCCAACCTTTCATGGAAAAGGGGACCTACATGAGATTATTTAGCATCCTGTCCAGTTTGTCTCGAAAACCTCCAGTGACGGGACTTCACCACATCCCTGGGGAAGCTGTTGCAGTGATTGTTGTCACTGTAAAAAATTTCCATATTATATGAAGATGAAACTTCTTCCTGTGCAACTTGTACCCGTTGCCCCTTGTACTCTCCATATGCTTTCTTGTGGAGAGAAAGCCTCCGTCCTCTTTGTAGCTACCCTCTAAGTACTGGAAAACTGTGATAAGATCCTCCCAAGCCTACTCTCCTCTAGGGTGAAAAGACCTAATTGGTGTCTCCAGTTAGTAAGTACACCAAAATATGCAGTCATTGGGTTCTTGACTACCACTGACTTGCAGAGAGTAGGACACCATTTGTCCTTCACACCTTTGAAAATCTCTTCTACCTATCAAATGGATCCATTAAAATCTTGGGAAGCACAGCATCTCAGCTGGCTGATTTGCACATGTTCAACCTTACCTTTACAGGCTTTTTTCCCTTGCTAATTATTCATATTACTTCTTTCCTGAAGAGAATTTTCAATTGAAAATAACGTCAGCTATTTTTAAATTACCATTTGTTTCATTGCCTGCACTATTTCATCCTTTTGATAGATCTACTTTCTCCCCAGTAATTCATTTGCCACTGATGTATTTGTATAAGACTGTCTCTTTCACATTGACCTCTATGGTTAGCCTCAACACATTTTGATTTTTTGCTGCCTTAATCTTATCCTCAACACCAATAATATGCATAATATTACCTGGAAATCCAGATAGCATTGTTACCATTACAAGTCAATGAATGCTTTCACCTTAGATAATAGTTTTTGCTGGGGAGTAAATTCAAAGATAAGTGTGTTAAGAATGCATAAATGATTTTGCTTGAAGCCTCAGCAGGTACTAAGTCACAACCCATTAATCTTTTCATATACTCCTCAGCACAAACAATTACTATCCCACTATAATGAGTCTATAAAAATAAGTCTAGTGATGTTAAATATTAAAATTTAAAACAAGCAGACAAACAAAACTTTAGACAGTATTCAGTGAATCTTAAGTACTGCTAAAGTGAGTTCAATACATATACACAGAAGCTTACCATTAATAGGAGATAATGCATTTTCAACTATGAATAGTATCTCATAAGATCTAAATTACAAATGTGAGCATAATTCATGCTGGTGAAAAACCAAATTTATATTGATGTAATTTCATTGACAGCAGCAAGGGTACATCTGCATAAACTTAAGAGTAATGCGGTATTATGTTGTTCATTTTACTAGCAATGGACCTAACTAGCTATATAGCCACTGGCTGAGTCACAGAAGACAGAACAATGGAAGAATCATATCCAGAAAGATGATTTAATATTACAAAGCATAATGACTACTTCCTAAAATCTCATGACATTGCTGCACTTTTCATAAAAACTAAGTCCAGTGTGGGTCAACAGATCCCGTTCCATAAAATATTGTTGCATAATTTGGGTTAGCTACTGTTGAAAAAATAAAGTTATATACTGTGAAGTGTCTGTGGATTTACAAACCTTAGTGAACCCTTTCTTTAATTATGTCTGTAAAAAATCAGCCTCTGTCACTATTTCAAATTGGAACATAAATCTATCTGTAGTAGGTGTGCAGCAGCAGAGTTGTTGGAAAAACACTCTGGAATTAAAGGCTGCCATTTACCCTTATGATCTTGCCATATATTAAACTTCTGGAAAACAGGAAATTGGGTCTTGTCTTATCTAATTTTGTCTCTTAATTGAACTTGCAATAAATAGATATAGTATCGACATGAACAAGGACTTCCAATTGCTTGGAGGCGGATATGTTTCAATTCAGAGATCACGGTTATTTCAGAAACTGTAAGAAGCTCAGTAGTGATAGTACTCAGTGTTCAAAGGCAGCAGGAGATCCTTGAAGAAAAGCTCCATTCCTTTTCCGTGAGAAAAGGAGTCAATCATGTAAATTTATTTCTTAATGTTCATTACTTCTTCAATTATAGTAGCAAAGGCTGTAAGAAATAAAATGAGGACTAAACACTAATAAAGTCAAACAATGGTTTTAGTTAGCCTTATGATGCTATATTGAATCTTTTAATATGACTTTAATGACAATCCAGACATAATGGAAGAAAACTCATTGAACTGGAACTCAGCTTCTATTTTCCTGCACAGCAGGAACTCACAGAGAAGATAAAAGGCCTGAAGTAGAAATTTATCTTAACTAAAACACAGTGTCTCCTATGATTTAGGGATGAATATATGTAGCCTTTGGACTATACATTTGTCCTCCTACCTGGCACTCCTGAATGGCCCCAGCTTCTCTTCAAGCTTTATGAAAGCCATGAAAGCCATGCTGCAGGAGCTATCTCTATTGCAGCAGTATGAACACTGATCTTACATTTGAATGTAGATGAACTCTCCTAGAAGTCTGGGCAAGGAAAATAAGTTTATCTTATCTATTATGGGGATAGGGAAAGGGAAGGAGAATCAAGCACATGAATATTACTTATCCTACTCTTGTCTTCTCAAAGAACTGAGATTATGTTTAGCCTTTCTGCTTCAGAAAAAAAATTCTTCCATTAATTCCACAGGAATGCACTTAAACTGCATCTGAGAATCAAATTTAACTGAGGTGTCTACAAGTTAGATATCTGAGTCAATTCGTCTAGGCTCATAGAGGCCTTTACTTCAATGTGGAGAAAAGTGTCTCCCAAGACAGTTCATCTCATTTTGAGATGTATGCATGAGATAGGTTAGATGCGTTGGAATTGCCCTTCCCACTGGCTGTAGGAGCTTAGGGTGACCAATCTAGACATCTAAAGTTAGGCGAAATGAATTGCAGCATAAATCAACAACCTCTGGAAACCTGTAAAATTTTCTTCTTCAAAGCAAAATGTACTTGCAGAAAAAAATTAGCAAGAAATTGTATTAAAAATGTGTGGTTTGCTAGGTTTCCTTTTCCTAACAATGAAGTTCTTGTTTTAGCAGTCTGGGAACATATGACTTCAATCAAATGGCATATTAAGTTAGGACAGATGAGCAATTCCCAAAACGTATTCAGCAAATGTCACCATTTTGCTACATGAATAATCTGTAATTTTTTAAGATATAAATTATCAGAAATCATTATCCAAAGAATTTAGGATATAATTCTTGCTCTGTCATTTGTGGGAATTTCAGCAAGTTTCTAAATTATTTTGGATAGATTAGATAGGTCTCATGGAATATTTCTGTTCCCCGATGAAATGAATATAAATCCTGAGATCTGATGTCTTAACATATCTGAATGTGAATTGGAAACTCACTTCCTGCTTGATTTATATGAAATAGGTCATTGGCAGAAACATGTCTGAAAACGTTTGCTAAAATAGAGACATAAAATTCTAAGGGTTTCTGCTTTTGAATTTGCATCAGTGAGCTGGGCTGAAGCTATTTTTCCTTACATACCTCACAAAAAAGTAGCAAAAAGAGAAATAAGCTAGGGTCCAGAATAGATGTAGTATCATGGGAAGAAACACAGCTTGACTTGTAGGTGCTGCAGAGTAAATACTGTCTGACCACTGCTCCTATTCTCCCTTTTTGCCTCTGTACCTTTTGAATTCTTCACCACGTGCAGCTCAGCTGCCACCCTGACAGTGGTTGCAGCATCCCTCTGGGGGTCTGAAACATCCAGCCTCCTCTTCCTGAATCAATGCTCTCACCACAGCGGTTTGGCATGAGGAGAGATTTTCACTTCTGTCTCCATCAGATAAGCTGAAGCCTTGTCTTCAGCTCCACGGACCCCGGACAGATGGCTGCAGGCATCGTGAGGACCCCAGGGCAGCCACCAGTCGGACATGCTCCCCTTCTTACTGTTTGCTGTTGGTAAACTCATGGCAGCCATACACAAGTGAACCACGTTTAGAGGTGCCTATTTCTCTGCATTAATCATATCACAGTAATAGCTTTGCGACCCTGTGCTCTGCTAGATCCTGCTTTTATTGGGGCTACGGAGCTTAACGATCACTTCAACAATGTGATTACAGCCATATGATTGTGTTGACAGTTTCAGGGTTGAATTTTTTCAGTCCCACAATTGAATACCCTTCTGAGAAGCCACATCCTAACAAAATCTTCAGTTAAAAAAAAAAGAGGTGGACATAAACCAGCAAGACATAGAGTAGAGAGATTCAATAACAAGAATTTGGATGCCCACCAGCAATCCCCTCTATGCTCAGCATTTTCTTTCCCTCAGTTACAGAAGGACAAACCTTCTCATCTGTGGCAGTCAATCAGCATTATTTTCAGTGGAATATTTTGTGTACATTGGAAGTGAGACTTCAAGTCACATAGTTTTATGTTCTTGCAACTTTTTTTTGGCCAACAAGTCTTATTTCATTTTACAGCTAAATTAAATGTTGAGATTAAAAACAACCAAGAAATTCATGCTAATACAAAATGATATATACAGAAGTAAGTAAGACTGCAACTAATTAGTTTTATAAACCATGTGTTTAAATTTTATAAGTTTATTAAGCACAGAAATCAACTGGAAACAGTTGATTTATTTTAAAAAAATATTTATACTCATTTAACTTCTCCCGATTCATCTATGTTTTAGCTATATTTTCCACAATATTTTCTACAAGATTTCTTTCATCTTCAGGGAGAATTAAAATCAATATTAGAGGTTAATTAATGACTGTATATATAGCATAAAGCTCATGAAATAACATAAGGAGTGAATATAAAAATTGTTCAAGATGTATAGACAAAAAAGTTTTCTATATGAAATCCTCTATTTCAAAAATATTTCACTTGTCAGTTGAACAGACAGCTGCTTTTAAATGCTATATTTACCAATAATAAAATATCTTTATTGTTCTGTCATTTTAAACTCTCTTATGAGGTGTAACTCAAAACAAGAATACAGAAATAATGATTATGATATGCCAACAAGCACTTAGTAGAATTTGGATTTGCCTTTGAAAAAAAGCTGAAATAAAACTTACTGTTCACAAACATGTCTGTTTCAACATTTCTATATTTTCACCAGCCATCCAACTGGGACCCAAGTTGAAATAAGCTGATTTCCTAAGTAAACCTCACTTTTAGGGAAATGAACACCAAGATGAGTAAGTTAAACTTTGCATTATACATAGTGACTCATCTCAAGAGACAGCATACTGGTAATTCATACCTCAAGTTATGTTATCCAGGAAAGTCCTTTGCCCAGCAAAAAGGAAAAGCTGTTTTTTAGTGTTCTTTGGTTATTTGTGTTCCTTCTTTTTACTGCTATTTGCCGGAGGATTGTTCTAGGTCTTTCTGTCAGTCACTTCACTTTGTTTTGTAGTACAAAATACAGGTGATACCCACAGGTAGGAAGTTTTATGCAGATGCTAAAAAA
Source organism: Astur gentilis (assembly GCF_929443795.1). NCBI lineage: Eukaryota > Metazoa > Chordata > Aves > Accipitriformes > Accipitridae > Astur > Astur gentilis. Next base: position 7,984,493 of record NC_064892.1, read on the forward strand.
ATGCACAGCAGTAACAGATGTCCTCATCCTCAGCAACGCTCTGTGCATGCAACTTTATTGTTGACAGTGCTATGTGGAGCAGAGATCGTTACTGAACTTCTAGAAAGCAGGCAAAGGCACAAGTAGAAAGAAAATTAGCAAGCCTGTCTGCTGCTGTACAAAGCAATTGTGATAGCTGCCGAGAAACCTGCCTCAGCCCTCAGGCCAGTTGGCTGAACAAGGGAGGCAGAAAGCGTGATGCTCTGCCAGATTCAGACAGCCCTGGGGAAAACAGAGACAGAAATATACGCAGAAAGCCCAGCCACCTCACTGAACGCACTCTGCAAAACGGCTATGATTAGTGGAGATCATGAGAAGAGAGCTAGAAAATGGTTAAGAAGGTGGAAAGAAATGTCAGTCATACTCACTCAACTGGTTACAATAGTACTGAAACCTTCTGCTCATCATCTTACTCAGGATTCCTCAGATTTCTTCAAGGCTGCAAGCTGTCCTCCCAAACACTGCTTGCTTTCTCGGGCGCTGGCATAGCATGCCTAGCAGTCTGTCCATACTTCCTAGCCTCCTCAAGAGCAGGATCAGTAACAGGTCCTCTTTTTTCCCTGTGCTGGTTTGCCTGTTAGTCTATTCATATAGAGATTCCTCCAGCTCTGAGCGGCATCAAACCACTAGTATTTTTTTCCTCAACTGGGTCTCCACAGCAGCAAATTCCAGCCTTTTCAATCAGCTGGTGCTGCTCTTGGTGCTGCTGGCCCTGACCTGAAGAAATGTGAATAGATTATTCCTGGGATGGGCAGGGAACCCACCCGTGAAACAGAGAGGGTAGCGCAGAGTTGGGGCACAGAAGAAGCAAACAAGAACACGCATTGTGGGCCAAATGTTTAAACAGAAATAGCTCCTAGTAGCTCATATGCAGCTTTTTTGATAAAAGCTCAGAATCGCTTTTCCGAAAAAGAGAGGGAATGCAAAGAGGTTAATTACTATTTCCCAGCACAATAGGTAGAAAGGTTGGGCTGATGTTTAGGTCTCCTGAATCACTGTCCACTGGTCACACTAGATTGCGCTGGCAATGGCAAAGAAAAGAGCTATACGCTAATTGGTGCTTAACAGGAATTTATCCCCAGGAGCTAATTTGACTACCTTTAAACTAAGGGTAATAATAACTGCTGCTCAGTTCTGACATACGTAACAGCATTACACTTAAGAGAGATTCATTTGGCTGGTGTTATCATGTTAAATGGTGTGTGGTCATTGGTAAACAGATGTAAAATTTCCAGCCTTTCAGTTGCAAAATGAAAATGGAGAAATAAAGGCGAAGTTAAATGAATAGGATCTTTACTCCTGTGCCCCTATTTCTGAAGTGATGTAAATGCAAGATTTATTTAAACTTTGCAAATCAGGACACTCCATTTTTTGGAAAAAACAATGAGTGTGGCGAATCCTCTGTTTAGTAACACAAAATTTAATACAAGACAGCACTTACAACACAATACAAACCTCAAAAACTTTCACTTAACATATGCTCTTAGTATAAGCCCTGTGACAAAAGGGAAAAGAAATGAGGACATATGTCAACTGCCTTTGAATATGGTAAAAATAAGTTGAGAAAACTTAGGACTAAGGTGATGACAAAAGTCCTACTTTTATCCAGTGGCACTTGCACTTCTTTCTAAGAACAGTGAGAAGCCAGCAGTTTTAATTCCCTGTTTTACCCCTTTTCTCTCCCCACTACTTTGACCTGAAGTGCATCATTGATATGAACTGTATGGGAGTTTCTTTGGTATAATGACTCTAAAGGATGTTTTTATACTGCTAAAATGAGAAAGTCCAACAGAGGGAAAAGCTGAAAACCTGAAGATCTCACAGGAAGGAGGCTGCAATTTGTAAATACCTTTATTGACAGAAGTATCATGTTAAGTCAATAAACAAATTGCACCAGAAATACTCTGACTTTGTGGCATCATTTTTTCCCCAATAGAAATATTCTTTGCAAAGAAGAAATAACTACATCCAGCATGTGGAATTCAGATGCTGGAATTTATATATAGACAATATCACCTTGTTTTCATGACAGAAAATGACAGCAGAACAAGCCATTTTATTGGTATTATTAGAACAATTGAATACAAGCAGGCAGTGGGAGGCCTCTCTGGGAGCTTAGCAGGGTTCACCAGTTGTACTTGCTTTCCAGTTTTGCAAGAAACATATGTGAATACGTTTCAGTATATGCAGATATGTCCAAAGTATATATACTTACATATGGACCAATACAATAGGAAAAACAAATAGCCTTTATTATGACTACATCAGTAGCTTTTGTCAAGTATGGAACTTCTGTTCCCTCTTCTTCACTCCTTGGATGAATAGAGTTATTTTCAGATCACAATCCCAGTCATTTTCATTGAGGAAAGAAAAAGATTAAATGAAAAACAGGCAGCCTATCGATACTTCGCATTTTTACTGTGTTCAGAAATATGTAAGCACTCTACTTCATCAAGCAGAAGCAGTGAAGGTAGTATTGAACAAGGAGGATTCCTTTTTCCTGACCCATTCTTCATTGTTCCATTAAAATGTTTTCTGAGCAAAGTGAAAACAAGCTGTAAGAAAACAAGTCCAGATTTATCTAAAGAAACTGCATGAGAACCGTGATGTATTCTATGAAAAGTGCTGTACTATTCCGCTTTGATCAGTAAAAAAAAAAAAAAAAAAAAGAAAACCTATTATTTGCTAATTATATTGTAGTAGAAAAAATGTTTAAGGCAGCTAAAGAGTCCATGCCCCAAAGGCCTTCCAAATTAAAATGAATGTTGTGACCTCACTAAACAAATACTAGGAAAAATGTATTTTGTGCTGTTGGCTTACACTCTAAGCAGCTGCTCTTGAGTCTGTGGGCTGCACAGGCTGTAATAAAGATATGATCTATACAGTTTGTCTACTAAAACAAGCTTTGTACAAGTCTCCAGTAACCCTACATAAACAGAATTTGTAGAGAAAAAGTGCTCGCCCCCACTTTAAAAAAAACGGGTGTGTTAGTGAAGTCACTAAATACCTTTTCTTCAGTGTTTATGACAGTATTTTTAGAAAACAAGATTGGCTTTATAGTTTGCTGCAAAATTTCCTTATAACCAGATGCTCTTTTGAGACCAGAGTCCTGCTGACTGGCACAAGAAGCATCTGGCCAGCTGTCAGGATTGATTTGGCTCAGTAGAAACTGGCAGCAGTAACAGAATGGAGGAAGGCTGCAATTACACTAGGCAGTAACCCCTCCAATTCCAATAGTTGGGAGCACAACCAAATACCCTTGACACCTGATAAAAAAGAGCTGACACAATGCTTTTTTCCTGCATTAGCGAAAAAAGATTTCATATAGTTGTACCGGCACTGCGTTGTCAGCACCCTACAAAAATACTGCAGGAGTAAAAAGTGGAAACCTGAGAAGAAGTACATTGAGAGAAAAAAAAAAAAAGCTGCACTTCCTCCTTAATCCTTTTCACTAGCTGCTCTGTGCATAAGCCTCCCCGTTTTATTCTGTGTCTATTAATGACCCAGATTTGCAGTGTCCTCGTAAGACATTCTTGTGGAACTTTTTGGACTTTTCTTAAAGTACGTGAATCCTCACAGGACAGAAAATCCAGGCTTCAAAGAGAAATAGGCTGGAAGGAGTCTTTCTGCTGCCTTCAGTAAGAGCTGGCACAAGCTGCAGTCAGCTGGCACGTGACAGACTCCATGGCAGTTTGTATGTGTCACTTGTGTGTTGTCAGCTCACGCTGACATTCACCAGACTGCAAGGTGAGAAGATGGAAGGGGAGAGGGGGAAGAAGAACATATCTATAATACCTCTGTCTGTCATCTTCCTCAGCCTCTTCTGTCTGTACTTGTAGGCCATTCTGTACTCTGGTACTGAGAACACCTGTATAAATATATGGCTATTTCATCTGGAAGACTGCAAGATGTTGAGAGGATTTTAAAGAAAGAACAGAGCTCCTGCAGACAGCAGGGATATAAACTACTACCAAATTATCTTTCAGAAATCTAGCTCCACAACCCAAGTTAAAGTGGAGTATTTCATGCTTATCCAGGTTTCAGTCTGTCGCAGAGCCAATAGCAGCATAATAACCTCATTGAGAGCATGTGCTAAAGTGCAAGAGACTGCAAACTTCCTCTTGTCCTACAGGAAGGGAGTACTACTCTTTCAGTAGAAAAACTATGGTTTTTTCTGAGTAATGTAACCTGGAGGACATTAAATTCCTTATAGAACAAACAGAATTTTAAAACTCCTGGAAAACTTAGATAAATATGCAACTTGGGTAAAGAACAAGATTTTCCCCTCTGCGCAGCGAGTTTATATCTTAAGAAAAAAAGATAGCTTTTAAACCATACATGTTTCATGGTAGAACTATTTCCCTACTGCTATGTATGCTGACTGTTTTAACTTTAATAGATGTATCTCTGCTATGCAAGCAACCACACACCCCCATACATCTCCACTGAATGTGTAAATAGCACACTAGTATTTTTCTTTGCCGCTATTGAATATTGCTTTTCATTAGAACAGCCTGGACTGTTCTAAAAACTCTTCCTTTACACATATACATGCATCACTCTTTGACAGTCATGCTGGAACAAGTGTTTAAAAAATCATCAAGGAAGGAGGTAAACCAGCCTGCATCCCTGAGGTCATGTTAATGGAGACAGCGTGCTTTGCTGGTTCCACTGCCATTGTCATAAAGACCTCATGTTTTCCATGGCTAAACATGCAAGTGCTTAAATACTACTCAAAACCTCATTACTTTTATTTATTGGTATTAAAAAGTCAAAGAAAAATTACTCCTGTCTTGTTTACTGCCATCTCTTACTATGCTTGTTTACTTTAGCTGCTAAAATGCTCATGGCAGGAAGCTATCGCTGCATTTCTTTCTAGGGCAGTACACACTGTAAGTTTGGATTGACTCTGCTATGTATCATAACTCATGTGGAAAGTATGCATTAAAGACTTCCCAGACTGACAAAATTCAGTATTACCTTGAACAAATGGGACCTCTGAGCTTTCTCCAAAAAATGATTAGTTCAGATTACCTAAGATTAAATTTTCATTAACTCTTTCACAGAATCACAGAATCAAAAAAAAGTTAAGGTTGGAGGGGACCTCTGGAGGTCATCTGGTCCAACCGCCCCTGCTCAAGCAAAGCCACTTAGAGATGGTTGCCCAAGACCATGTCCAGATGGATTTTGAGTATCTCCAAGGCTGGAGACTCCACAACCCCCCTGGGCAACCTGTGCCGGTGCTTGGTCACTCTCACAGTGACAAAGTGTTTCCTGATGTTCAGAGGGGAATCTCCTGTGTTTCAGTTTGTGCCCATCAGCTCTGGTCCTGTCACTGGGCACCGCTGAGAAGAGCCTGGCCGTGTCCTCTTTGCATCCTCCCTTCAGGTATTTGTACACATTGATGAGACTTCCCTGAGCCTTCTCTTCTCCAGGGTAAACAGTCCCAGATCTCTCAGTCTTTCCTCATACGCGAGATGCTCCTGACCCTTCATCACCTCTATGGCCCTTCACTGCAGTCTCTCCAGTATATCCATGCCTTGCTTGTACTGGAGAGACCCAAACTGCACCCAGCACTCCAGGTGTGGCCTCACCAGTGCTGATCAGAGGGGAAGGATGACCTCCCTCGACCTGCTGGCAACACTCCTCCTAATGCAGCCCAGGATACCATTAACCCTCTCTACAACAAGGCACATCACTGGCTCATGTTCAACTTGGTGTCCAGCAGGACCCCCAGGTCCTTTTCCACCAAGCTGCTTTCCAGCTGGTTGCCCCCAGCCTGTACTGGTGCCTGGGGTTGTTCCTCCCCAGGAGCTGGACTTGGCACTTCTCCTTGTTCAACTTCATGAGGTTCCTGTTGGCTCATTTTTCCAGCCTGTCAAGGTCCTTCTGGCTGGCAGCATGACCCGCTGGCATATCAGCCACTCCTCCCAGTTTGGTGTCATCAGCAAACTTGCTGAAGGTGCACTCTGCCCCATCATCCAGATTATGCTTAATATCCTCATACAGAGCATGCTATGTATTTGAAAAGTACTCTCACAGGTTTTCTGTAAATGTTATCACTGTTGCATTACTGTCTGGAAACTTAAGGATCCAGGGTAACATATAGACCATATGAAAATTTCTGCAGGTTTTATTATAAAAATGAAATTAATTTTTAAAATCTGAATAAATCACTTAAAGATTAACAGACAGACAAACAAACAATTGTGTCAGCCAAAATTACATGGCAGCTAGATGTTCTGCAATCTCCTATTGGTCTCAGGTTTTACAGAAAAAAAATAAAGGTGTAGAATAGGACAGAATACTGTGACCTATCTTTTCTAGAGTAGATTCTATTAAGCAAAGAATAAAGTGTCTGTTCACACCCTCTTAATGGATTTAAACCATTGGATCAATAGTAAAGGATAAAACTAAACCACTTAAGAAGGTATTGCATTAATAAAATCCCTTGCACCTGTCTCTGTAAAAGAGGATAAACAGAGCAGAGTTTCAGGGGGTGATTAAGAGAGCATCAGGTTGCAGTGAAAGGCTTAAAGGGGACAAATTAGCCTTTGCTGTACATTGAGATAAAGCAAAGGGCCGCAAGGCTGAGCTACACATTACAAGCTTTTACAGGCAGATTAAAAGGGTTTGGGTTTTTTTAAAGATGCCATGGGGATATCATATGACAAAATATCTTGAGGCTGTTTATATAACTAATAAAAAAGATGGTAAACTGCTGTGCTGGAGCTACCCTTAGGGCTGCTTGTTGATCTTATTTATTGCAGCCAGAATTATACTTGATTCATAGCTGTTCTTGTATTCATTCTAAGGAATGCCTACTGGGACATGTGGGGAAAAAATGTGAAGATTCAGTATGATTTTATTGCATTTTAATAATAAAATGTACTGGTTGTAATACTTCTATGAGCTTGTTAGTTTATAAATACGATCCTCCCTTTCTCAAGCCTCAGTGACTGAATCCCTTATGTTCATGTGCTTCACATTCTTACTCATTCTCAGATGACAGCTGTCTTTGGAGTTTCACAGAGCTCTGGGCCAAGGAGGCACTTATATCACCTAGCCTCACGTCTTGGGAGGTGGATAGCCTCACAGTTTCAGTCCTCTACTGTCACGACTGACTAACTTTCTGTGGTTATAACAAGCAAGTGCTGAAGAAGATCTGGCTGACTATGTCTATGACCAAAGGTTATTAGGTAAACTACAGAGTAACAGGTCTTTGCAAGTATTTAAAGATGGTTATAAAAGAGAATCAGAAAGTAGCAGTAAATGGCCAGTTCACTGGCTATCAGTGAAGTTTCATAAGAGTCTGTGCTGGGCCCCATATCATTCAACATATTCATAAATGACCTAGCAAAGAAGGTGAGTATGACCTAGAAAAGAGGTGAAAAGCAAAGTGAAAATATTGCTGATGATAGTAAGCCATCTGAAGTGCAAACGCCAGGGCCAATTATGAAGGATCCACCAACGCATCTTATGGGATTCGGGATGAAAATAGCTAACAAAATGCAGAGTAGATAAATATATAGTGATGTTCGTGGCAAAGAATCATCTTCCGCTCTGAGCTGTGAGTCAACCACTATCAATCAGAGGAAAGATCTTTAAGTTATAGCAGAGAAAATAATGAAGATATTAGGTGAATCTCAGTTAACTACTGAGTTACTAGAAATGAAACACAGACTAAAATGGAGAATGTCATTATAAAGCTGTAGAAATCATTTTGCTTACTGTGCATGGTGTAGGTCCCCAGAAAACAAAAGGATATAAAGGAACTGGATAAGGTTAAGAGAAGGACAAAAAAGAATATGAAAAGTATGAAACAGTGTCTGTACAAGGAATAAATAAGTAGTCTGGGACTCTTTTGCTTGAAGAAATGACTGAGGTGGAAATGATAGAGCATGTAGAGAACTGTTCTATTGTTCTCTGCCCCTTGACAGCAGAGGAACTAGTAGGCATCAAATGAAGCTGTCAGCTGCCAGGTTCAAAACACAGTTACAGGTAGACTGTGCATCACCTTGACAAGGAGTGTTGTGGATGGTAAAAATGTAAATGGGCTTGTCGGAAGACTAGACAAATTCATGGCAGAAAAATCCATACAAACCATTTCTGCCTCAGGTACTCTTGTAGGCTAGAAGAAGTATTACCATATGCTGTTCTGTTTTTTCTCTGGACATTTACTTTTAGTTGCTGTTGGAAACAAGCTCTTGTGCTAACTTAACCTTAGGATAATCTTGTTTGATGTCCTAGTATCAATTGCCCCAGTGATGCCAAAACCTACAAAATCTAACAAGACAGCTACCAACAACGAGTGAAGATAGTGAAGGCATTTATTGAAAATAAAACAATAAAACTCATCTTTTCTCTCCCTTCTGAACTATCTTTGGTGAAATGTTTTACCTAACGTTATCTTCAAATCACTTTATTCCTATAGGACTGCTTTAAGGATAAAAGCTTGTGCTCTAATGTAGGTAACCACTATTACCCAGCCAAATTTTTCAGTCACCTACATTGTGTTGTAGGAATTTGGGAGACTGATGATAACATGGTGTCCATGGGACAAAGAAATCAAACACCTTCTAACTTCAAGTGTAGGTGACATGGGAGAGTACATTCTTAGAAAAATGACTCAGTGGCAAGCAGTGGGCATGAGGTTCAACCTGCCCTAAGACTAGAAGTGCAGGTGTTTACACGGGACCTGTACTTGCCTAAATTACCATTATAGTCAACAGAGACTCAATGAATACCTCCATGAGGAGTAAGGGAATGATTCAACCAATGGGAGTTTTCTTCAGATACATAAGCAAAAGCATCTCATGCCATTTGCAGTGCCAAAAAGCATTTGCTCAGAGATGACTGATATTATACTAGACCTACAACAGAACTGTATTCATCTGGACTCACAGCTGGAGGTCTGGCACAATGCATGAAAGCATCTCAAGTGTTTAAGCAACTTAATGACATCCTGTGTGTTTCCCTGAGGATGAGGTGATCAGTCTCTACACTCCATCAACAATATCAACTATATTTTCATTCAATAGAATAGAACAGAATAGTTCCAACTGGAACGGACCAATCACCTAGTATAACTGGCTGACCCATTCATGGCTGACCAAGTTAAAGCATGTTATTAAGGGCGTTGTCCAAATGCCTCTTCAACACTGACAGGCTTGGGGCATCGACCCCCTCTCTAGGAAGCCCGGTCTAGTGTTTGACCACTCTCTTGGTAAAGAAATGCTTCCTAATGTCCAGTCTGAACCTCCCCTGACACAGTTTTGAACCGTTCCCACATATCCTATCACTGGGTACCAGGGCGAAGAGCTCAGCACCTCCCTCTCCACGTCCCCTCCTCAGGAAGCTGTAGAGAGCAATTATGTCACCCCTCAGCCTCCTCTTCTCCAAACTAGACAAGCCTAAAGTCCTTAGCCGCTCCTCACAGGACATTCCTTCCAGCCCTGTCACCAGCTTGGTTGCCCTCCTCTGGACACATTCAAGGACTTCAACATCCTTCTTAAATTGTGGGGCCCAGAACTGCACACAGTACTCGGTGAGGCCACACCATCGCTAAATACAGCAGGATAATGACCTCTTCTGTCCGTCTGGTCATGCTGTGTTTGATTCTCCCCAGGATGGGGTTTGTCCTCTTGGCTGCCAGGGCACACTGCTGACTCACACTGAGCCTGCTGTCGCCCAGCACCCCCAGATTCCTTTCTGCAGGGCTGCTCGCCAGCCATTCCTTTCCCAATTTATACTTGTGCCCAGAATCACTCTGTCCCAGGTGCAGAATCCATCATTTGGATTTGTTAAATTTCATGTCATTGATGTTTGTCCAGTGCTCCAATCTGTCTTGATCCCTCTGCAAGGCATCTTGTCCCTCAAGAGTCGACCATACCTCCCAGTTTGGTATCGTCAGTAAACTTGCTAATGGTGCATTCAACTCCTGCATACAGATCACTGACAAATATATTGGACCGGACTTGCCCTAGAACTGAGCCCTGAGGAACACCGCTGGTGACCGGTCACCAGCCAGATGTAGCCCCATTCACTACAACCTTTTGAGCTCTGCCCTTCAGCCAGTTCTTCATACAGCAGTTACACTATTAGTAATGAGTAAACATTTGCAAATAAATGCAAAAATAGACAAAAACCTAAAAACTATAATTATAAACATCTACAGTGCACTTACAGTTCACACAAAATTCCACTGTGATAACATAAAATGTATTTTCATATTTCAAAATTCATTGTAAATACTTTAAATATATTTAGAAGCTATGTGTAATGAAAATGGCGTTTTCTGAAAATGAAGTAAGGAGAGTTGTAGTGGTTGCTGGCAGGTTAGAATAAACCATAACATTCAAAATAAAAGCTAGCTCGTAATTCAGTAAGACATTTATAATTAAATAAGCATCTTTTAAATAAAGAGAATGCATTAGCAGTAGTTAATATGTTAAAATTATTCCTTTCTGTAAATCTGTTATAAGTTATGCATGTTTATAAATGTATTAACTTTTCATAAGTTGTTGACAGACAATCCTTTAAGACACTTTGAGAAATGTATTTCTGATTTAAGTCTATTATATTCTACAGTTAAAGCAAGATTGTTTCTTGTATAACATTTTAAAATGGCGTGATTACTTGGAACTAATACTCTTTATTTTTAAAATCTACGAAATATGAAAGTTAGAACACCTTTTTGAATTATTTATAACAAGGAAGATAATGCAGTTGTAATTTCAAAAAATAAAATTTTTTTCTGTCATAATTTTAAGGGAATGAATCCAATTTTCCACATTTGAAGGATACAAAGAATGATGATAAATTTTGAGATTCTCATCTCAAGATACTCTAGAATATCTCCTTCTGATTCCTTATAAAAATACAGAATGTTTGCAATGTTCTTTATTTGGACATACCCTCTTCCCTTGCCAAAGTAATAAACCTACGATAATTGTAAAGCTGCCTTGAGAACCTTGGAAAATGATACAGAAATCTGGAATATGTCACATTTTATTAGGTGACTTTGCTGAATATACCCCCAAGTTCCTGTCTCTTTTTATGGCACATTACAATTTATGGCTTTTACACTTCTTTACTACAGATATTGTATATTAGTAGGACTAGAGAAGTGTTTCGTGGATTACGGTGGATGCAGATTTTCAGGAACTGGATGCTGTGCAAATGCTTCAGGACTAAATTTCTATGATACGGTTGCCTGCCATGGGAAATAGATAGATCTTTGTTCTGACCAAGCCCCTGAAGTACTGAAATGCTGTTTGCAAGGCCCCACTTACGAGGCTCTGCAGACAAAGAGGCTTGCCTGCCAGAGCGGCTGCTTGCAGGAACATAGGGACGGACAACCATTATACATTATGCTACCAAAAGGTAGCATACCTTATGTTTGTTGCCTGTAAGATATAACATTACCTTGAGTTGCTTTTTCCTGTTACTTCCCACCTTCTACTTTCTGTCTAGAGTACTTTTCATGCTTGTCTCTGGGACTATAAGATAAAGGCCACAATAAGGCAAAGAAGACTGAAGGAATGGAAGGGAGGTTTATACATTATGAGAAAGCTGTTGTTGCTGTTTTATAGAATAGCAGCCACAGATTTATTAAAAAAAAAAAAAAAAAAAAAGGAACATTTCAGCCAATGTGGCAGAAAAAAGGGTATCACACATACGTAAAATATTTTTTTTTCACTGTGCTGGTACTTTCAGCCCTGTTTCTTGTTAAACTGCCATGACCTATACCTGGTATTTTACTGGTTTTATATATTTAAGTAATTTTTAATAACAGGATTTATTCATAGGATGAGCACCCTTTGTGTTCTGTACTTCTAGTTCCTTTTAGTAAATTGCATCTCTGATCTTGTTCTCTATATATTTGGTCAAAATTAGGTCTTCCTGATTTCCTTCTTCCTACCTCAAAGGCCACTGAAGAAACTGTAGGGGGTTCATAGCTTTCCTGTTGCCCTCTGAAAAGTGCATAGGGACTGACACTAGTATTTATCTTCTGTAATGTATTGAATAATCAGGGAAGTAACTTTCCTTTCTGCCTTCCCTCAGTAGAAGACTGAAAATTAAATGACAGCAAAGGGGTGCCCAAGAATTTTATTACCAGTTTCACCAGTACAATATTTGCATAAGGACTTCTCATTTGTTTTCACTATGACAGCAATTTGGGAAAATAATTCCATACTTTTGTATCTCTTTAGACAGCCTGGACTGGCTATGTGTCTCTGAGTTATGAGTAATGGTGTTTTTACTTATATTGCTCTTTCCAACGGGAAGATAGAATAAATGCCAAAAATGCACATTTGTCTCAGCTAGGTCTGTAGCTACTTGAATCCTAGAGAAGGAGGGGAATTAATGTTATTTTGTAGGGTCTTAATTACCACATAATTTCATGCTGAACTCCTATAGTATCAGGCACTGCTGTGACTACATTACAGTCCTTTTTATAATATCTGTGTGGTGGAAGGTGGTAAAAAAAAAGAATCAGATACTTCTTTTATTTCAAGTGATTCTTTTTTAGGGAAGGAAGCATTTGAAAAGTTTGGATTGACTGAGCTCCTCTTTAATGCAGATGATCAGGAATTATTTGAAGCATATGCAGGTTGTTCACTTCTAAGGACTGTACATACCATAATGGGACTTAAGAGTATAAAAGGAGAAGCTAAGGAAATAGTGAAGGGTGTGATTCATCACATCCACCCTAAAAATATATATTATAGACATAATATACATAATTGACATCTACATACGAATTAATTGTTTCGATTCCAACTATATTCAGTGAAAAAACCACTTCTGGTCACAGTTCATACCATGCTAAGATAACAAAGTCTCTTGATATCTCAGGCTAGATGATGTGAATCCCATCCAACCGGTCTCATTAAAAATTTTAGTGGTCAATGCATCTAATTTAAGAGGAAGACAAGTGAATGTGGAGAGTAAGTAAATAAAACAGTAAATAAGAAGATAATCTAAATCACTCTCAGGAGCATTCTTTACATGTTTTGCCTCAGCATGTGTGGGAGCGTGCAAGCTGGCATGGGCCAAACCTCTTGGGGAGCAGGCAAACAAATTATATGGACAAACACTGGACAATGCTTGAGCCTGTTCACAGGCCCTGATTCATAAACTAGTACAGACATAGCTAAAGATTCCTCCAAACTAGAGCTAGACTCCAAAGCATGCCCAAATACATTGACAACAGAAGAGATTTTCAAGTTAGGACACTGAACGGATCTACCGATACCTCCTTTCTTTGAATGCAACAAAACTGAAGCTGATACCTATGTGGAGTAACCCGTGCCTTGTCTCCAGCGTATGGACGATTCCCTAAAGTCCGTACAAAATTCCTTTTACCATGTCCCATTACTTGGGTTTTCACAGTATGCTATGGAGGATGAGAGTTTAAAAGATCTCCATACATTTTCTATTACGGATTAATTCTTCTTGATTATCTGAGGTACAGATCAGCATGATCATAGACTAACATCACGGAAAAACACAATTGCAACACACAGACAGATTTAGTCTAGTCCTGTTTACCATCTTCCAGATAGACTTACAAGGGATAACAACCTGGGGAAATGTTGTATTGTTTCCTGACCCAGTGAAGAAAGCTGTATGGCACTGCACAGCCTGGCTCAAATATGTGTTAGAGAGAAAAAAATAGAGGTTTTCATTTCATGATGCATATATGCCAACGGCTTCTTTTTGGCAGTTAGACTCTCTTATTGTTAGTGAAGTGGCCTTTCCTTTTAGGAATGGACTCAGGCTAAATCCAGATATTTGAATAACATGGTCTTAACTCATTCTTTTGGATGCCTCTGATACAAAGATATTTCATTCCATTTCATTGCCCTTATTTTGCAACTTACTTTCCTTATGCACTCTCATTAAAAAGAAACCAGATATGTATTTGGAAAATGTTAATGACTAAACGATATTTCTATTTGCTCAATTCTGAAGAGTAGATAAGGAAGAAATAGTGCTAGAGATAATTACCAAATTTCAATATTTATAGAAACGAGGCACTTGTGTAGATAAGACAATTCTCAATGTGCTTTGATGATGATGAAGTGCCAGTTTTCTGTAAATATTGAAATAAGGTAATTATCACTTGAACTATTCATTATTTATCTGGTTTCAAATCACAATGAATACAGTCAAATTGCCATTTTTTTCATAGGAATGTGAAGCTAAAAATAAGTATTATATTAACCTTTGATATAATTTCTTTTTGGGAACAGGTTGAAAATTTTTACAAATAATAGAGAGGCAATCTCTACATAGACAAGCAAGGACAAATTTGTCAATTTATTCTTGAAGTTAAAGACAGAAGGCTTCCTATAAAATGAACTCTCCAATAACTATTTAATCTCTGATCCTGCAAACACTGACATCCAAAGATAAATCTATTTGCCATCTAGGTAAATAAGAACAGAGGACATGTCCTGAGTCACTGAGTTCTATACATTACACACCTGCGCAATTACATTAGTCAATCTGAAGAGCATCTAGAATCTTAAAAACCAACTGGCTTTGTTGTCTCTGCTAATTTGATGAGAAGACTTTCAGAACCTACTTGTTCGGAAAGGAATCTTCTAATTTACCCTTAAAATTAATCCTGAGTAGTTGATAAATATTTGTTTTCATGCAAGTTTTGCTAAACACATATGCAAATGTTTGCAAGAAAAAGTCTTGGCTTGTACTGTGCAAGGACTATATATTTGCTCTGTTCTTTATAGGGTTTTAAACAAAAAACCACTTAAATACAGTATACGTTTCATAGATACTAAGACACTACAGCACTCTCTAACTGTATTTATTTTCAGGATTTCTGATAATGCATCCAGTGACACACAGAACTGCTTGCCAAAGAAATCTGACAATAATTTGGAAATATAGGGACAAAAGAAGCATTGAAATGCAAATTAGCACACCAAAGAAAAATTTCACTTATGATAAAAGTGATGCCTACAAAACATTAAGCTTTGTAGTATTTTAGTATCTGAGTGTACTGCACCCAGAATTACATTCTATTCATTGAAGGCCATACAGAGCACATATTTCTTTAGGCCCAGATCCAACGATATGTTTTGCCCAAAGACTGAAGGAAAGTAAATGCCACCCCCTGTCTTCAAGAAGGGCAAGAAGGAGTCAGGGAACTACAGGCTGGTCAGCCTCACTGTCATTTCAAGTAAGGTGATAGAACAGCTAATCCTGGAAACCATTTCCAGGCACTTTAAGAACAGGAAAATCATCAGGATTAGTCAGTATGGATTCACCAAGTGGAAGTCATGCTTGACCAACTTAATAAACTTGTATGATGAAGTGATTGGCTTGGTAGATGAGGGGAGAGCAGTGGATACTGTTTACCAGGACTTCAGTTAGGCCTTTGACACTCTCTCTGATAAGATCCTCATAAAGAAGCTGTTCATGTATAAGCTGGTTGAGTAGACTGTGAGATGGATTGAAAACTGGCTTAATAGCTGGGCCCAGAGGGTGGTGACTGGTGGTGCAAAGTCTAGTTGGACACCAGTTACTAGTGGTGTACACCAAGGGTCAATACTGGTTCCAGCCCGGTTTAACATCTTCAGTAATGATCTGGATGATGGGGCAGAGTATGCCCTCCACAAGTTTGCTGATGACACCAAACTGGGAGGAGTGGCCTGCTTGAGCAGGAGGGTTGGTCCAGATGACCTCCAGGTCCTTTCCAACCTCAACCATTCTGTGACTCTGTTTCTGTAATTTTTAAGCAAGCAAGTGGAATAGTCTGCTGTGATACCAAATACAATGACAAAAGATCATCTGATTTCCCTCCCTCTTTGAAAATCAAATGTCTCATGTTTGAAAAAGTACTATCACAATCTCTTAAAATATGGTTGTCCAGAGCTAAATTTGCAGCAAGAGGAGGGAGTGGTTGAAGGCTGGATGTCCAGAAGCATTCTCTCAGGAAGGCATTTAGCTGTCATGGAACCTGGAGTCCTGGGAGTACCGCCTCTGCAGGGGCTGTGCCTCAGTAGACTTTAGGAACTTTCCTGCACTCAACAGAATTCACTTTTTCTCAACAACAGGCTGCCCCTCCTCTGCTTCTCAAGCACATCAGCACGGGATTCTCATCTTGCTATCAGTGGGTCCCTTTGAAACACTGTGCAGATTAGATGTGGCTACATGAGGGCTGGACATTGAACAGCCTTGATCTAGCATTTTATTAAAGCAAAGATGAGTTACTGTCAGTTTAATATGCATAAAGATGGCTTGAGGTGAAAACATTCTTTCTTTTTGTTTTCCATGAAAGCAACAAAGCTTTATAAGAGAATCTTTCAGAAATAGAGAAAGATTAAATTGCCAGACAAAACCTTTCAAGACAGTCAGAAATAGAGAAAGACTAAATTGCCAGACAAAACCTTTCAAGACAGTATGATTTCATTGAAGAACACTTAAAATTAAATAAAATATGCCTACAAGCTCAGGGTCATAAGCTTGATTCCTTTTGAAGAAAAACTATATTTATGTGTAAATTAACAAACTGGGAACACTGTAGCTGACTTCTATGAAATTCTTTGGACACAGGCTCTTTTGGTTTCTGGCTAAACAGGGAAACAGTTTTGGTGACAGATGTGAGATTTATGCAGCTAAACACAGGCAGCTAACCCCATAGTACCCAAAACCTCTGCCCAAAGCTGGCAGATATCACACAGGTCTCATGGCAGGGCCACACTCTGCTGACACTGCAGCTAGAAACCTAACCCACAGACTCTAAAAACATGAATGAATCTAAGCAACTGCATCTAAACCAGACAGACATCATCTGCCACTGACAGCTATGACTGGAGAGAGATCAAATGTGTGTATACTTCAGGCGACAGTGAGCAGGATGCTCCTGCTTTTTGGTCTGTTAGAGGTACATGATACAGAAATAAAATCCTATGGTTATTATATGCAAGTGGTGACCATTTTCTTGTTAAAAAAAGGGCAAGAAACAGAACACAAGAAAAATATTGGCACATCTTCAGCACTTAAAAAACTGAAAGCTTCAAGCTAATTATCCTAAGTGTTACTATTTTATTTAGACAGTAATTAGCAGATTTTTAATATGCAAAAATATAGCACATTTTTAATATAGCAAAATATATTAATATATTTAATATATATATTTTAATATAGCAAAAATGATTAGTTAGTTAAGCAATCTGGAGGATGGTGTGCAAAATTACATCTACAAAACAATTTCTACTTTGTTTCTCTGGTCTTACACAATACAGTTTTTCTAAGGATATGTGGCTTCCTCATAGTTTCGCACCTTGTAAATGTATGTGCCATGACTCATAGGCACTCTTGTATTTGCTGGTGTGCATGAGGGTATGTATATCTAATAAAATTGCAAAAAAATTATAACCATGTGTATGTATAGGTGCAAGTGGCATAACGATGCTGCAAGGATGTGTACCTCAAATCCAGAAACAAACAACACATAAGGAGAATGACTCAATACAGATGAAGATGTAAGTGTACTTATGTAATAGCCCATTACATACCAGTATTAACTTTGCAATGCTACAAATAGGAAGTAGTTCTTACTCCTGTTTAAATGGTTAAAATCCTGGTTCCACATGGGCTGCCTGCAGCTGGGATTTGTGCCAGATCCTACCAGCTTCAGACAAGGATTGTAACTGTTCACAGTATATTTGTAGCACTATAGTTTGGTCCGGTGTGTCTATTATTAAAGCATACATAAAGCATACCATGCGTCCACCAGAATCAGAATCATTACTTTAACAGCATGTTGGTTTTAAGTATACTATGACAAATAGCAGCTTTTGGATAGGTACAAATAACTGCATTAAAGCAGATAGGTAGCATTGTGACTTGCTCTTACCTGTGCTTCTTTCATTGTTATTAAAACAAAATTTTATTTCATAATACCTCTGCAATTATCTCAAGCCTTACAGGTGCCTATTTGCTTTTCTAACTCAGAAAATGCAAGGCTTAAGAGTCCATAGAATACTACCATACTGTGACTTGGGAGTTTGCATAACACTGAGCAGAAAGGATTTTTTTTTTTTTTTTTTACAAAGTATCCCCAAGATACTTACTATTTAGATGGATCCAAGCTGCTAAATTTACATCATTGCCATTTGCCAGATGCATACTTGACCTTTTGGGTTTGTACATGTGCATATGCTACATTCAAAAATATGAATTTTCTAAGCATGTACCAGAGGCAAGCGTAATAGGCAGTGTTTCTCTGGGCTCACTCATGGGCACCAGAGAAAATTTCTGGCTCAGTTCCATCCTTTCTACATTAACAAATTTAGATACCACCATACATAGTGGCCCAAGAAGTGAAAGGGCCCGGCCCATCTCTCTCCTCTGTTTCTAGATGAGGGACCTAGCAGCATAAGGTAGGTTCAATGTGCGCCATTTGATGGAGCTGACTGAGCATGAAGGCTTGCTACAGGCGGACTTCAGAAGAGATATGAATATGATCTGTAAATTAAACTGCTTTAAGAGTGGTTTTGTCTCTATAGTAACATCTATCCCTGAAAATTAAAGTGTAAATAGCCATAGATAGTTAAATTTTAAATCAAATTTTTCTGCATCTAATTTATCGCAACAGAAATGTTGTAGGTACTATATCCTGTATTTTTAATATAAAACAAATTATACCTATTGATTTGTCAAGGATAATTTTTAAAATAAGTTTCTTTTTTAAGAATAAGCGTATGGTAAGGAAACAGAATTTTCTCATGGCTTACCTCACTGAAGACACATTAAGTTGAATAGCTTGTGCCTTAGCTTGATATTTTTTCTGACTAGTAACTCACTGAATCAACAGGCAGGCATATATCTTTACTGAGAATTAAAAAATTTGGCCCCACTGAATCAGGTGTTCTATTCTCCATGTCCTTCCTTTTAGCCTATGCATACTGTGGCAGTTAGAGGTCACAGTACCTATATATCTATTCAGACCATGCTGTCTAAATAGGTAGTATAATACCTACAAAAGAGATTATACATATTTCTGAAATAGTTACACATATTTTCCAGGACTGTTGTAGCAAAACTTCAAGCTGACATTTAAAACTGGATAGTAAAAGCAGGAAGGTAATTTGTGGATATTTACAGGTAAAAAGCCATAGCTAATGACCAAAAGAATGCAGTTGTTGAGAAAGGAGGGCAATAGTAAAAAGGAGGAGGAAATAGTAAAAAGAATAAACTAAGTTAAGGCAGAAATGAATGGTATGGTAAAGAATTTCGGGAGCAAAAATATTTCTGCTGTTAATATTATGAAATGAAAAGCAATAGAGTTCTGTGTGATTTGACAGCTCTCATTTTATTAGGAGGCCAAAGGCAGCCATAATCTGGTTTGGAAAGTTATATACATGGCCAAGAGGTTGCAACCAAAACATTTCCCTTGGAAAATGCATGTACATGAAAAAGGATCAATAGAGAGATATAGCTCATTTTCTGAGCTGGTGCTTGCTGTAGTCTGTTTGGCACCTCCTGTAAAATTCTAATTGTGAATAAAATGAATCCAAGAGTGGGTTCAGTTGCCTAAGAATAGTTTTTGAGTGCCATTTTAGATGCCCTGGGGTGTCCACATGGCCTCCAGCTGTGTCTCTGGAAGGACATAAAAGGAAAGTGCATAGTCACCACAGGAGAACATTAAAATGAAAACTGCCTATTTTCAAGCTTATATAGCATTATTTAGTATTTAAAAAAGAAACCAAATACCAGGAGCTTCTCAAATACACACAGACATCTATAATCTTTAAATTATGTGGAGCATATTCTAGTTCTACGCATCTTACTTGGATTTACATAAAATGCTCCAATCATCACGCCCAAATTCAATACCATGCCTAGTAACTTGGGCTATCTCCTATTCAGAATTGTCCTAGGCATCATAGCTGTAGTGACAATAGACAGGGGTTTCGAAGCATGGTATAAACAATCAACTGTTTCCTTGAAACAGCCTGTTAGTTTCGATGGCTGAACTAGCTGAAAATATAAATATGGCCCTGCTTCCTTCGTGGTAAAACAGGGAATATTGTAAAACCTACCTATCTCATCTGATTGTTACTGCAAAATTAAATTATTTTAAGTTTGTTAATATCATAATGTTGGTTTTTATATTTATTATTTACATTTGTCTTGAGGCCACTTCAGAGAGGTGGAAAAATATATGCAAATATATTTCTTACAGTCAATGGTAAAAGACTGACACTTCTGGAGATTCGGAATAGAAACCTATTGTAAAAGTTCTAAACTGTTTCTTCTTTAATCAAAGGAGGAGCCTCGGTAATTAGCTGCTTGAGATTAGCCCTAGCCCCTTTAGTCATGTCTGTACTTACACATAGAAGAGGAAGAACCTCAAGCAGGGATTGCCCATACTGACTCTCTGTCAAAGTTCCTGGCTGAGTCCTGGCCCTTCTGGTGAACATGCTTCTGGGCAATGCTCAGGCACAGTTCAAAGGAAACTACTTGGAAGAAGTTACTATCTATGGGGAGTTTTGGTCAAAATTGGCATCCTGTCACCCCTGCCAGTCTTCCAACACTCTTACAGCAGGCTTTGTACCTTCAGCTGTTCCAGCAGGTCTCGTGCCATATCCAGGACATCCTGCACATGCCTACCCTCACTTTCATGCTGTGAAAAATCTCAGTGTGATGCGCTACAGGACAGTCTTCATACTACCTTAGAAACGACAATACACACAAAAGATAATTGTTGTTTCTCAGGGCCAGAGGAGGCCCAGGGCTAGATGCTATGAAGGGAGAACATGGCAAGTCTGTTTCCCCTCTGACTTCAAGGCCAGAAAAAAGCTCCTGGGCCTTATCTATGCTCAAATGCTATTGATCCTCTCCTTTAGCTTCCAGTCTACTCTATTCTTGACAAAGCAGCACCATTTGTATCATGCTTGTGTCCACCCTGTTTATAATGCAAATTAAAACACTTGTGCTGCACTGATTTCAGATCTTGTGAAGGTGTTTGTAGGGCCATGTCCAAAAATAGTGCTACCAATTCTTCCTAATTAATTCAGTTGAAGCAACCTTCTTCTGAAGGTTTGATTTGGTCCCCAAACTATTTCAGATATGAACATGTATATTCATAATATCTCAGGTTTCTGTTTTGAGAATAAATGCATAGGTATCCATTAAAAATCAGTAACAGAAATAGCATAGCTTATCAAGTCAAATTTTAAAAGCTCAACAAACGTGCATTTCTTTCCCCCCTTTTCGTAATATTTCTTTTCCTGTTAGTGTATTTATTTCTGTAAAACACAGAACCTTTCTTGAAGTTTCATATATTTACTGTCACAATGGATCTATCAGGAGACAACATTGCCACCCTTCCTTATTGGATTTTTATGAAAGAATAAGCATACTACACTGGAAAGAGACGAGACACAAGTTGCACACTGTAATTCTTCCAACACCCACTTGATTCCCTTGGTTTCCTCTGAAATTTTCTCTTCACGGCTTGAGCATATCATTATTGGTAATCCTATTAAACTGAGTATACTTCATGCATGACAATCTCTTCAGTGTCCCCCTTCCATCTGGGATTCCTTAATCTGGATTTACCTGAAACTCAATTTCAGTTTGTAGTTTAAGAGAATGTTTCATCTTTAACATCCTTCACCTAATATCTAACATTACTTTTCTCCTTGATTATTTTTTTAAAAAAAAATTGATTGAACAAAAAAAAGTATTTTAAGTGAAATGCATTGTGTTTACTAAATTTCAAAGATAGAATTCTAAGTGCTTTATGCACAGATAGGCACATTTGACTGACAAAGCCTTATTTGCAACAAGGTCCTAATAGACTAAAATTATGTTTATCCTCATTGGAGATAAAAGTGAAGATGGTATGAAGAGATATGCTAGTCACTTTTCTTTGTTGATCAAAAAGCAGATGAGATATATAATTTCTTCTTTGGAATTTTTGTGCATTTTGAAGTGTTGGAGTTGTTGCTCTGTTCCTTTATTGTCACAATGGTGCAGTTTTACAAAACTTTACAGTTAACAGAGATCCAACTGCTCATTTGTTTTGCAAGCCTTTCTGATAAGAAAATGGTTCTGCAGGATAAGTAACAGCAGGAATTGTATTTTTACTATTTGTGAAGTACCAGTGCCTTGCCAGAACAGATTGAACTTCAAAGCCTGACTAAAAACACCATACATAGTTTATTTGTTTGGAAGATAAAAAAATAAAAGCCAGAGCTGGGGTTGCTACAGTGGTATTTCAAATAAACTATTGTGACAGCCAGGTATTTGTCAAGGGCTGAATAAGCTTTTCATCAGCCAAACTATTTCTCTGTTCCTCAAGTTAGTAATTGATCGCTAACTTAACTGCTTTATTGCTGTTCAAACTGTCATACTGTATCCAGAGCACAGAAAAAAAGAATTCGTATTTATGGATCTATTCCATCTTTTTATTTTCTTTAATAAGCTGTGTTTTTAATGGTTGCCTAATCATAAATTCTAGTCAGACTCTTTTAATTGGTTTTTGACCTACATACTATTATGGGCCTGATTAACAATTCCCTAATCAAAGTTGCAAAACACTCTTCTCTGTGTTCAATAATTTAGAGATCCATGTGGGAGATGTATTGTTGCTCTTAGCCTCAATGTGAATTTAGTTCATTCTATGCATGTAGTCTTGAGATTCACTTAAGCAAAAATAATTTCAAATAAAAAAACCCAAAACCCTAATACATCCAAGAATCCAGTGAGTCTGTAAACTATATTTCTTTTTCATTGTTACAGACACCTACAAATTCAATTGCCAAGTATTTTGCTAATTAGCAAAATGGCAAATTTGTTCTACCAGAGGCTCCTAGGACCAAGTCTTAGCATGATTACTTTGAACTATGTGGCCAGAGTTCTTTTGGGCTATTGAGTTGTAATAGGCAGGTTCAGGAAGAGCATTCCAGTTGATGAACGAGGCACAGAAGATGACATATAACCCACTTTACCATCCTCCTTCCCTAGTGCCAGGAAAACAGGAGCACAATGATGAAATATGTCCTAGCCACAAAATACTGAAGTATTGTGATCAAACACTTTTAAGGCCAAAGGTCTGCTTAAGCCCCATTGGCCTGTAAATCACATTGTTTCTGTAGCTTCCAGAAAATGACAGTGCTACGTGCAGCTTAAAGGCCCCTCAGTCTTTTCCCAGAGGAACAAATGTCCTTTTAGAGAGGGTATAGCTTACAGTACAGGTGAGGAGCAAGCCTGGAAATCAAATCATTGGTCTTACAAGCCTCAGTGACTTCTGCCCTATTGTGTGCTTCTTGGTCATCCTAAAGCTCTTCCTAAATCAGGGACCCTACCATGGCAAGAACCTCCTGCTTCCCCCCCAGCCTTTTTCCTTTTCCCTTAATCTACACAGAAAATTGCTGGCCTGGTTTCAGAAGTGTTTTAAATTTAGGGAATTCGTTCAGATTACATCTCAGTTGTGTTGCAGTTTATGCCCCATTCAGTATAAACACAGGTAAGTATTATATATCTGATCACTGTCCTCATGCGCTTCTAGTGATTCATTCAAACAGTTGGACAAGGACTTTCACAACTTACTGGGGAAAAAAACAAACAGTGTTGTAGCTCAAACTGCCCATAAGCACACTGGCAAATAAAGAATTTGGAGGAAAACATGGTACTGCAGACAAAGCTTTCTTCAAAAGATGCTTACACAAGGCTAAAGCCAAGGTATTTCAACTGATTTGCTAATGACCTTAGTTAGCTGCTTGGTTAGTTAAAATAGTACTCAAACCTTAGAATTACTTAATGAGCATCCTAAGACCAATGGTGAGGGAACAAGCTCACTTGTTGATAAACCTGTGACATATTCTTCACAACTAGGGAATTTTATGTATCAGAAGACACCTTTTAAGGAATAGAAAATCTACCTTACATGCATATTCAGCCTGATGCCTGATGCTTTGCAAAGCAGTTTTTCCTCAGGGAACTACGTTGAAATCTATTATAAATATTCAGCTTCTGACATGTCTACAGATAAATTAATACAATCCAGTAGGTAATTCCTTTTTGCAAGAATCAGACAAACTATTTTCATCACCAAGAAGACGACAAAAACATTTTTAAATATATATGACTCCTGAATAGTGTGTGAGCCGCAACACAATGTGACTGAAGTTCTTTTAAACAGTTACTAGTGCAGAACATGAAAGCTGAAGAGGTTTTGTGTCCTACATTGTTTTATAGTCTTAATTTTCTGCAAAGTTTAAAGTGTAATGAGTTTCTTCTCATTGTGTACTTTTGCACACAAATGTACACATCTACTATTATGAAAATGCATTTGGTCCTTAGTGTTATTTCCGTACACTGTGACAGAAGTAAACTTTGTCACATTTTTAACAAAACTAAAACTCACATCTTGCATGGCTATAGGGATTCTAATGCTATTTATAGAATCAACAGGGATACAAAATAAATATGATATGAAATTCAGAGTCAATCTTAAACTCAGCAGAAAGATTACACTAATAAAATTTAGACCCTATCAGATAGGCATTATCAACGCTAAGGTTATCAGGATGCTCTTTAAGTGTTTATATTAAGATCCCCAAACTGCATGCAAATGATAGAAGCTGTTAGAGAAAACAAGTGAAAAACCCAGCATGAAATGTACTTTTATATCAAGGTTATGTACAATATTCGCTATGTATCTGCAATAAATTATATGCCATATAATTTAATCTAAAACACACATTATAATTTCTGAAGCTAATAAAGGATCTGGAAAAAAACAAATTCAGAGAGCACACACAAAAATTGCCAAGAAATCACTAGGGGTCTTAAACTACAGAAGAATGTGAACTGTAATTGCTTAAAATCTTTATCTAAATGTTTAGTCACGATAAATGATGAAGACTACTAGCTCAAAGGACATACCTGCCTATTGGGTTTAAAGGCAGTTTTAGATGGCAACAGTGCAGGGTATGATCACTTTGGAATAGCAACTGTAATACTATGTTCTATTCAATTACATACTGAGAAAACACTCCAATATGTGTCAAGTTTCAGTTAATGTTTTGCACACAAATGTTATTGAGCTCTTCACAGTATAACCTTTCATGGAAGAAAGTTTCAAAATTTTCAGATTGTATAAAGATAAAATGGAATTAAACATATTCATTGAAGAGAAAGATGAGTATCTGAATTAAAACCATGGAATGTGACTTTATGAGACTAAATGTTGAATATTTTTTGGAAAACAAACAAACAAACAAAAACCCCAAAACCCAAACCCAAAACAACAGGAAAAAAGTCCTTATTTTCTTATGATTGTGCGAAAATAACCAACTGCTCCCATCTCTTTATGTATTCTTCCATGAGCACCTAAATGACAAAGCATTCAGAATTTTGAAGGAAGAGTAGCTGCTGCTCAGAATGAATACACTAAGTAGAGAATATATATCTTCATCCATATTACAGTACATTCTTTATTCTTCCCCAGTACTCTAAATTTCATGTGAATATTGTAACAAAGCGATGGTAAATTTGTACAGATGTGATGGGTTGTCATTTATCCCTGACCCTGTTTTTGAAGTATATTACTGTCTTTGCAAATGGAAAGATGACAGAAGAAAAAAGATAAGGTAGGTATAACATAGCACAGATCGTCCTATCTTTAGGCACAATGGCCAGTTTCAGCCATGACAGCATTACCTTTGTAAAGTATTGATCTAAGTTGAAATTATAGAGGTATTTCACTGGGTTCTCCAAAAGCTCAGTATTTCATATTATTCCTCTGTTTTCCCCTGACAAACGATGGACTTTGCATGTAATGGCATTCTTGGTAGTATCTACATCAGAAATGGTTCAACTTCATTTAAAGCTCAAAGATGGTTCCAAGCGTGACCAGTTAGAGACATCAGCACCAGAACTTCTGAAAAATGACAGCTGAGAATTCACCTCTGATAACATAGCCAGTGCTGCTTAACACCCCTGTTTGAGACTGTAAGATGACATCCTAATTGCCATGCTTCATCTGCTTCCAAAGTGTAGAGCATTTTATTGTGGAAGTGTGCCTAGATCATAGATCATAGAATGTTTTGGGTTGGAAGGGACCTCAAAGATCGGCTAGTTCCAACCCCTCTTCCATGGGCAGGGCCAACTTTCACTAGATCAGGTTACTTAAAGCCCCATCCAACCTGGCCTTGAACACTTCCAATGATAGGGCATCCACCTGTTCTGATGTTCCACCATCTTCATCGTAAAAAATATCTTCCTTATGTCCAATCTAAATCTACCCTCTTTCAGTTTAAAACCGTTATGCCTTGTCCTGTCACTACACTCCCTCATGAAGAGTCCTTCCCCATCTTTCCTGTAGACCCCTTTAGGTACTGGAAGGCTGCTATAAGGTCTCCCTGGAGCCTTCTCTTCTCCAGGCTGAAAAACCCCAACTCTCTCAGCCTGTCTTCATAGGAGAGGTGCTCCAGCCCCTGATTATCTTTATACCCCTCCTCTGGACCCACTCCAACAGATCCACGTCTTTCTTATGGTGGGGGCCCCAGAGCTGAACACAGTACTCCAGGTGGGGTCTCATGAGATCAGCATAGAGGGGCAGAATCACCTCCATTGACCTGCTGGCCACACTTCTTTTGACACAGCCCAGGATACGGTTGGCTTTCTGGGCTGCGGGTGCACATTGCCAGCTCATATTCAATTTTTCATCCATCAATACCCCCAAGTCCTTCTCCTCAAGGCTGCTCTCAATCCACTCATCACCCAGCCTGTATTCATGTTTGGGATTGCCCCAACACAGGTGCAGGACCTTGCACTTGGCCTTGTTGAACTTCATGAGATTCGCATGGGCCCACCACTCTAGCCTGCCAAGGTCCATCTAGATGGCATCCCTTCCTTCTAGAGTATCAACCACACCACTCAGCTTGGTGTCATCTCCAAACCTTCTGAGGGTGCACTCAGTCCCACTCTCCATGTCCCCGACAAAGTAGTTAAACAGTACTGTCCCGATACCAACACCTGAGAGATGCCACTCACGACTGCCTTCCATCGTATGCTACAATACACATGGTAGAATTTGTGTGTTTGCATGAAGACACTTTCTTCTGAAAGGAAAAAAAAAATTTGTAACTGCTGGGATTTATATTAAGTATGAGGTCTGTTATTGCAATAAAACTTTTACCTTTCTTCAACTTTTTTTCAGAGAGAGGAAACAATCTTTACTCTTTTCTTTCTGCTCATCTTCAGGCATTCAAAATCTGTTCTGAAGGTTTCCTCTTTAAAAAGAAAAATAATTGATGTTTATTCTGAATGGGAGAAATCTTGGTTTAAGGATGCTGAATATAAAAGTTTGTTTAATATTTATCTTTAAACTTGGGTGACTGGTCTCTGGAAAACAGTATTTGAATACAAATAACATTGAAATATATTAGAGCTAGCACTTGGGGAAATGTGGATTTTAAAATGTTTTTCTGTTAGTTTGTTTTTAGAATCAATAACGGGAGTTTCATCTCACAAAAGCTGAAGGAAACAAAATATTTACTGCTCAGTCCAGCTACCACTTTTGCCCTGGTACTGTAATTCCCATTGATTTAGCAAGTAATGCTGTCAAATTTCACATAAGTATAGAAATGATGAATAGAAAATCTTCTAGCTTTCAGGAAGATTAAATCATAACTCTGCTTGGACTGTTCTTTAGTTCCAGCTATTTCATGCTAATGGCTACATTTTATTAACTCCCAATAGTCCAGAAGGGATACCTCATACCACTGGGATGAAATTGAACATGGAGTCTATTTGCAGAAATGTTTCTGCTTGGGATTGGTAGGTACTACATTTTTCACAAACCACACTGAAATTTTTTTCCATGCTGCAATTATTTTTCCATATAGTTTTACATATCTTGAACTGTAAAAAGAAGACATCATGAAGCATGTGTTCAAGTGAGGGAAAAAAAAAAGAGATACCATCAAAGTTCTAGACTAAGTCAAACGGTCTGTCTATACTTTAATAAAGAGCATATTAAATTTAGTGTAATGGCACAATGAGAACATTTCCCACTGAAATATCACAGTTTAGATCATAAAGTGGTATCAGAGAGTGCAAATAGGGAAAAAAATGCAAGAGATTTACCTGATCAGTTTAACTAATGTTATGTATTTTTTATAGCAGATTGAACAGTTGTGGAAAAGCTATTTATATTAAGGGTATTTATGTGCATAGTAAAGACCTCCTGCATACCCAAGTTCAATTCCTTGGTATTAAAAGCAGACATATTAGATAATTGTTGTTCAAAACTGGTAAATATCCTTCTTACAATAGCTAAATACTCATTCTGTGAGAAAATTTTTGTTTTCAAATCTAATATACATGAATTAATATCAGCATACTCTTTTTAATTTTGACAATTAATTTAAGTCAATGGGAAAGGTATCCTTTCTTACACAGTTTCATAAACTTTTCTGTTTTTTTAATGTTAGTGCATACAAAGTTCTTGAGACCAAGATTGAGTCTTCCATCCTAGATGTGCTACACAGGTAGATGAAAGAGGGTCCAAAGCAATGTCTTGCCTAATTAAAGTTGATGATAAAAAGTACATTTCAAATGCTGTGGAACTAGTGAAGAAGCATGGGTTATAAAAGGTTAATTCTTTAAACATTAAAAGAAAAGCTGTTCAATTTCACATTTTATTGACATCTGATCATAAAGTCCATTAACAGCTGGAGTATTAAAGGACTGGGAACATGTCTCATTGAGATATGCAATGGTACCTTCAATAATACATTCCACAACAAATAGAGCTCTGAATGTCAGAAAGCTTCGCAGTCAGTATTTCATGGACAGATGTATTTACAACAAATCTTTCTATTTATTGAGAAAACTGTCAATGGTTTGTGGGCAGAAGACAGAATGGGAACACAACTCATGGAGAGATATACATATATTTGTTACAGAAAAAAAAAAAGAATAAAAGAAAAGGTCTTCGTCAAATTTTTTCATACAGAAATAATCTCTTTTCCCCTTCTACCCAGTGTTATATCTCAGACCCCATAGTGGAGTGAAATGGTGTAGCAGTCAGCATGAATTTAGCCTAGTTAACCTAACTGTTAGCATAAAGTAGTGTACCAACTTTTTGGTGTAGTAGAGGTAAACAAAATATGATCAAATATCTATCCCAAACAACAGAATCTTGTTTTTGTGAGCTAGAGATAAGATAGCCAAACTACAAAAAACAACCTGCTGATCATCATGTGCGAACACGTCCTGGAGTGTCCAGAACAAGCAGACTGCGAGTGCCAACAACAGTGACAGCAAATTGGGAAAAAGACAATGCAATTTGGTAAGACTAATCATCTATAAGGTATTCTCTACCCGATCCTATAAATGAGGACACTTAAGAATACTCAGAGACGGCAGAGGAAGAGTCTCCAGAGGGGACCCAGAAAAAGGAGAACCCGTGAGACTCTGATGAGAACCCATGAACCTGCACCAGGATTTGGGACCACCTCTCCAACATCCCAGCAGTCCCTGTGGCCCAGCCCCAGAAATGCACATCACGTGGCTGGGACTGTTGTGCTAACCTGCCTGACTTCTCTCCTGACTGCATCATCTCTCCCGTGGAACAGGGACATGGTGTAATTCATAATATTGCATATGTCTGTGGTTAAAGCATTTTGGTATCCAAGTCCATTTGTATCCACACTGTGATTTGGTCTTAAACCACAAGAATAAGGTTTCTGTTGTTTTCATTTTTTTTTACACTAGCAAGAAAATCAGGAAGGAATTTTTATAAGTAGTAGTTTAAGATATTTTGGTCCCCTGCTACATTATGAAAGATAGCCATTAAGTTCTAGAGAGCCTCTGCTCTTATGACCTGCTTTAGACGATGAAAAGAGACTATCAGGGCCACAGAATGCAGAACTACATGCTTACTAGAGCACTCCTCTGGATGGTTGCAGCTTCTGCACCTCATCTATGCTACAAGTAGTTGTCAGTACACTAGTCTAACCTTCCAGAACTCATCACCCTGTTCAGGACTAGGTATTTCTCTGTTGCACAGCACTTCTCCTGGGTCTCTTGTGGGCTCAAGATATGATAATTCTTTTGTGTATTTCTCCAAATGCTCTGTTCCCCTCTGTCAAAGGGGGAAAAAGACCCTTGCTCATGAGATGGTGGGGCTCATAGAGAGGGCTTTAAACTAGGTTTCATGGGGCAAGGGGATAAACCTAGGTGCACCAGAGATGAGCCTGGGGGCAGCGTGCCGATGTTTGGGGTGGATTTGATAGCCCAGCTCAAGTGCATCTATGCCAATGCACACAGCATGGGCAATAAACAGGAGGAGCTGGAAGCCATTGTGCATCAGGATAGATATGACTTAGTCGCACAGAAACATGGTGGGATGGCTGCCATGACTGGAGTGCTGCAATGGATGGCTATAAGCTCTTCAGAAGGGAGAGGCAAGGAAGAAGAGGTGGTGGGGTGGCTCTCTGTGTTAGGGAGTGTTTTGATTACACAGAGCTACACAACTGTGATGACAAGGTGGAGTGTTTATGGGCAAGGATGACAGGGAAGGCCAACAAGGCAGATGTTGTGCTGGGAGTCTGTTATAGACCACCCAACCAGGTTGAAGAGACAGATGAATCATTCTACAAGCAGCTGGCAGTAGTCTCACAATCGTGTGCCCTTGTTCTTGTGGGGGACTTCAATTTTCCAGATGTCTGCTGCAAATACAATACGGCAGAGAGTAAGCAGTCTAGGAGTTCCTGGAGTGTGTGGAAGATAAATTCCTGACACAGCTGGTAGGTGAGCCTACCAGGGTAGGAGCCTTGCTAGACCTACTGTTTACTAACAGGGAAGGACTGCTGGGAGGTGTGATGGTCAGAGGCTGTCTTGGGTTTAGTGAACCATTCTATGAAATGATAGAATTCTCAATTTTCGGTAAGGCAAGGAAGGTGGTCAGCAAAACCACCACTATGGGCTTCTGGAGGGCAAACTTTAGCCTTTTCAGGACACTGGTTGAGAGAGTCTGTTGGGAGACAGTCCTGAAGGACAAAGGGGTCAAGGAAGGATGGACATTTTTTAAAAAGGAAATCTTAATGGCTCAGGACCAGGCTATTTCCACGCACCACAAGATGAACCACCGAGGAAGGTGACCAGCCTGGCTGAACAGGGATCTTTTGCTAGGACTCAAGAAAAAAAGGAGAGTTTATCATCTCTGGAAGAAAGGACAGGCAACTTAGGATGAGTACAGGGATCTTGATAGGTCATGCAGAGAGGAAATTAGAAAGACAAAAGCTCAGCTAGAACTCAATCTCACCACTATTGTAAGAGACAACAAAAAATGTTTTTACAAATATGTTAACAATAAAAAGAAAGCCAAGGAGAATATCTGTCCTTTAATGGATACAGAAGGGAACATTACCACCAGACATTAGGAAAAGGCTGAGGTACTTAATGCCTTCTTTGCCTCAGTCTTTAATAGTAAGACCAGTTATCCTCAGGGTACTCTGCCCCCTGAGCTGGAAGGCAAGGACAAAGAACAGAATATACCCCCCATAATCCAGGAGCAAATAGTTAGTGACCTACTACACCATCTGGACACTCACAAATCTATGGAACCAGATGGGATCCATCCAAGAGTACTGAGGGAGCTGGTGGAGGTGCTTGACAAGCCACTCTCCATCATTTATCAGCGATCCTGGTCAACGGGGGCAGTCCCAGAGGACTGGAGGCTTGCCAATGTGGCACCCATTTACAAGAAGAGTCGGAGGGAGAAGCTGGGGAACTACAGGTCTGTCAGCCTGACCTCGGTACCAGGGAAGATTATAGAACAGATCATTTGAGTGCGCTCACATGGCATGTGAAGGGCAACCAGGGGATAAGGCCCAGTCATCGTGGCTTCATGAAAGGCAGGTCCTGCTTGACCAACCTGATCTCCTTCTATGACTAGGTGACCTGCCTAGTGAATAAGGGAAAGGCTGTGGATGTTGGACTTCAGTAAGACCTTTGATACTGTCTCTGATGGCATACTCCTTGAGAAGCTGGCGGCTCATGTCTTAGAAAAGTATATTCTTCCCTGGGTAAAAAACTGGCTGGCTGGACGAGCCCAAAGAGTTGTGGTGAATGGAGTTAAATCCAGTTGGTGGCTGGTCACAAGTGGCGTTCCTCAGGTCTCAGTATTGGGGCCACTTCTGTTTAATATCTTTATCAATGATCTGGATGAGAGGATCAAGTGCACCCTCAGCAAGCTTGCAGTTGACACCAAGTTGGGAGGCAGGGTTGATCTGCTTGAGGGCAGGAAGGCTCCACAGAGGGATCTGGACAGGCTGGATCAATGGGCCGAGGCCAATTGTATGAGGTTCAACAAGGCCAAGTGCCGGGTCCTGCACCTGGGACACAACAACCCCATGCAGCGCTACAGGCTTGGGAAAGAGTGGCTCGAAAACTGCCCAGCGGAAAAGGACCTGGGTGTGCTGGTTGACAGCCAGCTGGATATGAGCCAGCAATGTGCCCGGGTGGCCAAGAAGGCCAATGGCATCTGGGCCTGTATCAGAAACGGTGTGGCCAGCAGGAGAAGGGAGGTGATTGTTCCCCTGTACTGGGCACTGGTGAGGCCGCACCTCGAGACCTGTGTTCAGTTTTGGGACCCTCACTCCAGGAAAGACATTGAGGTGCTGGAGCATGTCCAGAGAAGCGCAACAAAGCTGGTGAAGGGTCTGGAGCACAAGTCTTACGAGGTGTGGCTGAGGGAACTGGGGTTGTTTAGCCTGGAGAAACGGAGGCTGAGGGGAGACCTTATCGCTCTCTACAACTGCCTGAAAGGAGGGTGTAGTGAGGTGGGTGCTGGTCTCTTCTGTCAGGTGGCTGGTGATAAAATGAGAGGAAATGGCCTCAAGTTGTGGCAGGAGAGGTTTAGGTTGGATATTGGGAAAAATTTCTTTACTGAAAGAGTTGTCAGGTATTGGAACAGTCTGCCCAGGGAAGTGGTTGAGTCACCATCTCTGCAGGTATTCAAAAAGCGCATAGACAAGGCACTTTAGGACATGGTTTAGTGTGCATGATTGATGGTTGGACTCGGTCTTGAAGGTCTTTTCCAACATAAATGATTCTATGATTCTATGGTTACTCTGGGATCAGTGTTCTGAAGCCTGCCAAGCTGGGCTTTACAGCATGAAACAGAGGACACGAATGATATACCGGAGATACTGCATGAAGACATACCATGTATTTGGAAGGCCTAGAGGTACTTCTTGGAAACCAGAAGACATCAGTCAGTGTTGTCTTACTCATATTGACTGTAAAAGCTACTCAGGAATAAAATATGCTAAAACTGTTTTGGTGTTTTGAATTGGAGAGAAAATTAGCAGGTCTACATCAAAGATTGTTCTGGTGACCTAGTTATGCAACACATCAATTTTGCCAGAACAGTCTAGAATTGAGCAGTTATAATGGTAGTTTATACATGATCATAAAGCCTAGTGATTGTGCCTCTGGAGACATAGCACATAATTTCACTCTGCTTAAAAAGAAAGCACGGCCAATCTCACTCCCATGGAACCATGTCCTATCCGCATCTAACACTCTATTAAAATCTGGTATGCCTGGTGCCCTCAGACTATGACATCCTCTAGCAATCCTGCACAGCTACTAGGTTAATGTGTTAAATAATTCTCTTCTGATTTGAGAACAGTGTTAGACCTTCAAGGCCACAACTAAACTCTCACTATCGATACTGTTTTGTACTGTGTAGATTATAACTGTCTTCCTCAGATAACAGACATAAGTCATATCCTACCACATGACAAATTCTTGTTTGCTTTTAGAGCAGGCTACATTTTTTAAAAAAATTAATTCCCCTAAAAGTTATAGTAAATATGTCCATACAAAGAAACACCTGATTCATCCATATTTATTTAGTTCTGCAGCATACTTATTTAATTCTGTCTCCTGGAAAAAATAAGTCACCAGCTGGTACAAGTCAGGTCTGGTTGCTTCTAACCAGCTTGTCTGGATTTTAAAAGTAACTGTATAGATGGAATCAATTTACAGAATTACTTAGATAGCCTTTTAAAAATAGTAACACACTTATTAAAGCCTAACAAAGAAAATCTGAAAAGGCAAATCATGTTTATCATATTTTCAGAATCTCTACTAGCAGTTTGGCTATATTGACAAAAACATTATTCAGTGAATTAAAAGTGTCACAAACATCCAAATACATTGGAAATGTAACTGGTGAAGCTAACAACAAAATTCTCCAACAGATGTGACATTTTAAAAGATTAATTTAATTATTTAAACATTCACTGGAAAGGTAATTTAAATATGTCAGAATTTTCCCTGCTGCATTTAGCAGCGCACTGAAGCAGCTGAAGTTACCAGAACTACCTATAATGAGATTTCTAGAGGAAACTTTTCTCAGCTTGATTATAAAATAAAGAAATTGATGCTTTTGGAATTATATTGCATAGATATATCTATATATTTTGTATCTTAACATAATTGTTGAGTAGGAAAAGAAAACATGCACATTTACCTTAGCTATAACTTCAGTGACATGCATAGCATTATGTCAAGGAGTTTGGATTGACAGCTACAAAAATATCAAGGCTGGAGCACAACTATTTGGTATGCTGTAAGTTTATTTTCCATTTAACCACCAAGAAAGAAAAAGAAATAAATTAGCTTTATAAAAAAGCATAAGCCACAAAAGGCTTCTGTTCCATAGTCTGATCTTCACTTAAATACAAAATTTCACTATAATGGGAGCACAAAGGGCTGTTAATTTCTTGAAAGCTGAAAATGCAAACTGTACATTTTTCTGAAATACCAGTTTTTCTTTCTTAATTTCTTAATCAAGGTACAGGACTTGTGTAGAATAGAAAAACTTCAGCCTGAAGAAACTGCCTTCTCCAAGTGCAGAGGTAAAGTTCTTTTGACCAGAAATATTTTGACCTGATTAGATAAGTCGATGCAGCATCTGCTTAAAATTTGCAAATAGGTATGCACTCACTGGTACTGAAGGTGACTTAGGTTTTTTCTCCATTTTTCCCTCACCCCTTACCATCTACATATCCAACAAAAAAGAAGTTCTATTTTAGAGAAGAGGGACACTATACAGTGACCCAGTAAAAATGCAAACGAAAGCTTATGCCAACTGTGCAAAGACTCTGTCCTGACCTTTTAAGCATGTTATCAACTTGTTATGAGAACTTGCTGTATGAACTGGAGCTTGGTACCAGGTGTCTCTCGTTATGATGTAGAGTTTAAGCATGGGATAATAGCAAGTACCTTGAAAATACAGTTGAAAACAGAGGACTGAGATCTATAAACAACACACAGATGGTCAATTAATTACTGGTTATTGAAGAAGTACAACCTTGACAGCAGGGAAAAGGCTGCTTTCGGCATACTAAAGGAAAGAAGCAGGTAAGCAAGAAAAAACAGCTGAGCAACAGGATAAGGCACCTGCCTGGAAAAGTAACATCCTCATTATGCCGTGCATAGTCTAGGGTGCAGAGGCTAAAGCCTAAAACTGCCTAGAAGCAGAAACATTGTAATGACAGGATTTGGAATGGGGGTGGGGAGGAAGGAGAAGTAGTCATCACAGAACTGTTTCTGCAGAATTGGTGTGAGGTCACCAGAGCAGCCAGGGAGCTGCCTGCTTTCCTGGCCCGCTCCAGGAGTGGCAGCTCTCCTTCTCCCTGCCCACTCCCGGAGCCCTTCATTCCTCAAGGGCCTTCCGACCTGCTAGGGCAGTTGTCCAGGGTGGTGCATGGAGAGGGGTGGGGGGACGTGGGTGGGTGTGCGTGTGCATGCGTGGGTGGGTGTCTTCCCCTGCAAATGCTATGTATTTCTTCTCTGTAACACTCTTAACTTGCTAGTAAAGCCTTACTACACATAAACCCAAATACAGTTTTATTGTTTCCTGCATTGCCCTTTACCTGACTCTCTTCTCTTCATGTAGCCTTATATCACATAGTTTGACAGCGACTAGGCTATTTTACATCCCAGAATACTTATTTTCTTGAATCCTAGCACCAGTCAAAATATTCTACACACTGTACGCCAGGAACATGTTAGGAATGGCTGACTGTATGTGCATCTGTCAGTCAGTTTGGTATTTTGTAGCCAGTGGTCTAATAATGTGCATAAACCACTAACCTCATGTTAGCCCCTGACCTATTAATTTGAAAAATAGCCTATCTTCATAAACCCTCCTCTGCAAGTCACAGGTCAGTCAGAGCCAGAACTTGTTCTGCTGCTTATGTAAGTTTGTTCCCTCCTTGGGGGCTAAGAAGATAATGCCTCGTTAAGGTTACAACATCTCAATACACTTAACAAGTCTCATTATGTCTTAAATCCATTTTCTCTGTTTTTAATAAATCTGATAAAGAAATTTGATGGTTGTGTGGATATTTCAGCAGTTAATTTTCAAGGGCAAGACAATCTTGGAACTACAAAGAAGAAATGCTAAATGAGAGCTAAATGACACAGTCAAAGGGAACAGGCAGTATTTGCCTTTACCTCAGGAAAATGTGATGAAATATGCAACAGCAGATTTCGCACTACAGGAAATTAAAATAGCATCATAGAAGAAATGAGCTTTTAAGAGAAGTAACATCCCTGGTTTGTAGTGAACTCTCTTGCTAGCTTCTGGCCAATAAATATTTTTGCTTTTGTTATGTTTTACCTCTTGCTTGTTTCTGAGAAGGTGAAATAGCTTACCATGATTCAATAGGGTAAAGATTCCCAATAGTGAAATCTATTACATGGTGACATAGTCTCCAAAGGGAAGTAGTAGAAGTTTTATTGCTAAGTGCGTTTAAATCTAGATGAGACAAAGCACTGGAAAATATTCCTTAGGGAACAATCAAGTGACTACATGAAATAGAAGACCAAATAGGTATTTTCAGCTCTAATTTCTACCATTAACATCCATGTTATGGTATGAATTGAAGGTTATTCAGAGATTAATGTGTTACAGAGCTGCTAGACGAGACATTAATTATGTAAAAATTCTCTATTTCACAACATTTTGCTCATTATTATAGATTCCAGGGTTAGTAATTTAACCATACCTAAAAGGAAGCACACATTAATAAGGACTGAGCTGCAGCCAGAAATATCCACCTGATTTTAAGTGGTTGATTTTCACATAGCAACTAGAAAATCACATTACTCATCTGGCCTTTTCTCATAACCGTAGATGTTGCTTAGGAATAGCAATTCAAATAGCATGTCAATGAACACATCTACTGATGTTCTAATAGACAGGAAAGGGACAATTGAGATGGAAACGAGGAGAAATAGAAAATTGTTGGCTGACAAATATCCACCTAAGAAAGGGTATTTTTAAAGACTTACATAGCTGAAATACTTATATGGCTATAGGCTGTAATTAAGCAATATAAAAAAGGTGATACAGCATAGATTTTCTTCTTTAGAGTTCTTTTCACAAATACAGCCAATTCAGATAGAATTGAGTACTCCTGACACAACTGAAGGACTTTCCCAAATATCCCTCCAATAAACAAGAAGCTATCTCCCCATCCCTAACACTTAGAACAGGGTGAAATGGACTTAAGTCTCGCATTTCAGTTTCAGATCCAGAAACTAATTTCCTCAGTGTTGGGGAGACACTTTATTTTGTTTCTTTATTTGTAGTTAAGAGGGATGGGCAGTCAGGATCTGCTTTTGAGTCTGTTTTGGCACCAGGCTTTCCCTTTGATCCTTCTGCACATAAAAGATGTAACCTTATATATGAAAAGTGGCAACCAAGAAAATCAGTCTTGCCTTTTTGGTGATATGTAGTCAGAATTATTATAGCTTCAGGTCAGTAGTAATTCTTGAGCATGTTACAGGAAGAGACAGATGGGTAAAAATCAGTGCAGTGCAGTACCATTATAATGGCTCTGGCAGTGAAAGGAGAGTGTGAAACCATAGTAACAGCCACCTATAGCCTTTCTAACATTAGATCCATAGCATGTAAACCCTCCTCTAAATCACGTCAGAATGCTTTAATGTTTAATGTAGAACACTGCTGGCAGAATGTTGAACGTAGGACTAGAAAAGGTGTGGCCACAGGCTAACTGCTGTGACAACATGAAAAGTAATTCAGTGATACAGCATGGATCAGGTGAATTGGGGAGCAAGGAAAGGATGAGATTAACTCTTCCTGCAGGCTGCAGTCTTGCTGTCTGGAATGAGGTCAACACTGCAGAAAGAATGTGCTGTTCTTACAGGACAGAGAAGGCAGAAAATTTTGGACAGAGTTGAATTAGTGCTTTGAGGCTTTCAGGCATATGTTGATGTTACCATGGTCCCATGTGTTAGCGTTGCTGCTGATCATTTGGCAGGCTAGCAAATGTCTTTGCCTTTAGCCATTGCCCATACATCCTTCCCCTTCGCATCCTCCTGCCTGTGGCATATACATACTGAAGCAAAAAAAAATGCCTACAAGCAGAAAGAAATACATGTTACAGTGTAGCTTACCAAGCTGTCTAATTCACATTGGTTGAAACACAGCTGGTGAGGAAGGAAGAACATTTTATTAAACCAGCAATCAAATTATTTAAACTAGAATGAAATTTTATGTTTCGCTTACTACCATTTTTCTTGCAGTGTAAGTTTTATTAATTTTTCATGTTTAATTTGCAGTTTTAAACTTCAAAGAAAGTATAAAAGGGGTATTCTGCATCTTTTGTAGAAAAGTACTTCAGTTGTTCTTAAGTTCCCACGTACTCTCATTTGTAAAACTCTGTCGATTTACAGGCAGCTTATAATTCCCATAGGGAGCAACCAAAAATCTTTCTATTGAAATAAGGTTCTTACTGAAGGCTAAACCTAAAAGTGCCCTAATAAAAAATAGGTTTTGTTATCCATCTCTGTGTCCCTGGATGGCCTCTGCTTTCAAATAAAACATGTTGATTTACCAACATAATCCTTTGCTGGCAGAAATATAATGCTAGTCTGTATTAACTGCAGGGGTGGTGGTAGAAGAACCTGGTAGAAGCTCAGTGGAAAGAGCACTGGCAGAAAATGTGTAGATCTCATCCAGAGGGAACAATGTTTAAAATTTACCTTACAATGGGAACTTTAACCTTTTTATTGTTAGGGGGTTTTGCTGCCCCCCCCCCCCCCCCCTTGTGATTTCCAGCTGTATTTTAGACTGGGGCTGAAGTTACTATACTGATTCATCTGTGCTTATAAATAATAAGGCTATGTTACACATAATAAATGGAAAAGTGGGGGAACTCAGCACTGGATGTTCGTTAGCTTTAACGTCCTGATAGACAGAAGCATGCCAGACACTCACCCAGATGCTCTTTCACTCCCCCTCCTCAAAAGGATAGAGGGAGAAAATAGGATGAAAAAGCTTGTGGGTTGAGATAAACAAAGGGAGATCGCTCACCAATTACTGTCATGAGCAAAACAGACTTCACTTGAGTAAAGGTCCATGAAAATTATCAGAAAGCTGGAACACTTCTCCTTTGAAGAAAGACTGAGAGAGTTGCGGTTGTCCAGCCTGGAGAAGAGAAGGTTCCAGGGAGACCTTATTGTGGCCTTTCAATACTTAATGTAAGAAAGACAGAGACAGACTTTTTACCAAAGCCTGTAGTGACAGGACAAGGGGCAATGGTTTTAAACTGAAAGAGGGTAGACTTACGTTAGACATAAGGAAGGTATTTTTATGATGAAGATGGTGGGACACTAGAACAGGTGGATGCCCCATCCCTGGCAGTGTTCAAGGCCAGGTTGGATGGGGCTTTGAGCAACCTGGTCTAGTGAAAGATGTCCCTGCCCATGGCAGGGGGCTTGAAACTAGATGATATTTAAAGGTCCCTTCTAACCAAAACCATTCTATGATTCTATGAAAATTAATGGAATTTATTGGCAATTAAAATAGATTTGGATAGCAAGAAGGCAAAATTTAGAACACTACCTTCCCCCCACCTTTTTCCCAGATTCAACTTCACTCCTTCATTCCCAACTCCTCTACCTCCCCCTGCCTCAAGCAGCACAGGGAGATGGGGAGTGGGGATCTCAATCAGTCCATAGCAGCTCCTCTCTGCTGCTCCTTACTTCTCATGCTTTTCCCCTGCTCCTGAGTGGGCTCTGCAGGGGCTGAAGTCCTTCAGGAAATATCCAGGTGTTCTGGCGTGGGGTTGTCCACTGGCCACACACAGCGTGGATATCTGCTCCATGGGTTGCAGAGGGATGAACTGCTTCACCGTGTTCTCCACAAGCAGCAGGGGAATCTCTGCTCTGGCACCTGGAGCACCTCCTCCCCCAGCTCGTTCTCTGACCTTGGTGTTCACACTGCAATTTCTCCTTTTTACCCCCCTCGCTCTGCTCTACATCTGGCATTTTTTCTGTTTCTTAAATATGTTTTCACAGAGGCACACACATTTGGCTGATGGTCTCAGCTGTGTCCTGCAGTGGGTCTGTTGTGAGGCCAGCTGGAAGCAACTGTGTCTGGCATGGGGCAGCCCCTGGTCTCACAGAAACCACTCTGCAGCCCACCAGTTAGCAAAACCTTGCCACCCACACCCAATACAAAATTATATGAACTGGGGTAGCTAGTCTGGCCTTCTGCCCGAGTATTAATTTTAAAGATCTATCTAAACCACTTTCATTTCCTTTCAGATCACCCTCTACAGGTCAGAGGAAGTCACCTTGTGAAGCCCATCCCTTGGAAAGAATACTACAGTGTTTCAAGGTCTACTGGCTTCTCAGAGCTATGTTTCTCATAATACACATTCCTGATCCTGCCTTACAGATGGGTAGACAGAGTTCCAAGGAAGGCAAGCACTGTCGTTTGTGGTATTCCCAGCACTATTTTTTTAAACACTGGTCATGCACATGTACGTGACTTTTCCTAAAAAAGGACTAGACTGCTGAAAGAAATCTACAGATAGATTTTTACCCTATATTTCTCAGTTACATAATGCACTGGGACTCAAAACCACTCCTGAGCTCAATGTACAATTCAAGTCCACAACTTGAGATACCAGAGAATCTCTATCCAATACTGCTAGTAAGGATTTAGTACTTTGCTAGTTATTGTTATGAAGGAAAAGCAGTACACACATAATTCAGCCAGAAGCTTGTAATATTCCTCATCATGAGATGGTGAAGAGAAAGTTAATGTAAATTTTATGTCTGTTCCTTGTGTAAATACTTTTTTTTTGTGTTCACATATCTAAGGCACTTTTGAATTCAGAAAATAACTCAAAATACATTGTTATCTTGCTAGACATTTACAAACATAACATCATAAAAAAATACGCTGGCTTTTAGCTTTCAAGGACAATGCAGTAACAAAAGTAAAGTCATCATCCAAAAATTCAAGAGTTTGTATGTGCATAAATTATGATACCATTCACAATCATATTCTGTGCAATTTTGCTTCACCTTTGATAGAATGCTTCTGTATTTTTTTTTTTTGGCTCCTTGAATTATTAAGATAACCATTCATCTTTTTGGCATAATGAAAGATATTATGAAGAGTTGTTTAATGTAAAAAAGTTTAGGGAAATAGATGTTGCTTGGGAACATGTAGTCCTCTTAAAGTATTTTGAAAATATACAGTCAAGTGCCTTATTTTCGAGCTAAGTTTTCTGTTGAAACTGATCTTTCTACAAGATAATGAAAGGATGAGCTAAAACAAAGAGATATGCTTTTAGAAGGAAAATATTCTCTCTGTACCAGTTTAGCAATATAGCTGTAAAATGAAATGCTCCATTAGACTTTTTCACTCTCTTGACTTTAGCTTTGCATGACCATGGGTTTAGTATGAGAAACATTTTGCTGAGCCTTATCTAATTCTTCATTTATATTATAGAATATACAGTCCAGGCACTTTCAGAGTACATAAATTTGGGGTTTTGATACCTAGGGAAAATCATTTTACTTACTGGTTACATAAAGACAATCTGAACCCAGAAAATATAATGTATGTGGTGGGTTTCTGTTTTGTTGTTGCTGTTGTTTTAAGAAAGCCATTCATCCCTATTTCCAGAAGAGATCTGGATACAAAAATCATTATTACCCTTAACATGAATCCTTCAGAAACACTTTTTTTATAAATTTAAATCACTACATGGTAACTCATAAGACAGGAATAACCTCTACTGAGTAACTAAGTATTTCACAGTCCTTGGAATATTTGCAAATGTACGTTTAAATCTTCCTAGGAATGATAGGAACTCTATGCTATAAATTCCTTTAATACTAGAACTATAAATATTACTTTATGAAGCCTGCTTCTGCCTGTGTTTTATAGCTTGCTCTGATTTGGCTCTTCTTTTAGAGATTTCAGTTATTACTTGTGAAAGACATTAGGCTTTTCCTTCCTAAAACCACGTGCTGAGAATGATTCCAGACACACAAACACAACTATTAATAAAAAGGGTTTAAACATGAGATCAGTCACTGCTGAAACAGAGCTCATTTTCAGTCAAAACAGGAAAAGAATTAAATCAGAAATTAATGAGAAAAACTTCCTGTAGTAGAAAAAAAACCCAGTTGTACCAGAAAAATGTCATGTGGAAAACAAGGATTGGTTATTTCCAAAATAAATTATTTCTCAGATTCTGTGCTACCTAAGCTTTAGCAAGTTAAGAGTCTAAAGCCCTAAAAACAGGCACAGTAAAGTACAGCACTTCTAATAGCAGACCATAACTTGCATGTATGGAAGAATATAAACCAGGATATGTATAGGGCTGGCTTTGCTCTTCCACTTCCAGAAATCAACAGTGTGGGATGTTTATAGCTGGAACTTGTATCTGAAATGTGATGTCTGATGGCCACAGATAGACCATTCCTCCATGAACTTGTTGAATCCTTTCTTGCCTTTTTTAGAAGGTGTAATATCTTGTGCCGAGTGAAAAAGTATTAAAGTTGCTTATTTTAAACCTATTACCCGAGAACTTCTTTAGATCCTTCCAGGTTCTCATATTGTATGATATAGTGATAATATTCCTTATTCACCTCCATGATTTATAGCACTCTTATATACCACCCAGGGTCATGCAATGTTTTCTTAAGGAGAGACAGAAGAGAAATATAGTGTAATAGTTGCAAAAGGAAGGCTTTAAACTCGATCAAATGGAGAGGCTTCACCATGTGTCTTTTTTAGACTCCCTGGGTGGAAGCCAGCTCAACAAAGAATAAGGAGTAGCTACTCCTTGCCAGCATTCTTCACTAGATTGTAATTGCCTGATTATAGAAATGTCCCTTTAAGAAAAAACAAAAAACAAAAAACAAACCACAAACAGTTGCCTAGCATGCAATCTCTTCAAGTACTTGTAAAATATTCAAATTCTTATTCTTTCTGCTTACTATCACTCCATGAACTCTCAGCTCCCGAGTCCATTTGCCATTATCCCCTATTCTCGTCAGTGGTAGGTAATGCACTCTTTGCCCAGAAAACACACTTTATTTCTCTGATTTATTTGTTCTACAATCTTACCCTCATCCTCCAATATCTTCTATCTCTGTTATCAGCTTGAGAAAGGTATATTGTCATCCACCTGCATTTGTCTTCACTGTAGTTGCCCTCAATATTTTCCTCATTACTCCCATGCATCTCAGATGCATTTGGAGATATGTGACTTGCCTCCTGGAACCTTTTCTTGATTTCTCATCAGTTTCTTAATTAATAGTTCCTGGAAAATCCTTGACTTCTGTCCACATCATTTTGCACTATACCGTCTCTCCTTTGTCCAGTAGTTTGCTTATTTTCTTTAAGCAGAGCATAATGATACCCTCAGATATTTTGAAATCATGCCTACTTCATACTCAAGTTCCAGCCAGAGAGATTGTAAATATTATTCTGCAACTCATTATTTTAGAAGCCATGTCAAAAGTGTCTTAACAAGAAGAACAGAACAAAGGTATTTTATTTTTTACGGCAGGTTTCAGGGTCACTCTTCAATTTCCAATACTAACTGAATCACTTCATTTTATATACTCAATTGCTTGTCATTTTATGTTGTGAAATGGAATCAATGTAACAGAGCAACATGTTATTATTCCCTTGTTACAAAAGTTAAAGTACTGAATGAAAGCATACAGTTGGAAAAGCCAATACTAAATATTAAAATAGAAATTTAAGTTTGATGGTGTGCCATGTTTTGGGGTTTGCTTTGGAAGAATGTTTGAGACATGCTAGTACAATAGCCACAAGAAGCTGACTTAAAGATATTTTTCTCTTCAAGCAAAACATGTCTCAGTTCCCTGGGAAATGTAGGTACAGACTACTGGAAAGGCACTTTCTCTCTCCTCTACAGTTCTGCACAGAATGGCAGGTTTTTGTTTGTTTAGTTTGGGCTTTTTCCCCTACGGAAAACTAGAATAAAGACAGGGCTTTGGTTCTGCATATTAATAGCTCCTTGAAATACTCGTATAACTCACAATAACAATGCCAAGAGTATCCCTCCCCTATCCCTCTCCCTTTT
Organism: Astur gentilis; assembly: GCF_929443795.1. Lineage (NCBI taxonomy): Eukaryota > Metazoa > Chordata > Aves > Accipitriformes > Accipitridae > Astur > Astur gentilis. The sequence goes on from NC_064892.1 coordinate 8,029,006, forward strand.
ATGGTTCCTTATTTGTCTACTGAGTTGCAGGTCACCATTTTTCAAACAACAGTTGAATTATTTCAAGTTTAATTCTGACTTTTGCCAGACTGCTAGTAAACTTCTGTCTTTCTGGTTGTGAAAAGCATGGTGTGCATTGTCATATAGTTCAACAACTTGAAAAGAAAAATGTATTTCCTGTGTTTGACATCTAAAATGATAAAATAATAGTCACTTGTACAATTTACTAAATAAAAGTCCTGATCCCGCTATTCCCATTTTCATTTAAAGGTCCTTTATCTGCCAATAAGACCTAGTAGTTTTATCAGCACACCCTATGGCAACAGCATTCAACTGCATGCCCCTTCTATAATTCAGCCATGAAGACCACCTTACTGTCACCACAAGTAAAGAACGTAATGCCTATTCAAAGGAACTGCCTGAGAGTCTGAAGCAGAGCATAGAGAAGAAGGATTACTTTGCACTGACTTCTTTATTTCCCTTTCTGCACAGTTATTTTTCTGAACAATAAGGGATTTGTTCCCTCTGAGGAAGATTTTTATGTTTTCCAATATACTGAAATACTCAGTGTATCAGGGGATTCTCAACAACAGGGATCCACTTAATACTGAATTACTCTGGAAATCCTATCAAAGTACTTACAACAATTACAGTAATACCAGATGAATTCATCACAAGTCGTACTAAATGAATTAATAGTGGTTGGACACTCATTTTCTACAAATGTTGAACCCACTGTAGGATATTTCAGCTGAAGCAAAAAAAGGTAACATCTAGAACATTCATTTAACATATGGAGGGATCAAATACCATTTTGAGGCATGGAAAAGCATACAAATTAAAATTTATAGCACATATGTGGCAAACTACATCCATATTTCTCAGTGAAGAAGCTAATGACAGAGTAGAATTTTTTGTAGGGCATTGTCAATGGTAAAGAGAAAGACAAGTTAGAAATGTCATCTTGGCATTTTCCTTAAATGGGGACTGCTTGAGAAAATAAGAATTTCTCATTAATCTACTTCTATTGTTTATAGGTGTGACCATAAGAAAAGCAGCTGGGACCTTGTGGATTAAGAATGCCAAGCTTCCCAGTAACACTTTGAAGTTGGAGATATTTAATCTAATTTTGGTCTGTAGAAAACAGTTTGTGTAGGTCAGCTGTCTTTCCCTGTCTCTAATGTGTAGGAACAATAAAGCAGAAGGCCAACAGTAATTAAGTAGTCCAGAATACAACATCCTTCAAGCAGCATCACAAGAAGGGAAGATAAAGTGTCAAGTCATCTACGAATACATTTTTTAGTGCTTCACTAACAGGCACAGATATTTTTGATAATGCAAATATTGTCTGCAATTGCCCATAGATAAAAGTTATTCATTTCTGAAAGCAGGCGTGCTATCCTATTTCAACTTTCTATAAGGAAATTTTACCAGACATTTATTTCCCTCTACGCCCACCCCAGTATTAGTAATACAATATTTAGCAGAGCAGTCAGCTATGTAGGAAGAAGGTAATTTGCCAAAGAGTTGTAGGCAGAAGCAAACTCTTTGGAGCCTGTCATCAACAAGGGACCAAATTATAGTCAAGCTGTGTTTTGTAGTGTGTGTACTGTACAATGTTTATGGTAGGGGTGAAAAATAAGGTGCAGGTTTTTAACATCTGACTCCCTCAAGAAGACTGGTAAGAATAAGGACTAAAACCCATTCTAAATACCCTTAAAAACAAAAAAATGTCATTAGATATCTCGGAGGAACTTTTTCTAACACTGTTTTGCATAGAGGTTGTATGTTTTTATTGGTCAGCAAAGTAAAGAGGAGAAAAACTAAGCCTATATTTAAATACTGGAAACTGAAATCACAAATTAATGAAAAATTAACTCAAAACCCAGATAAAACAAGCCTGTTATGAAAGTTCAGACAGAGTAGGCCTTAGCATTCCCTGATTTAAGCCCATTGTAGCATGATGTGCTAACTATATAGTAACTATATGTTATGTTAAAAAAAAGTTTTGTTAGGTACCTACATGCAGATTAGTTACCTAAACATAAATTACTCATTAGAATAATTTATTAAAAACTGGTATTTCTTTTTTTTAAGGCTCAATGTGACTTACATGATGAGTATTTTCAAGAAAGCTGGATTCAATATGTAAGCTGAATGTTTGATAGCATTTAAATGAAAAAGATCTTTAAAGAAAATGTAATTTTACATTTCCCAATTTATTTTTTACTACTACAATTACCACTAAAATAGGAGCCAGATAAGACAGAGTCAGAATATAATAGAATCTACCTTTGGATAGAACAAAGAATTCTAAAAATTTCAATCCTACGTCTTCGCTGAGTTCATTAAGCATCTACTATATACTTTCAATTTAACATGCTGTTTTGATGCCAAATGAATTCTAGACTTACTATAACATTTTTTTATCACGGGAACTTCTACTTATCTTGCAGAATAACATAATTTAATAAAATTACATTTTCTTCTAAATTGTCTAACAGAACAGATAGCTTAATACAAATATACCATGACCAATTAAATAGGTGATACATGACCAAAACACCAGGTATTTCTTGATAATGAGGACACCCAAGAATTGTCCAGGTCATTTGTGACACAAAGTACTTTTCTTATCGAACAAACAAGGAATCTATTTCACTTAAATTGATTGACACGGCTCAAAGGGGAGATATTGACTTTTATTAGCCTCTTTTTCTTTAGCTTTTTCTTTCACTCTGAAAATTGTCAAATAAATTGTTTCAATTGACACACACAAAAAGAAATAAAACTCCTTTGCCTTGTGATAGTCTTTGCTACAAGCAACAATATTCACTGCAGTCATAATGTGGAAACTCCAACAGAGAAATTCACATTGAAGTATTAATTTCACAGTGCCCAGAAAAATGAAAAAATAAAAATTACATATATAGAAAGAAACAGAGCAAAAAGATGCCGTGGTCAAATGGAGCCCTTATTAGAGATCTACAAAGTTTTCAAAACCACTTCCACTTTTCTCCTAACGTAGAAACAAAAAGATAACTTTTTTTTCTAAAGCAGGTAGTTTAGTGGAAGTGTTTATATAAATATTAAAGAACTAAAGTGACTTTCAAGTAGCTGTCCTTCTTAAGCTGCACTTGGCTCATTGTTTATATCTTTTTACGGTGCAGTGTGCATATATGATTCTCAATGACAGCATCCCATCGCTTTCTGACCATTCAGAATTACTTCCTTAAAAATTAAAATTTAACCTTTTTTGTAGCCTTTTAATCTTTGATTATGTTGAATAAATGTACCAAGTAGTTTAAAAACAAATGCCAGATGTGTAAGGAGCAGATTTTTATACTCTTACTGATAGTGAAAACCCTCTTTACTTCAGTGGTCATTTCACTGACATTCTTTAACCAAGGTGATGCTCCTCAATATGAAAAAATGTTTAAAGTGTCTCAAATGAGTCTCTAAATCTGTGCAATTATTTTATCTAAAAATATACAGAATTGAGGGATATTTGGAATAATTTTTGTTTGCTTGGTTTGTTTTAAATACTTTTGGGTTTTCCTACACATATTAAACCCTACATCCTATAGTTTAGTAGGAATGAACATAATGACAGGAGAAAAAAAACCAAGACTAGTTATTTTTTATTAATTAAAGCAAGCTGAAAAGGTCAGAACACGACAGAAAGAAGCCTTGGGAGATATGTAACAGGAACAAGAAACTGATGTATTTCTTGCTGGGTTTTCTATCAGTTTAAATGCTTTTCCTGTCACTGTAAGAATCTCTGATAAAACTGTGAGAATATGAATGACTGCGGAAGAGGTGACCTAGCACTCTGATGGGTCCTGGGTTAAGAGCTTTCATTCAGTTCCAGTTACCTTGTTTCCTAGCATCTCCTGGAATAAGAAAGTTCCAAAAGGAAACCTGAAGAGAGAAAATGCATTTCAAAACACAACAATCTTTTTAGTCTAAAGTATAGGTAAAATGCCTTTATTGTCTTTTTTTTATTTTTTTCCCCTCTGGAGAAATTTAAGGCATAATGCTAAAAATTTTCCAAAAATGTAAGGTCTGTAACACAAGAAATAATATCTGATGATTCCTATGCTGTCCTTTCAAGCATCTCATTTTGAAGAAGAAGAATTTCCTTCCTATATTAGAGAACATTATGGTTTCTAATAGCTAAATGCTGGCATAATGCCCAAAATATTAAATTCATACTCCCTTATAAAATAACTGTTATTAATTGTAACAGTCTTAATATCCATAGAAATCTTTCCTGTATCTTAATGTATTCTCCTGTAACAACGCATTCCATAGTATGAGGTATGTATTAATAAGAACTCAAAAAAATAAAAAATTCTGATAAAGTCTTCCTCCTTCTACCAAAATATTGCATGAAGTTGTCACAAGTCTGTTCTAACTCAAAGAAAAAAATGTCGAGCACTGCCTTCTTTCCTTTTGAATTCCTTCTCTATGTTTTTGCACAGAAATATCTCCATTTATCCTCTTCCTTAAGACAGTAACTTCTACTTTTTATTACTAACTTATTTATAGAATTTAAAGGTACACAACAGTGTTTAAAGTGTTTGCCAGATGCTGGCATAAGTGATTGTCATGGTTTAAGCCTAACCAGCAACTGGGCACCATGCAGCTGCTCACTCACTCCCCACTCCCAGTGGGATGGGGAAGAGAATTAGAAAAAAATAAAACTCATGGGTTGACATAAGAACGATTTAATAACTAAAGTAAAATAAAATGTAATACTAGCAATAATAGTAATGGTAGTGAAAAGGAATAAAGTAATATAAAATAATAAAAATAAACCCCAAGAAAAGTGATGCACAATGCAATTGCTCACCACCCGCTGACCAATGCCTGAGCAGAGATCTGCCCCTCCCAGACAACTCCCCCCAGTTTATATACTGGACATGATGTTCTATGGTATGGAATACCCCTTTGGCTAGTTTGGGTCAGCTGTCCTGGCCATGCTCCCTCCCAAGCTTCTTGTATACCTCCTTGCTGGCAAAGCACGGTAAACTGAAAAGTCCTTAAGTTAGGATAAGCACTATTTAGCAACAACTAAAACATCAGTGTGTTCTCAACATTATCCTCACACTAAATCCAAAACACTCTATACCAGCTACTAAGAAAATTAACTCTATCCCAGCCGAAACCAGGGCAGTGATAAATTACAGTTATTTTCAGCATTGGGAAGAGCTGGAGCTTCTGTTTGATTGGATGTTAAAGCCTGCTTCTGGGTAATTTCAGCCTGTCATCATCAGAGCACCATAAGGCTCCAAAAATATTGTTGTATAACTTCCTTTGTAATATAATAAAGATTTCACCAATGTAAAAGAGATAGAAATGTATATTAGAGTGAAAGACTGATATCACTCAGAGTGATTACAGGAGCCAGCAAAGTAGCAGCAACAGGAGTGCCAATGCAAATATAAATTACAGTAACTAAGCTTTAGGTCAAGTCAAAGGAAGCAGTGCAGGCAGTACTCTGCAATTGCTTTAAGAACATGTCTATGGGTAGGTCAGGGTTCATCTAAAACAAAGACAACAGTTCCCACCAGGAGTTAGCTTTAGTATGCATTTTTGTAAAACCTTGCCTTGTTTCTCTTCTTTGTAGCTTTTCAGCTGTCCTAGCCTCATGTCTTCCTCTTTCATGCAACTCTTAAAAGTCAAAGGTCAGGGTTGGGTTCACCTACTGTACTAGTCTAATTCTTCCTTTGCCCCAACTCTCCCCATGAGCTTTAAATTCAGTTCAAGCCAAAAGCCAATCTCACCAATAATTGACACAACTGTTGATCAACATCAACAGATGCCTGTTTTTTAAATGAGATAACAGACTTAGTCCAGGTACATAAAAGGAGAAATAAAATTCAAAGTAAAGACAAGCAAATATTTTATGTCTTCCTTATACTGCAAAAAAGAGTTTTTAATAGGTTCTAACATATGAAATATCTCATTCAACAGATTTATCAGCCAACATTGATAATGCCTGATTTATTATTTTTTTTCAAAATTCTTTGCTCTTCTCATCCCATAATCAGAAAAACTTGTATTACAATGACAAAGAAGTCACAGCTATAATTTTAAAACCAACACAGTGTCTTGGTGACAGCTACAAAACTGTGGCTGAGACAAAGGTTTGTCATTCAAACTGTACTTTTGTTTCTTTTTAGTATTAATTTGAGAGCAATCTTATTGAAAACTCTGTAACTAAACCCCCAAACTATTCGTTTCAAAATAAGGAGGTAATATTAGAAAAATATGCTTAGTTTTACACATTGTAAAGCTCTGTCTGTTCAACAGATAATAGAGTTTCTTGTGGATGTATAGAGCAGTTGACATAACTGACCTCTTCCAGAGCTGTCACAGCTTGCAATGTAAATATGCATGAGATCCACATTTTTAAGCTGATAAAAGGCAAATTCAACATATTTGAAAAGTAAGGCTCAAAGGTAAGTGCTGAATCAATGAAAAGGCAAAGATCATCACAAAGCACAATGAGAACAGAAGATGCCTGGAATTTGTTCAAGGACAAACTTTTAGATAAAATGAGGGACATTATACTGGCAGTGGCTAATTATAAAAAGCCATAAAGAGCACACATTCTCATCTAATTTTACACATTCACAAAATATTCTCTCAGTTACTCAAAATCATCTTAGTAGACTGGCTGAACACATGAACAAGAAATAATCCCAACACTGACAGCAAAATAATAAAGGTACCATAATCTGAGAAATAAACCATATTAACCTCATTATTACTGGTTCCTGCTCAATTTTACGCATTGTAACAATGCATTTTCTAAGTGTCATCTGAGTGGAATCTCAGTGACATACCAGGCAGAAAGGGCAGTGCAAGTGTGGGTCTTTTATTAGTGTGGTTTTGCTAATACAGAAACTGCAGTAGGGAAAGTAAAACTTCAAGGCATGTTGTTATAAACATCAACAGCATTAGCAAACCAAGCACAGTCACTGTCCCAAAAACTCATGAGAAATATAAACAAAGAATAAGGACAATAAGAATATTACATAAACACAGCAGCCCAAACAAAAAGTGGAAATGGTTTTCTGTATCCTTGTCTTTCTTTTCCTTTCTATGAAACAAAACAGAGGAGAGGTAGTGGGAAAAACGGAAACTGCAGAATATGATCAGTTGGTAGAGAAAAGACAAAACATAGCAAAGAATAAGGAAAGGGATTTAGCGATAGAAAGAAAGACAAAAAGATGTTAAGGAATGCAATAGATAAAGGTTCTAATTTTTGCCATGGAGAAATTAATGAGACAAAATAAAGTGATCATTACAACAAACATGTAACATAACGATACAATAGCCATGACACTGGATCAGAACAAAAATCCTTCTTTGGTCAGTTGCAAAATATAAGTGCAGAATATAAGGCACAGGGCAAGTATAAGCTGATCCTTCCCTAGACTGCCTCTCCAAATGTAACAAATGGTAGTTTAAGAATTTGCTAGGTGGACAGTCACAATCCGGGCTGGACAGACCAGGGAGGAGTCATGGTCAGTTCGGAATTCCCTCGGGCCGAATTAAGGTGAAGCGACGCCAAACGATCAGTTGGCGGTTTTATTCATGGCAGAGGCAGCCTGAAGGCGGGCGGCATTAACAGCAGGCGGCGGGGTTTCTCACAGCGGGAACTGGCGCCAAAGCCCCTCAGGAGCCCGTGTAACCCGCGGTCACCCTCCATCCACAAACACACACCACAGGCCTTGCTTATCTGGGGATCAGCTCAGGGCGGAGAATGAGGCGAGCCCTCCCGGCAGGGCAGGAGCTTCAGAGCGGACCCCCTGGCTTCCCAGGCTCCCTCTCGGAGAGGAGAGGAGAGGAGAGGAGAGGAGAGGAGAGGAGAGGAGAGGAGAGGAGAGGAGCCCGCCGGCGGCTGGGCCCGCTCCCAGTCCCAGACCTGGTCACCAGTGAAGTCTAGGGATTATGGGGCAAAAAAAGAGAGAAAGCTCTCACCGGCCCTGGCTCCAGCGCTGCTCTCCTCAGCCGAGGGGTCCCGCTCCACAGGGCACGGGCACACAGGGCTTCAGTTCGCACCCTTTTATCCCCTCCTGGCCCCTCCTTCGGGCAGGCACTCGAGCTCATTAGGCTAATGAGGTGTCACGGGCGGTTTAAGCTTCCAGAACCTTCGGGAAAGGGGTCTTGGGGGCCGTGTGAGGGCGACGTCCCCTCGGGCACAGACCTGAGGGCAATCGGTCGGGTCTCTGGCCGCGGCCGGTGGGCTGCCCCGCTCGGCCCGTCAGAACAGCGGGTGCTGAGAGGGAGCTGCGCACCCTCCGGCACCGCACGGCCAGGCCCAGCCTCCAGCCCAGGGCTGGTGGTGGGGGCTGGTCGGCTGCTTTTCACCTGCGGTTCCTTGCTAGGCCGGGTTCTTTGTTACGCAGAGTTCGATCATCCTTAGGCAGAACTTGCTCTGCTATGATGTTTGAGGCATTAACTCTTCCAGTCTCTTGCGTGGAAGAGTTAAGTATGCGTAAGAGTTTCATGGAATGAACTATATGCCTGACACCATTGCTATCCAAGGTGCTGCTGCTTTTATGATCCCAAACGATGGGGAGAAAGTGAGCAGGAAAAGGGCACAGTGCAAATCGTTTCCCGTAACTTTCATTCCTTCTCTACTTGCCATGTAGGAACTCAGTTCTAAATCAGAATGTGCAACCAGCAGCTGGCTTGTGGAGAATGATGAAAGGTGGTGTGCAAGCTTTGTGTTGGCAAGGATGGTGAAGATACGAGAAAAAAAAAGTTAGATTGGGATCCGTGAGAATATAGAACCCTGGAGTCATTGACCTATTTTTTTTCTGAACCAGTTCAGTCCAATTACTTAATGAAAAATAAGCTTATTTCCCACAGTACTTTGGATGTACATGATTACATAACTTTGCGGAATCCGTGACTACAGCATGATGCTCCCTGAATTTCTCTCATACCAAATGAAACTTAGACTCAAAGCTGGATTCAGCAGTTAACACTATTTCTATCCATATGTTTTATGATAATTCTGTATGTGAAACTCCATAAATTTTTCACTTGAGTTTCATATTAGCAATTTAACCTTGTAGAAATCTGCTTTCTATTCTCAAAATACATGTCCTTTATTGTAAAGATAGCATGTTCATGATATTTGTAGATCCAAGATGTGGTACAATTTGGTAAAATCCAGAAAAAAGCCGTAAGGATGACAGAATTCTAGCTTCTATGGTTTAGTAAGAGACTTTTAGTAAGCAGAGTTGTTATAGCCTGAAGAGAAAACAGAAGACATGATAGCAGTCTTAATGTATGTAAAAAGCTTCCATTCTCAATGTCCATAGTGGAGAAGACAAAAACTATCAGACTTAAAATAAAGCAAGAAAAAATGAGGCTAAACTTTAAGAAAGATATTCTATCAGAAGTGCTTCTAAGAACTAAATAGATTACTGCGCTAAATTGCAGAGACTGAAGATTGGCAGCCCTTAAGAACAGATTTAACAAAATCTGTCAGGAATGACCTGCCTAGAGTTGAGAAAAATTAACTCAATGAAGTGGAAGGATACCACTCCAACTAACTGTAGCTCATTATTTCACCTGGGAGTAGATTGCACATGCCTATTAAGCAACAGGAAAAAATGGTGTTAAGCATGGCTTGAAAGACATTAATGTTTAAATACTGCCAGACATTCAGCTTTCACAAAAGAGAATTAATATATGTACATGGGGATAACCTTTTAATCTCATTTACATTAAAAAATCAGTCTCTTTGAAAAGAGATTGCTACTGGTAAACAGGCTGACTTTCTAGCAAAATTTATGGAATGGAAGTTGTAATTGTTGTATAATGAGGAAATTCAAGTTACATTTGAGGAGTAGCAGGGTGTCAGGGCTGTGCCTGTGCACATACCCAGCACACTCAGTCACCAATTCCCTCAGTGGTTCAGGAACTTCACATTAGTCATCAGCAAAGATGAGACAAGGTGGTTGACTGAGGTGCTGTCTGGTTTCAAAACAATACATTTGACTCATTGTCACCGGACCTCTTCAGGTGGGAATTTCAGACATTCCTGGCATCATACCCTTCCTCTATGAAGCTCCTGATAGACCTGGATCAATTGATAGGCACCGTTTGTATGGACAAATGTACTGATAAACATCCTGGGTGTAGTGTCAGGCAGTTACAGGGACTCTCCCAGACAGGTCCAGCTGCACATGGCTAAGATATTTCTAAACAGTCAGTAGATTTTTTCCTGCAGAAAATGTTCATTTAGGACAGTCTTTTGTGCATAGCTGAGATAATTGACATGTTTTTTGTGTAGTTTCAGATATGCAATAGAAATGGATCACGTATATCCTGGAGTGATCATGTAGGACCTCTGACCAGCTGGATTATAAGAACTCAGCAAAACACAGGTTTGGGGAACCATTCAGTCAAGCTAAAAATCTGGTTATGGGGACCCTTGCAATGGAGACTGCTGTCACATGCAGACAGCAGCTGAACGTCCTGTTCAGGAGATTAGATTCCCCATATGAGCATTACCTTCTGTAAAAGATACCAATAAATTAATTTTCTTTCAGCAAACTTTCTGCCAATGAGTGTCTGTGCAACTGACCTGTTGTTCTAAAATTTGCAGATACAATTGCAGGTTTTATTACCATTTAGTTAAACACTTCCACCAATATTGTGATATAATGGGCAAGGAAGAAGACAAGATTCATTCTCCAAAGAACTTTCAAATGTGAGCAATTTCTAAAAACAAGAATAAATCTTCTTTTAGCAATCCTCTAGAAAACATTTTAAGTTGTCTTTAAATATATCATTGATAAAATAAAAAAAGAAATATAGACAATTTTTACTTTTGGACAATATAGCCTGTCTTTTTTTAAAAAAGAAAAACTTTCATCTTAAAGCCTCAGCTTGTTGTGTAAATTATTTATTTTCTTGTGCTTTCAATTAGTTATTCTTGAAAGTCTTCCCCCACTCAAGTAAAGGCGAACGTAGTTTGGCAACAACACCTTTTGACACTTCAGTTAACGAAAGGGAGAAGGGCAGTACTTAGGTGACACACAACCATTCCAAAAGAAATTGTGAGTTTGACAAAACATCTGGAAGTTTGTAGTCTTGCTACCAGAAGAACCAAACTTAGAAAGAAATCCATACCCTGATACAGTACAAAATAATCAGCTCTGCTGACCTCGTGCTTCTAGGATCGAAGAGAAATTTATGTATACCAAATAAAACAGCAATGAATGTGAATCCGACAGACAGCAACTATGAAAACACCCTTTAAAATCCCCAGGAATATACTAGACTACTTCATCCCCCTAAAAATTCAGCAGAGTACCTATGGAAATGAAGACCCACTCCTAGGTACATTCATCCAAGCAACAAATGAAGAAATAATGTGGGTGAGGGGATGAAAGCAACACACCATTAGTTACCTGCCACTAGCCATACACTACCGTTCCTTTCTCTTGCTCTCTGTGTCACTTCTGCGAACTGCAAGCCTTTGGCAGTGTCACACTCTTGCTACGTGTTTGCATTTCATTTCAGTGTGCAGCTGAGCCACGTGATGGCAGGCAGGACACAGGCGCTCCCTCCGGGAGCAGGTGTATCTGCCTCGTTCCCATCCGGTTCTGGGGCCTGGGGAGCTACATGGAAACATACGGAGGACACAGGTAGTCTTGGGGCCCCAAGGGTACCACGCAGACTCGCTGTCCCTGACAGGCCTCACCTGGGACCCCATGACCGGGGTCCACAGACCCCTGCTTGTTTCTGCTGGGCTCTATGCTGGCCCATGGGAGTGCCCGTGCCCAGCCTCCCCCTGTGCTGCCCCCAGCCAGTCCTGGGCCTGGTGCTGTGGGGAGGTCATCTCCCTCCCAGAACAGCACCATGGCTCGTCTCCAGCCTCCTCTCTGTCACTGTCTCCCCCTATCGTGGGCCAGTGTCGGGGGCTGTCAATGGCCGCATTACTGGCCCCAGGTTTGCCCTGTGGGACTGTGCTCACTGGGGAGAGCCTGGCCGTCCCTGAGGTCCCCCGTGGTGCTGTGGACATGCACTGCTTGTGGACATAGCAGGTTGGGACCATTTCTTAGATCAGCCTGACTTTATGCCCTCTTCACAGAGAAGTGCCACGAGCAGCTGGAAAGGGGAGGGTTCCCTCTCCCCGCTGCTGTCTCCAACACCCAGCTGCCACATGGACAGGCTGCAGGCTGCTGAAGGCAGTCTATGGGAGATGGGCACACACCTGGGCATGTGATGTGCTATCATGGCGCTTGGGGACAACAGGATTGCCTACCCATGTCTTGTGGAGAGCCGCATCCAGCCCCAGCTGGGGCTGTGCCACTGGGATGTGCAGGACAGGCACCAGCTCTCGTGGTGCCCCTCTGACATCTCTTTGGATGCTCACTGTCTGAAGCTGCAGAAAGAACAAATGAGCTTCAAATTGAAATAGTACAGAAGAGAAGAAACAGGACGGGGTAGTTGTCTGACTGTCAAATTTGTGTTAATGGAATCACCTCTCTTTGTGCATCATAGTCCTATTGAGACTTTATATTTTATGGCATACTTTGAGTATAAGCATGTCTGCTCTCTTAAAGTAGCATGCACTGACAGTTTCCTAGATTTAGTATTGTACTAGTTTTGGCTGGGACAAAGTTAATTTTCTTCATCATAGCCGGTTTGGAGGTATGTTTTGGATTTGAGCTGAAAACAGTGTTGATAACACAGGGATGTTTTAGCTGTTGCTGATGAGGGCTTACCCAGAGCCAAGGGCTTTTCTGCTTCTCCCCCCACCCCACCAGCAAGCAGGCTGGGGGGGGCACAAGGAGGGGACACAGCTGGGACAGCTGACCCCGACTGACCCAAGGGATATTCCAGACCATAAGAAATCATGCTCAGCTTATAAAACTGGGGGAAGGAGAAAGAGGACGGGGAGGACATTCGGAGTGATGGCGTTTGTCTTCCCAAGCCACCGTTATGTGTGATGGAGCCCTGCTTTCCTAGAGATGGCTGAACACCTGCCTGCCCATGGGAAGTGGGGAATGAATTCCTTGTTTTACTTTGCTTGTGTGTGTGGCTTTTGCTTTACTTATTAAATTGTCTTTATCTCAACCCATCAGTCTTCTCATTTTTACTGTTCTGATTCTTTCCCCTATCTCGCTGCAGGGGAGTGAGTGAGTGGCTGTCTGGGACTTAGCTGACTGTGGGGTTTAACCTACAACAAGTGTAATGAAAAAAAAAACTTTTATGACATGTCTGTGTATGTGCATATATATATATATGTATTACAACAAACCTTATTTTGACCTAAAGAATGTTGGATAAATTCTTGAGTTCTTAGGATCATCTGACAACCCCATTTGTTTGTATGCATTATCTTCAAAATTTTAACACTCATAGTTTATACATTTATACTTATATTTTAATTTCTTATTTAACTTTGTAAATAGTGGAAATACAGCTTTTTCACTTCTAAAGAAGTAATATTATTTCCAATTACTTCAAATAGTATGGTAACCTAATGTTCTGTGGCTCTTGTAATGTAGGTCTTACAACTGTTGTTATACTTTAAATTTTTTATTATTTAACCCTATTAGGCTGTAGTAAGTCAATGTCTTGTTCTTACATAAAATATTCACATGCTTAACTTTGAGCACAAGTAACCTCATAAAAATCAATGAGCTAAGCAGATGTTTAAAGTTAATCATGACAATAAAACTTTGGTGACTCGAGGCCCTTAAATTATATGTACCAAAGGTATTATAGTAACTTTCAAGGAATGACAAGAATTTTTGTTAAGAAAATGCAGCAACACCAAATTACAAAACACTACTGTATACATTACTGAATAATAACTTTGGACATTTACTTTTTCCCTTAAAAATCCAAGCCCTAGACCAAACCAAATGGAGCTTGTAATTTCTAGAAGGAAGAGCCCTAATTAAGAAGCATATGTGGTGGAGGGAGGAAAAAAAAGAGGGGAATAGTACTCAGAAAGTCATGAATAACTTAAGAATAATTTCTGAGCACAATTTTCCTAAGAAGAATTTTAGGGCTAGATCCAAAACCGTGTTAAAATCATGAAGTGCAACTTATGCAAAATTTAACACTTAAAAATGTGATCCAGACTCCTTCACCTTACATTTTGTTTGAGTTTTTGCAGATGCCTCAATTCCTACTGTGTCAAATTGCTTACATAGTTTGCACAAAAGAGTCACCAGATAAAAATCATAAATGGATTAAAAGAACCAGTCACAACACAGGACCTTTTTTTGCTCCTGCTATGCCCAGAAGACCTGTCTACAATGTTATATTTATGCTTTCCTACTTTTGACCGTGGTCCAGACCTTCTTGTCGTTCTTGGCTGTGCAATATGGCCCAGATTCAACCTGAACTGTGCATCTGTCCCGGTGTGTATTCCAGCTGGAGAGGAAGGAATTGCATATGTTTGGGTTGAAGAAGGCATTGGACCCACACCTTTCAATCCCCCAGAATGAGTGGTAATATAGAAGGTGAGAAGTAGAGGCAGTTTGCCTTGTGCACGAGGTCCTCCTCCTCTGTGGCCATATAGTGAAAGTAGAGAACCAGCTGTCAATATCTGAAGGGATTATCTGAAGTACATGAGTATGGATCAAGCTCTATTAAGATGATAGCTGCCCAAACTGGTCAAGACATGCTAGCTTCAGTCAGAGAACGCTGTAGCTGCACTCTTGCAGGTGATAGCCACAATAGTGACCTATTAAGGTCAGTCTGATTGATCTATATGCACACACAGAGTTGGAGTAATGTATATACCTATTTTTGGACTGGATCTGCCTTATATACTGCCTCCTCAAAGGGTAGGTGGAGACCATGTGCCATGCCTATGCCTCTCTGTACTGAAAAGTCATTAGGTGCTAGAGTTAACTAGTAACTGTGAGTCTTCCTGGGTATGGATTTTGGGAAACATATGTGGTTTCATGAATTCCACTCCAGGCTCCTAAATACTACATGTGGGTACACTATTTTGCTATACATAAACCCTCACGGCCTCATATTCTTATGACTTCAAAAAAGACATTTTCCCTCATCACACTGGGAATTAGAGATTTTTGCTGAGGCCACATATGTAAGACCAAGTTTTCACTTCTTCATACATTGAAAATTCTTCTAAATATACCACCCTAGAGCAAACAAACTAGATAGCCTGGTAATCAAAATTAGAGAGGGGAACAAGTCCTGAATTCTGAATGGACTGCCAATCCTGGAAAGATTTTTTTTTTTTTTTCCTTTAAACTTGGACCACAATAACTATTATGGCAATGACTATAGTACCTTTGAGATTACTTTGTTATGACTTTGAGGATGGCAAGTCTTTCCTCTACTCCTCTACCTCCTCCTTTTATGGCAAAAGACGTGGTAACACAGGCCTTAATCCTCCAAATAAATCAACAGGTTAGCCTTTGCTATTAAGTAGTGTGGTGTTAATTCCTACAGTCAACAGATAAACAGGTATGTTTGGAAAGTAACATTAGGAAAGCAATTTCAAATTCACAGTGCTATTTGTTCTTTTCCATTCTCAAGGCAATACTGATAATGTGAAGATGTTTGCTACTGCCCTGTTAATCTGTTTTTACAAAGAGCTGTCCATCCTCTAATCTTGCTCAATTTAGTGAAGACATTCTGCTTTTTCACTGCAAGAATTGCATTATATACAGACCTTGTAGGTCAAAACAAAGTTCTTGCTACTTTCCTTCTACCTTTTCAGTGATTTCTGGTCATAATCATACTTACATGGTTGTACACAAATTAACACTAATTAGCATTACTTGACTAATGCATTTTCCGTATAATGCATGGCCAGTTTCCTTACTGTTGTAGAACTATTCCCATACAGAGAGCATGCAAACCACCTCCCATAATATGCTGAAAATCAGAGAAGAGTCTTGATGTCCAAGCTCCCTGTGACAGAACCCAGAGCTAGGCTTAATTCTGTCAAGTATTTCAAGTTCCCATCTCCATGACAAAAAATGCTCTGGTATTCCTGGCTGTATTAGATGTATTTCCTTCTGGCATCTTATAAGCAGTTCATCTGGCATACTTGTCCAAAATTATCTTGCTAGGTGGTCTGCCCTAAAGTCACAGATCCAAAATTTTGGGGTTGCACAAATCAGGGACTTGCGGTAACCAGACACTGCCAAAGCCTAAAAAGGTGGTGCGTCTCTGGCTCTAGGGTAGTTAGACAAGAATGTAACCAAGAAAGACTTCAGAGGTTTATTATAAAATCCATGGAAGTAAATATGGTAATAAAATGTAGAAATAAAAAGAAAACATTTTGGACTTAGCAAATAGATTTTCTGCTGAAAGCTGTCTCAGAAAATATCCATTTAGTTCTGTTTGTTATGGAAATCATCATGAATGCCTGCCAGTCATGGGATACATAGCAGATAAGTCTATGTATATATGTGCAGATGTATGATATATGTATCAGGCACATTACCCTTTTATGACAATTTTCTGTGCCGTTTAATGTGGCAGAACTTGTCCCAAATATGGAATTCTCAAAGTCAGTAGGTCACACACACACTAAGGTGAATATAGGTAAATGGTATGTGCAATCAGGAATAAAAATAAAAAGTAAATCAGAACTCTGAAACAGGACTTGCATCTTCAGAAAAGATAATGAGGTCCCAAATGACAAAAGGTATTGAGACGCTTGGCCCTACTTGCCCAGCATTAATCCATTCATCCATGAGTTAAGTCCTGAAATAAGCACTGTCCTATATGGTTCATGATTCTAACAGGGGCTGTATATTCTCAATACGAGATTACAAGGCACAGGAGGGATCTCTGGAGTAAGACGTATTCTAAGGAAGTACATGAAGGCATAGAAAATAAGCTGAAACTAAATTAAAAAATATTAATTGCTTATGGAACATTCTACTCAAATATTACTCTGGAATTAGGATGATCAGCTCTAAGAATAACTGGTTGCAATCTCTAACCCATTAGCTGAGTCTTACACAGACTGACACAAGCGGAACAACAAAACTGGCAGAGTGTGCAGGCTGCAATTGGCAGAGAAGACAATTCAGAGCATGTTCTGTTTACATTAAAAGTCTGATGCAAAACACACACACACAGTATTCAAAAACTCTGTGTGTGAAAGGTGCAACATGGACCACAGAACTGCTGAGAGATTCTGGAAGAGCACAGTGGGCAGTGTCCCCGCCTCATCTGACGTGGTAGTATCATGATCCCAGGATCTTGATCATGATTTTGTTTAATCCCTAATCAAGCAGGGCAGCAGTGGAGACATATTTCCTTGAGCTCTATATCTGAGGTTGATTACCTCGTGGCTAGCTAGTTACAATCTCAATAATCAATAAATAATAACTTCAAAGCTGCTGGGAATGAATATGCTTGACTTTTAATACCTATCTAGTGTCTATAACTCAGACAATGATAATGTGACTGTGGAAGTATTCACATTTTCTTAAAAGCGTCAGCTCCTGTATTTTAATAATAATAATAATGATAATAATAATAATAATATTTCATTACAGACAGAACACCTTGAATGTAACACAAAATCTGACAATTAATTTCTGATAATCTTCTGTAGATACCTCGCAATTCAAAGAGCTTTTCATCGTTAGATCTAAAAGCACTACAGAAAATCAACTATGTTATCTCTGGACAGGAAAACTGCAGCCACAGTTTCACATTTGGTTTCTTCTATTACTGCACTTGAGAGGTTACCTCAGTTTGATAGGCATTACTATTTGTGACAACATGCTATACAATGAATCAGTATCAGGTAACTGAAGTGATTTAGTTTAAAAGTGTATCTGGAGGGAAAAAACTGGTTAGATTCCCTCATCATGTGACAGCAGAACCCCCCCACATTTGTACTGGTTCAAATGAAGCTGGGAAAGGGTATCTAGGAATGGTGGAGGAAACAAGAACTCTAAGGTGCTGAGAAAAACTAGTGGAATAAATGCCTGATTCACTGAATAGTGAAATGCCTACCTTAAATTTATACTACTAAAATGGACATAAATGGTAGTGGATCCTATAGCTTCAGAGACTACTTTTTCTCCCAACTGCTTAAAAACAACATACAAAACCAGATCTCTGCTTTAAGAAAAGAAAAAAAGACAGTGATTTAGGCTAACCTCTTAAATGTTAATATTTGGGTTTCATGATATTACTAGCTCTCTGTCAGAAGTACCTGTCACAGACTTCATTAGAGAAAATTAAATCAGTGACCTCCTTATTCAGTTTTAGAAAGGAAGACAGGTCTACTTTATGATGTATTAATTTCTTTAAATTACAGACGGCAGTCAGTTATACCAGCTTGTTGCTTGTCTGTAGTGCTGTCTAGAAAATGTTTCAAGCAGATATGCCATTCATTTATATGATCATTATTAGCCCCTTCCTCTCTGCCTGCTCCAGGAAGGAAGTACAGTGTGTTTGCTCTCCATCTGGCACAATGTAAAACACATGGGAAATCTGCCAGCATTCAAGGGATTTCCTGCTCCTTGTGCCCCAGGACATACACTCATATACAGATCCAGAGTGGAAAGACATATATTCTAAGACTTCCTATTAGTGCCCTGCTACACACATGAGGGGTTATCCAATATTTTTTAAACCACGATGTCAGCAAATTTGAAACCTCAGATCTCGGCTGGCAAATCTGCTGAGTAGCCATTTAAAACATGTAATGGTAGCAGGCACAAAACATAGATTCTACAATAAATACAGACCATTAACAATAGGTAGAGAGTAGAAAATCTTATCTGAGTTAATCTAAGAAAGAAAAGCAGACAATCCAGTTCAGGTATCAGCTAAAATTCAGACTGATTCCTACTTTATCCATGTCAGTTCAGCCAAGCATAATAAATCCTTCACAAATTGTAAAAGCTCACTTTAGTGAGAATAGTATTGCCACTTGTCATCATAATAGAGGATCATTGTAGATTCATTTTCTTCTTGAAGACTTTGCAAATGCATTGTAGCCAAACGTCTGGATGCTTAATGACAAGATGAACAGCTTATAGTGATTTACAGTGTCTGCAATGGGTAGAGAATTTTTAAAACAGTATGATTTGATTTTATTAAACTAAATATTTAACATCCACTAAAATCTGTTCCAGTTCTGTTAACTAATTAGCAAATTATTTTAAAGAATTATAATGGATAGTTTTCTAGGCTTTCAGAATTTTTTCAGCATTGCCCACAGTCTGCAAAACTTTTTTTATTAAACTGACATTTCCAAGATTTTGTGCAACCATTAGTAAACTGTTACATTAAGCCATTAAGCCATAAGAGTGTATAACAAAAAAACTCTTTTCCTTACTGTAACTTTCCCTCAACTATAGAAATCAGTGTTTCCCTTTAGGGCACTCTCCATGAATTACATTTGAGACTTTACTGTGTGTTTATGTAAGGAGAAATAATAATAGAAAATGTTATTCCTCATTTAGTTCTTATGTTATATAATTGTGACTTCTATAACTCCTCCACATAGTCACTATGAAGTGCAAACTTAAGTGGTCTATCTGCAGGGTAAGTTAATAACAGGTAATACAATAATTAATGGAGTGTAGGTAGGTACTACAAGTATAACGTTTTAACCATCTATTTCTTCTGCAAAATGATTATGAGGTGAAGTGGTTCCAAAAGCCAGTGCACCATCATGGCAATGTAACCTCCTTATCAGGACATCCAAAGACTAAACTGTTCTGTCCATGAAGCAGCTTTCACATATCTCTACAAATGTGGGGTCCGAAGATTGATGCTCAAAGCGATGGTCAATAACTGTGAAGTCAAAACTGTAATCAAATAGGAATATCAAGTTTGAGGTGTTTATTATTGATACAGCTCTTTCATTTTGATGAGAAAAGAATTTCATAAGACTATAAATTGCCTGTGAATATATATTTGCTCCTTTTACATGAAAGGACAGTTTGATCCAATGAAGAATTCACATTACTTTGCTTTGGTCATGTGGAAAAATTCACCACAAGGGAAATGGAGTGAAAATTTTAAGAAACAACAACAAAAAAGTGAACATTTAAGTTTTCTATTCAATTTTTATTAGGATTTTTAGTCAGGCTAACCTAGTTGTTTTAGGCAAATGTACAAGGATGAAATAGTAGTCTGACCACTCAAAGAGGTAGGCTGGGTAAGGATGTACCAAACATGAAGTCTGGATTATGGTGCCTTCTGGTTTCTGTCTTTACTTTTCCTACCAGTAGACACCTGCATCCAGGTAATATTTCCTTGCCAGCTGATTTTGCTGCACCCAAAGTAGGCTTACGTACTTCCTTCCAGCTCTTTGTAAATGATAGACTAGGTGACTGTAGAACCACCTCTTCCAAAGAAAAACTGCCTGCAAGACTTCTGAGAACAGTCATGGTCAGGTTAAACACTACATTTAGTCAATATGAATGATCTTCTAGAACAATCTGCTTCTCACCCAACTGTTAAATGCAGGTGCACTGAACTACACTTGTAGCTAGAACTATACAAGCAGAGTAAATTGAGTCTTAAAAGAATCAGTATATTAATGGAAGATATAGCTCATTTCTAGTGAAGAAAGTTGTGTACCCAGTATGTCCCAAATTAAATTATTCAAATGTGTGCACCCTTAAAGGCAATCTACAAAATTATCTTTAAACTTTTTCCATATTTTGTGCTTGCAGAACGCTATGACAAGATCACAGGCTTTACAATGTGCCTTAAAGGACTATTTCCTGCCTCCTTCAGAATATTTTTGAAATTGTCATACACTTCTCCAGATACTAATATAGCCACTAATGCTTTATATACATTTCTATGGTACAACAGGTCTATACAACTTTTTGCTTCTGTTTTGATATTGGATTACTAGCACATTTGCGAAGCCTGTCTAAAAACATTACAGTGTTAGAACAAAAGTGGATCCAGGGAAAATATGTTAGTTCATTTCACTAGATTATACTTATCAAAACCTACCTAAAGTGTTTCACCGAACAATGGTGGCTTTCTCATTCACACAATTTTCAAGATTTTATAAAAAGGAGCAAGTTCTGCAACAGCAACAGACCAGAAGTCCTGTGACTGGGGCACATTTTAACACGTAGTAGGCTGTGAAAGCAGACTTTGTCAAGATTTTTATCCACAGATCTCTAATACATTAGCCTATCATTTTTCTTCAGTTCCTTGGCTCTGTTCTGCCTGCTCTCTATCCTAACAGCAGCTAAGAGAGTTCAGTTGCATTCTGGCTCTTCCTTGGCTTGTAATTGCACACTGCCCTCTGTGTCTTCTAATCTGTTTGCTGACCGACAGTATGTGTTGGCATTTTGTGGCTTTTGGATAAGGTTTGTGAAAATATTTGCAAATTTTCCTGCATCAGTGTTGCATAACCAACTGTATGAAGAACTATTTGCATTTACAGGCAGAAAAATGATTTATCTTGTAACCTTTCCAGCTCTCCTTTTCTACATATTCATTAAGACCATTAATCATTTCTCCCACCTCCCCTCTTTTTTTTAAAGGTCACATTTGGTTTCACATCAAAAAAGACCCTTTCTTAAATACATATATATATTTACATATAAAAAAATTGTCAAAATCTGTAACTAACATGTTTCATGTCATCAACTTCACTAGCAAAGACCAAGCAGTACTTATTTACCTTTCCACTCTGTCTCAGACCATAACCCTTTTAAGACTGATTTCATGGTCTGTGTGACCCAACTCACAGTGGTAGGAGAGAATGTCTAGAATAACCAGTAACAAGTATTTTACAAATCAGATGAAAAATTTGGTACACATACAGATGTAATTTCAAAACTTTTGGCAGCCTGAGAGATCTCTAAAATATATGCATTATGCTTATATTAGGAAAAACCCTTTCCATCAGGATGAAAAGATTTCCAATTGATATGTATTTTTTCATGTACAGTATTAATGCCTTCTCTTAGCTGTAATGTTTTATACTTTCCTTTTTTTAAAAATCTCCTTAGCTTGTGTGCAATCTTCTTAACTGAAGTGTCCAATTCAGAATCTTAATTACCAAGGTTTTCCTCTATAGCCACTCACCCCTCCAGGGAATAATTTAGTCCACCTAAAATCTCTGGAGTGGTTTATCACTTGCAATTAACTGTTGAGGTAGCTGAAAGATGAAACTTTTCTAAATTACATGCACTGTGCAAGGAGGAGCATGAATTCATGCTTTCATATTAAGCATGCATCTGTTTGTCTGCTCTGCTTGAAAGAGCCTTGTGGTACAATATTCAACTTATATTTTTTCTTCCCAGCCAGAGAAAGGCAGCTTCATGTTGTCAATAATCTTTCTCTTCATTCTTACTATAGTAACTACTAAAACATTGCTCAAGAGAGTCAGAACAGAGCAATTCAGGGTATTTAAGCCAGACTTCCAAATCACCTTTTGGTGGCATTTCTTTCCCATTGACTGGGGCCTACATATGCAAGTCTTGTGACTGAGACACCTGCAGTGAGATTCAATTTCTTACACCTAAATTTGAGTGTCTGATTCTAGCCCTGAGTACCTTCCCTGTCTTAACGAATGTCAGCTTTATGCATTGATCTTTGGGCAGAAATGTTCCAGATTTCTTTCTAGATGCCCAGAGGAAGTCCAGATGTCTAGGTTTCCATTGGAAAAGAGGCAAGCAGGTTTCCAATAACCTCAAGTGAATGGACATGGTGCTCAGCTGGAGAAGGCACCTCATGTGCTTCAGGGGCACTGACATGCAACCTCACTGCAAATATGATATACAATCTTGCTATAGGGTCTTCTGGGTTTGCTGTACTTTTGCAGACACTAAGTCTGATTGCCAGATGCAGCAGTTCTACTGTTTCCACTTGCCAGTATTGGCAGGACAGAGGTAGGTGCTGGGACGTGTCCTCTTTATATGGTTTGAACACCGAGGGGTCTTTGTCTGCCCTAGATAGACACATCACTGAAATCTGGTTAACTACTGCTGCAGTTTAGAAACTCTCACCCTGAAAAGCCTTCTGTCATTTGACATGTTTTTAAACTTAGTTGTGTTGTTTCTGAATACAAAGTTATGGTTTCAAATTTATTGTATACTCAGAAGCCTCTTTTAAATTTAAAACGATAAATTAGAAAATGGGATCTTAGAATACATTCAATAAATTATTCTGTGCTCTGTGCTGGCCTGAGCAAGCTAGCTCATGTGAAATAAGAATATGTTTTCTATAGTTCCAGTTAAAAAAAAAATGAAGGATTGATATTTTTCAAATTAGTAGATATTTAACCTCTTTCTACCATTTTTTTTTTTCAGTTTTGTGTTACAGGTCTTCTCAATTCTAAGCAGAATTGGAAGCGAGAAGTTGCACTAGAAATTTTACAAGCAAGACAGTTGTCATGAGGGTTTTAGGTCAACTGTGAAATCTCAGAGGACTGGATTTTCAAATGTGCTTGGCACTGTCAACTAGGCAAAATCTCCAGTGTCCCTCATCCCATCGTTTTCTTTGGGCATGATGTTTATTGAAGCCCAAAGAAAAGCTTCCAGTTTCAATTAAGGGAATAAATGAGAAAAAGAAGGGAGCTTCTGTCTTTGAAAATATGGCTGAAGAAGCTTAAAAAAATTGCTGCAGTTTCTAAAGTCTGGCCTATGGGGCCTTTTGCAATTTAATGATAAAGATAGTTGCTAGCTTTTCCTATTGCTAGCAAGGAAAAATATTAAAAATTAACCCAGTGTAAAGAACGTGGTTTCTAATGATGAAGTCGTTCATTAGCACTTTTTTATCCTTGAGAAATGGCTCATAGATGGTGCTAACAAGAGTCAATTGCTACCCACTGTCTTGTGCTGACAGATAGCCGCTCTGCTCTGGAGGGCACATGCACAGAGCAGAATTATTTTTAGATGCAGATACTTGGGAGCTTCAAGTCATTACTATGAATCATGTGACATTAAACACCTGCGGCAAACTGCCACCTCTGACTAACTCTTTGCTGTGACCCATGAGTGTATGCACAATTAATATCAGATTGTACATCATTAAATTTTCCTGTCTGACTTATGAATGAGTTCTGCCCTACAGGCGTGGAAAGAAGAAACAACAACGATCCTGCTTACCAACCCAGGAACAGCTAACCTACTTCTGATGTCTTCCCCCTAGACTTATAAAAAGACTGTTAATTACATTGATGATATATCACCACACTTTTTTTTTTTCTAATAGGTAGTTCAGTAAAAACTTACAGCTATTTATATCAAATATTACTTCTTCCATCACTGACTGAAATTTATGTAATTTAATTAACTTATGCCACAGTGATATTTTCAAAATGAAGTAACTCTGAAGTAGACATTGAATGGAATCTACTTAATATTCCATCAGAGTATACTGCAGCATAAACCTAATTCTCTCAATAAGACGACTCTCCGAATACAAAAAGGTAGGAAAATTGGACCTTTTTCCTTAGTATGAAAAAGAACATGCAGTTCAGATACCCTGGCAAAGTAATTGCACTGAACAATAAAGACTGATGGAAAACTAAAGTTTACTTGAGAGTAGGTGGCTTCCAGAGAGGGTGGTCTCAGTGGCACTGGTGATGCTGCATGTTTTACATATTCAGCCTCTCAGAATTGATGGGTGCTACCATTGATTCTCATTATTTTTTGGCACATGTTCAACAGAGCTAATGTCATTGCCTTCTCATCCATCTGCAGACAGAGTTCAAAATATTCTTCTTGGTTTTCATATTTCCTTATAATTTCCTCTTTTCTTTCTCTGAACTCAGACCTAGTTGTCCAGGCTGCATCTGCACTGTTTCCACTAGATTGGGATCTTAACTTCATTTTCATTCACTCAGTGAAGTCATATGGAGCTTTTCTCCGAATTTACAAGTAATTGTGTATGTCTCTAGATAATGACTACAGGATCAACCTTTATAAAAAATTATCAAAAGTTCTTTTTTTCTTTTCTTTTCTTTTTTTAAGATAAAGTAACTCCTGTATTACATGAAACAAATTTTCTGTAATTTTAAACTGACATTTTCCAGAGCATAATTTTGCAAATAGAAATGTGAAGATTTTTATAGCAGGGAAAGCAAATTACATTATCTTTTGTAAAGGTAATTAGATATTTCCACATAAAGATGATTTTTAATATCAGAGCACAGTATGAGAACCTGAATAGGCAGACACATACATAAGCAACAACAATTTTTTTTTTTTCTCAGATGAAAATATCAAAATATTTTAGGGAAGGAAAGATGTTAATTAGCATTATAGTGATAATTTGAGAGTTGGATACAGTGTGTAGTTTTTTCAGTTAAAAAAAATCTTGATCAACACAGATTTCTATATTAATAGTAATATTCAATATGGGTCTCCTAATTAACGCAAATAAATGTAACATGTACACTACATGTAAATTAAAGAGTATCATCAAAGAGGTGCAAGTTCCACCAACAGTAAACCCCAAATCTTAATTTAATTTCTATGATTTCAAGTGATTATAGTAATGTTTATATAAAAACAATGTTGGATGTTTCTACAGTCTATCCATTCTACTTAACCAACATCAACACAGGACATGAAATGGATGCTCAGTTTGCTCACAAACAACATACAGTATGGACTGATGCAGCACAAGCCTTCTGCAACCATGATTCAGAGATTCAGGCTATTACTCCTTCTCTTTGACTCTAACAGGAAGCTAAGTGCATGTGTAAAACTAAGCAAGTGCTATGTAATTTTTTTTTAAAAAAGATGTTTTTTAGAATTATTATGTACTTTCTTGAATCATGGCTTGCAACAGGAGCAGGGCAGCAAAAGTGGTAGTTATGATCATTACAATAACTGCATGTATTGTTGTTTGTACCTCCAGTGAGAATTTTTCTGTGCCATTTTTCCATCTAAACACTATGTAGAAATAGTTAACAAGAGGAGACTGCTTTTTATCCCCTCCACACCATGGAGAGAAAATGCTGATCCATTTAACCTTTGTTACAGGAATTTCGTGTATTTTTTGAAACACTAATATTGTTGCATATAAATTACCAACGGTTGAATTTTCATAGCATACAGAATAAGACATAAAAGATTTCTTCAAAACAGGCCTGAACAGGAGGTAAGTAGTGCATGGGCCAAGCGTGGACCATATGCACCAGGTAGGATATCACCCGGTGTGAACAGGCTGCAATGTAACTCTGCTTCTTGGCACTGACTTTGCAATGATCCCTGTTGAGGTCATTTCAGTCCACTTGATAACTGGGAAAGGGCAGCTTCCCATCAAATCAGGGAGCAGAGTTAATGAAGTCTATTGCAAAGGTATCAGAGCCAGCCTGGCCATGGGAGGAAATAAAACATTAAGTCATTTCTGATATGACTCAGTTTTAGGGTAATTGGTAGTTACCCTCTAAACTACCTGGCACTCAAAAGGCAACATATTCTAAATTTCTGGCAGCCATTAGAATGCTAATGTTTAAGGTTGGCATAAATTATACTTACCTGAGCCAATCTATTACATGCTACTCTTACATATTTTGGCTGAATGGTTCATGTTTTTGTTACTATTTGCTGTGGATTGCGACTTTTTCATTATTGCTGTGCTTCAATACAGATGCATTTTGTTTTAATTAAGTCATTACTGCTATCTTGTAGATTTGCTTAGCACTTTCAATGTTTAGCTGTTATCTACAACTGTAATCTCCATCTCTATAATTAATGTTATTTTTATGTTATTTTAACGTGAAAACAGTTTGAGAAAGACATCTTTTAGCTGCTAATAGAAGCTTTAAAGAGATAAAGCTCCAAAGACTGGAAATGGCTTTGATCTTCAAGGCTTATTAATGAGAGCAACACACTTAGAGCTGTGCTTACATATTCAAATATTTTCAGATAATCTGAATCGAGTCCCAAGGCTGTACAAATTTGCGTAAGTGGTTCAAATTTCCAAAAGCTCTTAATGAACTGGCAACCTGATGGAATAACTTGAAAAAGTGACACACGAGGGATGATGATGATGTTTTAATAATTTGAAACAACACTTTTTTCATTTTTTAGCCAAAGAAATGAATGAAACATGGGCAAGCTTAGATTTTGAAACAGAGTCAGATAGAGCATGGAGACAAATAGCTGACACAGAATCTGAAAAAAGAAATAGAAGAGATAACTTCTGATTTTAAAACGGAACTTTTGCCTCCATAACCAATTCAAAACTGCCCTGCTTCGCATAACCACTGAACCACTTTCTTCACTTCACAGTTATATCTGACTCACACTGACTTTGTAACCGTGCAGCTGAAATTTGCTCAAGGAGAAAGTATGTATAAAATGGCAAGAAATGGGATGAACTGTGCACGTGCTCACTGCAACAGGCATAAATGATGCAAAAAGGTGCCCACCTTTTGTGACCAGTTCTTTTGACTCCTTTATGATTCTTCACAACAGTAATTTTCACTTTCATTTACTTAGTACCATATGCCTGGGGATCTTTTCCGTCCCCTCTGAGATGCTGTAAATTTTTTGTTAAAATATTCCCTGGCTCCCTTACCTTTTGTTTAGATTAACTATAAACCGGATTGAGCATTAAACTTGGTATATAACAGCTGAATTCATTATGTATGTTATGTTACAATGTAATTTCAATTGATTTAATACTGTAGTCGTCCTAGAAGCTTTAATCAGATTTCTCTCTTCTATTTCTAATACAAAAATGTCTATTAATAAATGAGAGAAGACAAAAATACAGCAACTTAAGATCACACATGGAAGCTCTTTGCAACCAAAATATTATTTTTGAAAGAAATAGAAAGGTATATTATACAAGACTCCTGTTTCTTTCCTGTTGGCAATTGTTGGAGTTTACATTAAATTGCAACCCTCTGTAAGTAAAAGCCCTTGAATACAGAAATGTAGAGTGTTTTCTTCTGAGATTAAAGGAGGCATTTTCTAGGCCACTGCACAACCAGGTATTAATATACATTTATTTAAAAGCTTTATATTTCTGTCTGCTTTTTTGAGCATTTTTTTTTTCATATAAATTTCACTCTGGAATTTAAACATTATGAATAAATAGACAACAGTTTTTAATGTATCAGTGAAGGTGAAACTGTTCCAAGTTCATATGGAGAAGTAAGCTTTGAAAAAATGTAAGCCTTATTATTTAGTACTCCCCAAAATAATATGATTCCAAAAATTGCTTAGATTGATAGAATTTACAATTGATTGTAAAATTAAATGTTAAATTGATTAGACTGATAATTTGCAAAACTAAACCCACAAAAAAAATATTATGAGTTGTATCTCTATAAATGTTTTCAACAGCTTGTGTAAATGATATATTTGGATTTTTTTCATGACCACTTTATCAATACACAAGGAAGGAAAACTGTCTCTACAGTGGAACAAAAGAATACCTCTGCACCACTTAATTTCTCTATCAAGCTTTTAAAATAACAGCTAAGTAATGCAAAAGCTTTTGCAATTGTTCTCTGCAATAATGAAGACATATTGACATTTGTTACTTAAATAGGTTGTAATAATACTATATTCCTTTGGCAAACAGATATCCTAAATTCCTTCATAAGAAATCAAACAGATTTGACTGAAGAGCACTACTGAAAGAAACTTTAACAATTTTTCTATCACAAAAGCAATTTACCAGTGTGAGAGACTAGTTCATCGTATTAATCAGTAATAACCATGTAACTGCTCTGTACTATTACTTAACTGTTTTCATTTTGAGTATTTATAGTAAGAAGCAGCAAGTGTTTTGAAAGTTAGGTGGCTCAGTCTGCTTGACATACATTCAGATGGATAGACCTATTTTAGTTTATCTGAACAGGAAGCCAGGTCACTCAGTAAAGAATGGTCAATAAAAATGGTGAAATAGGTTTTCTCCCAAGGACTGATAGCTGGATAATTTGAGAAAGGGATGGAGGAGAATCATGAAATACCTCTGGATCGATGGCTATTAATTTAAGAGCAGCACATTTCCTGGAATGAAACAGTTGATGTTGTTATGTGGAACAATTACCATTTTCAATTAACTGACATTTCACATAGCTTTGAGACTAGGGGAAGACAATAACCCTCAGCACCTAATCTCAGCTCTGCTGTTAGGTGAGCCTTTTGTCAATAGTTTTGTGGTATTATTTCAAAGGCAAACCCAATACACTGTGAGCAGTTACTTTGTCCTCAAACACTAAGAACTAGGCAGAAGCAGTTCAGGCAGAGTTCAGATGCGATGAGCATTCCAACTACAGTCTTTCATGCTAATGTGTAAATACATTGGTGTATATATACATGTAAAAATACACGTGTGTGTATTTGCGTGTGTGGTTTTAAATATCTATTATTGTGTGGGGTTTTTTGCCATGGATTAATCTTTCTGGTTCTCTTCTCTCTGTGCCATTTTGCTAACATGAGCAACTCAGTGAGTTTTTATGGTTGTTATGGTATGTCACAATAAAATGGTAAAATAAATATCAGCGATACAGCAAGCTATCTCATTAGGATGAAATGAAGTTTTCTGCTCAACAACACTATGTTTTACATCCTGCTGTATAAACCACCATTTAATTTCCTTAAGTCACTAAATACAATCATTGGGATAATTCAATGAAATTGTCTCAGGCAGCTTTCTTCTTCTTTTATTTATATGGATTATAGATTAAAACCAAAATCAGCTAAAATCAAAACAAAGCAAACTTGTGGCCCAAACTGTAAAAAATGTAGAAAGAGACATTAGAGAGGAGGTTGAAAGCAAACTGTACAAAAATATCAATTGCAGCGTCAACATTATGCTAGTAAGGGGTCATCTCGTACTGGTATCCTATGCAATTATTCTGTACCTACACCAATGGAAGAGGAAACTATTGGTCATTCAAATATTTATTCAGTAATCCCAGTGTGTTCACTTTAAGCGTTTAATAAAGTTTTTAATAAAGTAATTTGGTATAATCTCTGCTACATTTCCCCCCCAAAAACTGTGCCTGGATGACACATGAAAGCCAAGGATGAACTGGTTTAGACCAATGCTTTCAGCCAGAGCGCAGAGCAGCACTGTGCAAAGCGTTCACACAGCCCATGGCTCTCAATCCAGAGGGTCTCTTGAGCAGCAAGTGCAGCCCGTCCCAAATCCAGGACCATTGTTTGTTTGCCCTGAGAAACCATAGGCAAGTCTCGGATACTTAGGCTGAATTAGGTCCCTAAGTCAGAGAGATACTCAGAAAATTTACTGTCCGATTTCACATAGTCCTGGAGGAGATTATGTCCAACTGGTGCCAGTTTCATTTGGCAGCAAAACTGAGCATCAGGCATTTAAATAAATAAGCTCCGTAATGTCTAGAAGAGAGGTGCTCTCATGCGAGCCGCAGTGATGTTCAGGCCAAAACTATGGGTAGAGATATAAGTCTGTAAAGGGACGTAGCCCACTTAGCATTCTCTGAGCAGGCTGAGCAAACCTGACAGCACAGAGCGCAGCACAAGGCACAGCCCGTCTCATTTAAAAACTTGGTGGGGAAAGAACAGAAATCATCAGTCTTTTAGATGACAAAATACACTGAAAGTAGCCACTGGCAAGAGGAAAACCTAGGCTAAATTCTCATCTCAGTTCGGGGAGATTCAGATAATTCTCTTTAATGATATAGAAGATCCCCCTTTGGGGCTGAATTTAGATCCCCATAAAGTCAAAAATTTCAAGGGGAGAGAAGGAAAATCAGGAAGGAAGAGCCTGATGCAGTCTATGAGTGCATAGCTGCCAGCTGCTGTAATTTTGCATTAACCCAAATCTCGACTGTGATTTGATGCATCTTTCTTGGTACACCATTCAGTCATTGCTAGTTCCTCCTGAGAGTCAAATAGGGATTTTTGTGGCATTGAGCACAGAAAAGGTGAATGAAGGGCCCAGCAAACCCCAAAGTCAGCTCAAGAAAGGAGGTGGAACACAGGGAGGGGACTGCAGCAGCTAGTATTTACTTTGGTCTAGGCTGCTGTGGAAACACAGGCTTAGTAATGTAATATTTAAGTAACCCATCTAGAAAAATGCAGCACTGTGTTAAATTCCTTGTGCTTTCAGTTATTTCTGCCTTTTATTAAGTGACTGTTTAGAATAAAAAGAATAAACAGTCCAAGGACCAGGCCAAGAACACAAAGTGGTTCTTGCTTTTTAGTTTCAGTCACTTTAAGAAGCAGTATAGGCTTTAATTACGGAGGTTAAAGCATTTTTAAACATGGGGAAATATTTTTTTGTAACTTGAAGAAAAAACTACAACTAATGTGAAAAATTTTAAAGCAAAATTAAGAAAAATATGAGGAATGCTACATAACATTTTTAGGTCAAAATAGAAGTTAAAATATTTAAAAAATTTAACTGAAGTGACCCACAACATGAAAAAAAAACCCAACACAAAAAAAAACCCCAACAAACCCACAATCCAACAAATTATAATATATTATAAAATTATTAAAAAAAAATAAATTAGCTGGATTGTGAAATTACAAAAGAGGATGAATTCACCCTTTCAGCTTCCAAATAGAGTTCTGGAGATTTCAGGTATCCACTGATGCAAGGTTTGACTACGAAGAGATAAACAATTTTTTTCTATGATGTAAACGAACAACTTACATGTCTTTTTAATATATTGGGCTCACCTATAACTTGTAAAAACATTGACTCTTGGTGCAGTGTACAAATCATAATTGGTGAAGAATTTAATCAGGAAATTAATAAAATAAAATAAAATTAAAGAATAAAAAGGAATAAAAATAAACATATCACTACTTCCCTAACAAGTGGAAGTGTTTTCAGTTTTA
The DNA here is from genome assembly GCF_929443795.1 of Astur gentilis. NCBI lineage: Eukaryota > Metazoa > Chordata > Aves > Accipitriformes > Accipitridae > Astur > Astur gentilis. Next base: position 8,060,802 of record NC_064892.1, read on the forward strand.
ACCTATTTCCCTGTGTGAGGTCAAATTATAATCTTAACCACAAATGTTAATTTCTCCAAAAAAGCCCTGCAAGCATTGTTAATTTCTTTACATGTGTAAAATAGATTTTACAGGCAACTGGTAGGTACGGAATTGTCAGAAAATATTGCAAGTATTTATTTAGACTGGATTTAGACCTTGAAGGAAATGTTGTGAATAATAAACTGATTTTCATGTAAGTCCATTAATCTCAAGTTTTAAACATGTGGCCACTGATTGTAAAAAATAATACTTATTGAGTAGTAATAAACCAACAGTTTTTCTGTACTGTAGAAATTCCTACTTCATATTATTTTTCATTGTATCAGAGTGTGTCCAATAGTATTCTAAACAATGGTACTAAGACCTGTCACAAATACATATTTCACGATGTGTTCTCTCATCCTCTCTTTAAGGACAACATACATACTGTTTCATTTTGAATTTTTCTAGTTTTGTTTTGCTCTAAAATTAGCAGTCAAACACACTTCTGCACTGGAGAAGTCACGCTAGGAAGCAGGTGACTTTCATTTTCAGGAAGGAGTGGCAGGGTTTGCGACTACTCCTAGCTCCACTAGGTGTTAATTCCAGAATGTCTGAAAGTTTTATACTCAGCAAAAATTATTTCCCTTTTTGAAAGGTTTCTGAGTGCCAGATTTGTGGAAGTATCAGCCCTGGTTTTCAGCGTGGAACTCTTAGATACCATTGGCTTGGCCCATGGCACAGATCTTGAATATAGTTCAATATTTGTATCAGAAAATGGTTTCAAGAAGTAAAAGACATGCGTTAGATATCCTGTAATCCACCTACGGTGTATGTATCCATGTAATAAAGTCCTGTGCAGATATATCTTGTTGCAGTTAATAAAAAAGAATAATGATCTTAAGGTTGTTGGCTTCTCTCACAATGGGTGGAGTGTTGTTCTTGGGAATTTGGTACAATTTATATATTTTTCATAGCAAAATCAGGATGTCAGATACCTGAGAAATGGAAGACCTCTCTTCAGAGGTCAAGACAGTATCTGAGCTGTGGCATAATTAATATTGAGCACTAAGCTGAATGACAATCTTCTCCTGCATATTGATCTTCATCCTGGAATTTCCATATTCTATGTTCTATTTCTCCTCTAAATTTAAGAAGGAAAAATAAAGTCTGTAGCAAACTGCTCAAGGACCTTTTGATTTCAAATGTGCAGCACAACATCTCCCTATATGCCACACTGTTTTCTTAGTTATTTCTGGTCTTCTGACCCTCCAGATTTGTATAATGGCAGCTATCCAACTAGCCAATGCAAGGGGAATGGGGGAATACTCTTTAAGAACTGTCTGATTTCTATGGAAACTCTACTAGATAAAGTTACTAGTTTCTTGTTAAATTTACTTGTTTAAGTAACCTATACTTCATTTACTTGGTAGAATGTCCAAGAAGCATAATTCATAGATTTGTCAGATTGTTGCATTAGAAATGCTGTTATGTAATTACAGTAAAACTATTCCAATTTCAGACTAAATTAATAGCAAATGTAAATAAAAGTAATTATCCACATCTAAAATACACCAGTGTTACAAATATATATGGAAGGCATAAATTAAAAAATGGAAGAGTAATAAAATTGACCTGTCTCCCCCTTACCCATCTGACTTTCTGTCCATTTTCACGGCTTTGAGGTATTCCCTATTTCTGCACACTTTGCGTTAACTAGAGTTTAGATTTTCTTGCTGAATTGTGGTAACCAATCTCCCTTTTGAAATCCTCCAAGGGTCCTGCCAAATTTAATCTTTCTTCCTGAAACTTTTATTTCCTCCATATCCAGGTGACAGTTTGCTAGGTCTTCTTAATTAAAGTAAGCATTATTTCACCTGCTTAGGGATATCTCTTTGTTACATTAGATAACATCTCCTCTAATGTAGTGACTAATTAACATATCCTCAATGAGTTGTAAAAAATCTCATTTCTCTCTTTCTACTTTGCCATTGAAGACTAAGTTCCACAAAATAGGTTGAGACAAGACAAGTCTATGATTTCATGTGCATCTGATCCAGACACATGTGTTATCAATGCCAAAGGAGGAAGCCCTGTTCCTCCTTGAACCTGGCTCCTTCCTTTTCTCTGGTCCTCATCCTTCCCTCTTCAATTGTGCATTCTCCCCCTTGCTTCCTGCCAAGCAATATTTTTCCTTCTTTACCTTTCACAGGTCATTGTCAGACCCTTCACTGGACTGATTTAACTTACTAAAACTGTGGAAAACTAGATCAGGTCATAATGTGTTTATAATGAGAAAGTGAAAATGGGGAGTGACGAAGGGAAGAGCAAAATCTCTCCTTTGTGGTTCCAGGGAACCACGTATCCTTGCTAAGAATCAGGAGAATCAGGTCTCTGTGTTAAATGAAACCACACTTCAAAATCTCACCTTTACTGAAACAAGGAGTTTCAGCTTGTCCTTTTCCTTTTCCTTTTCCTTTTCTCTCCTTTCCTTTCCTCTCCTTTTTTCTTTCCTTTTTCCTTTCCTTTCCTTCTCCACTTCAGCTGCTATATCTGACTCTTTTTTGGACTCCTCTGTGAATTTGTTCAGCACACTAAATCAATGGAAAACTAATTTGTAGAGTCAAAACTGGATTGTTTTCAGATGAATTAGTAACTTTGATCAAATCTTGGCAGTGTCTGGATGTACTTGGCATGGAGGAAGAGGTGAAACCGCACAGCCAGAAGGGGAAGTGGAAGGAGGAACAGGGAAAGAGAGGAGGAACAAGAACCCCTGCTGTTGGCAACAGCAAGCCACTAGATTGACCCGTGGAAGCACGACTTTATTTTGCCTGTTTCAGGGATAAGTGGCTCTTGCACTGAATATTACTTTCTGTACCATCTGGGCATTAGCAACATACATTTTATAAACATCTAAGTAGGATAAGCATATGTAACATGGGTGGCTCTTGCTGAAGATCACACACAACCAATTTGAGATGATTATTCCTTGTTGTCTGTCTTTTAAGTTTGCTGTAACTATGGGTGGGATTTGCCTTGCTTTAATTTACATGTCCACAGTGTAAGTGCCTACATGTAATAGTGAGCTCAGTTCAGCCAGCTAATCATAGGTGTCTAGTATAGTTTGAAGTGATATATGGTATCTGAGATAGTCACAGGCAGCACACATGACATAGGACCTAGAGAAGTCGTGCCCATACACTAAGGCACTAAAAATGGTGCTAGAGACACTTAAGCAGCTGAATCTCATCTGCTACACCCTGATTTGAACACTTTCTTGAGGAGTATAAATCTAATCCTGGATCCTCACTTTAGAAATTCCTATTTTATAGGCCCATCTAAGTCTTCTATTCCTTGTAAACAGGATTGAATTAAACAGCAAAGTAGGGAAAGAGATACCAGATAGCCCTGATTCTAGAATCTGCTTTTCTTCAACTAGCTGAGAAAATTCTAGCTATGGACATGTATTTATGAACATAAATATACCTACAATATATATTATATGCAAATATACTGTGTGCCAAATCATAACTCAGAATCTGGCCTACTGCACTGATTCAGGTCTTGATCCGACATACACACATCTGTGTATTTATATGCAACATGAGTAGTTACATGCTTGAAGCTAATCATGTGTGTAAAATGTTGCAAGACTGAGATTTTGGGTACTAGGCACTACCATCTCAGAATCTGTTCTGCTGAAATCTAAATTAGGATAAGGGAACTACTAGATTGAACTATAGCTCTAAAAAGCCATATTTTATATAAATGTCATGTTAAATGATGGGGGCAAAGTTCTTTGTGGTATACTAAAATTTAACTCCTCTTAGCACTGAGTAGCAGTGTAAATTCCATGAGACAAAACCAGCTACCTATTCCATTTCTTAATATGAATTTTGATTTCATATGTTCTATAATTAAGTGAAGTAAGCTTAAAAGCTAGTACATTTTCAAATTTTCTCCATATATTAAAAGGCATGAATCAGTTTCTTAATAAGTTAGACACCCACTCATGAGTTGGTTTGTCAGGAGGGTCTGATGTTCTTTGTAAGTCATCATTTTTGTGAAGATGAATAATAATCTGTCTTCCTACTATGATATTTAAATTATTCATGATTTCTCTAACTAAACAGTCTTTTAACATTCTAATTGCTTGGATGAATGCTCCTTTGAAATGTTTCCTCTTTATTGAGACTCATATTCTGAGTCTTTCACGAAATTGCTAGTTAAAGACCATATATTGCCATTAATATTAAGTCACAAAGGTCCTGATTCTATCAGGAATCCCTCACAGAGTTTACATAGCCACAAATGTTCTGCATTATTTAATTGCCTTTTCTCAAAGTTATTCTGCAAGGTTTTTACAGGCACAGATATTATCTTTTCCAAGTATACACTTTGGGCTAAATCTTCCATTGAGTCCAAATCAACCAAAAGGTTATTACACAGTGTGAAAGGAAACATTTCCAAGGCTCTAAATAATGGTATAGTTAATCTGAACATCAACAGAATTGAATGTTGTGTACACAAATGGTTCCAATAAAAACGTGAAGGCATTTTTTATTATCAGAAGCAGTTACATTTAGCTGCATGAACTTCTCTAGGATGATGTAGTTGTACTGTTGGAACAGAGCCATATCTAATGTTACAAATGCACTCCAGGTGTTAGAGGGAAAATTCATCTCAGGAATTTACCCAACACTACTAGAAACAAGAGGAGATGGATAATTTCCTGTGTTAGTTGGACAGATGTTTAGGTCTGGCTGTTCTGGAAGCTTGCAATTTTCATTCTTGCCACCACAAAGGATATATCCTCAAGGGTACAGAAGGAGTTACTGGCCAACAACTAGGCAAAATTAATTTATCAAGTCAGTGCTCCATACTGAGAATTAAGAGAAAAATAGGTGGATCTAATGTCTAGGACCCTTTATAGAAGAGATCAGCTACTACAAAGAGCCTCCTCACTGAAAAATTACTTGAAGCAAAAAATTGCAAACATGATCCAAAACCAAAAGGATTCCCATTTATTATTTTAATACACTTGTGAGTTGGGGAAATGGAGTCTTTCCTCACTTTTTTAAGACTGTGGTGGGCATTTTGGAAAACAAGATGCAGTATTTGCAGAATAAAATGATGCAAGCTGTATTGGGTCTGGCTGAGATGGAGTTAGTACTCCCTATAGCAGCCCTCGTAGCACTGTGCTCTGCAGCTCTGTAGCTAGAAAGGTGTTGATAACACACCAATGTTTTGGCTACTGCTGAGCAGTGCTGGCACAGCATCAAGGCTGTCTCTCCAACATTTTTGCCCTCCCCTCAATGGCAGGCTGGGGCAGGGCAAGATCTTGGGACGGGACATAACCAGGACAGCTGACCTAAACTAACCAAACAGATATTCTATACCATATGACGTCAGCTCAGATATAAAAGCTAAGTGAAGGGAGACGGAGGGGGGGGCATTTTTGTCTTCCGGAGCAAGCACTACACGTACTGGAGCCCTGCTTCCCAGGAAGTAGCCAGACATCGCCTGCTGATGGGAAGTAGAGAGTAACATCATTTGTTTTTTCTTTGCTTTCGCACGCAACCTTTGCTATCATTTTATTAAACTGCCCTTATCTTGACCCACGAGCCTTTCGTTATATTTTTCTCTCCCCCGTCCAGCTGAGGAGGGGGAGTGATAGAGCGGCTTTGGTGGGCACCTGGCATCCAGCCAAGGTCAACCCACCACAGTCCTTTTTGGCGCCCAACGTGGGGCTCGACAACGGCAGTTTTGCATTAAGCGTTCTATAGCTAGTTATTAAGTGGCAAGCTCCTGTGCAGGTCACAGAGCTTGTTAGCTGCTTGCTTATCTCTAGCTTGCTGAGTTTGGGAACATGTTAATGCAAATAATGGCTGTGTGCTTTGTCCTGGCACTGATGGCTTTGTTGTGCTGTGGGAGCTATCTTGTGTGGAGAATGAAGGAACGTGGGAACGTGCTAATACAAATATTGTCTATGTGCTTTGTCCTGGCAGTGATGGCTTTGCTGTGTTGTGGGAGCTATCTTGTGGAGGAGATGAGGGAACACATCTCCCTCTCCCTACCAGGCATTGATGTGAATGGTTTTATTATGCAGGCTCCCGAGGTCCTTGTTCACCCTTACGTGAGCTGTTCAATACTAATAATTAATACTGGTGGCATATTATGGGTATTGTGGAACCTGGTCTCTTCCTGGTATAAGAGGAGGCAAGTTTTAGGTGAGGCAATATTGAAATGTGCCCTCAAGCGACCAGTCCCTGGGTGGCAGGGTATATGGAAGGATTTGGGCAGATTCCTAGGACGGTTATCACCTCCCATAATCTGGGATTTTACATCCGAACAGGCAAGTAACCCTGGCAAACTGACACGTCACCTGATAGAAGGGTGCCTTGCCTATCCCAATGAAAACCAGCAGCTTCTCGCACTGTACTGGGGCCTGGCCTATGCCTACCGAGCCACAGTTCAATACTCTCAGAGGACCATGGTTGAGGCAGGGACCCAGACTGCATCTAAGGACACGATGCTCAAGATAGGGATCCAAACAACAACTACAGTAATTGCCCCAGTAGTGAAACGGAAACAGTGGACAAGGAGATCAACAGGTCCATACCATCAATTAGTGAGGGAAGAAGAAGAAGAGGAAAGGCTTGATTTAGAAGCTGGTCCTTCGATAAAGAAATTGGAGGAAGGAGTGAGGGAACTTAAACAAGAAGCAGAAACTACCCGGTCCCTGACGTCCTCAGAACTTCGGGACTTGCGGAAAGATTACAGCCGCCAGCCAGGTGAGCGGATTGCTGCCTGGCTGCTCCGATGCTGGGATAACGGGGCTGATAGTCAGCTACTGGAAGGCAAGGAAGCGCAACAGCTGGGATCCCTCGCTAGAAACCGGGGAATTGAAAGAGGAATTGGGAAAGAGGCAGCAATTTGCAGTCTCTGGAGCCGGCTCCTCTCAAGTGTGAGGGCAAGATATCCATTCAAGGAAGATCTTGTAAATTCATCAGAAAAGTGGACTACTGCAGATGAAGGCATTCAGTACCTGAGAGAGTTAGCAGTGGTGGAAGTCATCTACGGTGATCTAGATGACAAGGAAGTTTCCAAAGACCCAGAGGATGTCCTGTGCACACGAGCCATGTGGCGAAAGGTGATTCAAGGTGCCCCAGCGTCGTATTCTAACAGCTTGGCAGCAATGTATTGTCCAGATATGGAAACACCAACTGTGGAGAAAGTGTCGTCTTGGCTCCAAAACTTTGAGGAAAATCTCTGTGTCTCCTCATCCCTACAGGACAGTGCCTTGGCTGTTAGGGATGCTCCAAGAAATCAGTCCTCCCCTGCCCTGGTCAGAGAGAAAGGGAGCCCAAGGCGTATGCCACGTGGTACACTCTGGTTCTTCCTGCGTGACCAAGGGGAGGACATGAGAAAGTGGGATGGTGAACCCACCTTTAAGCTGGAAGCCCGCGTATGTGAACTGAGAGGGAAGACAGCTGTTAAGAAGGGGTCACCCAAGAAGAAGGCTGTCAGCGTAGTTGCTGTAGAGGCCCAAGAAGGCACTCAGCGATCCTCCAGGCATAGAAGAACTGAAACCACCTCCCTTGATTCTGGTGAGGGGACTTCTGGTCTGGTACCGCAAGGATCGGACAGTGAATATTCTGATGAGGAACAGCAATAGAGGGTCCCTGCCTTCGGCCAGGAGAAGGAAAGGGATGATCGGATATACTGGACTGTGTGGATTCGATGGCCTGGCACATCAGACCCACAGAAGTATAAGGCTTTGGTAGACACTGGTGCACAGTGTACACTGATGCCATCAGGATACAGGGGCACAGAATCCATCTGGATCTCTGGAGTGACAGGGGGATGCCAAGAATTGACTATACTGGAGGCTGAAGTGAGCTTGACAGGGGACAAGTGGGAAAAGCACCCCATTGTGACCGGTCCAGAGGCCCCTTGTATCCTTGGCATAGACTACCTCAAGAGAGGGTACTTCAAGGACCCAAAGGGGTGCCAGTGGGCTTTTGGTGTAGCCACTGTAAATGCAGAGAAGATCAAACAGCTATCTACCCTGCCTGGCCTCTCGGAAGATCCCTTTATTGTGGGATTGCTGCAGGTTGAAGAACAGCAGGTGCCTATCGCTACCAGGACAGTGCACCGTCAGCAATACCGGACAAACCGAGACTCCCTGGCTCCCATCCATGAGCTGATTCATCACCTAGAGAGCCAAGGAGTCATCAGCAAGACTCATTCACCTTTTAATAGTCCTATATGGCCAGTGCAGAAGTCTGATGGAGGATGGAGGTTAACAGTAGATTATCGCGGCCTGAATGAAGTGACACTGCCATTGAGTGCTGCTGTACCAGACATGTTAGAGCTTCAATATGAACTGGCATCAAAGGCAGCCACATGGTATGCTACAATTGATATTGCCAATGCATTTTTCTCCATTCCTTTGGCAGCAGAGTGCAGGCCACAGTTTGCTTTCACATGGAGAGGTGTCCAATACACCTGGAATCGGCTGCCCCAGGGGTGGAAGCACAGCCCTACCATTTGTCACGGATTAATCCAAATGGCACTGGAACAAGGCGATGCCCCTGAACATTTACAATACATAGATGACATCATCGTATGGGGCAACAAGGCAGAAGAAGTGTTTGAGAAGGGAAAAAGAATAATTCAGATTCTTCTGAAAGCTGGTGTCGCCATAAAGAAAAGTAAGGTCAAGGGACCTGCACAGGAGATTCAGTTCTTGGGAATAAAATGGCAGGATGGTCGCCGTCATGTCCCTATGGATGTGGTTAACAAGATAGCAACTATGTCTCCACCAGCTAACAAGAAAGAAACACAAGCTTTCCTAGGCCTTGTGGGGTTCTGGAGAATGCATATTCCAGGTTATAGTCAGCTTGTGAGCCCTCTCTATCGAGTAACGCGGAAAAAGAACTATTTTGAATGGGGCCCTGAACAACAACAAGCCTTTGAGCATACCAGACAGGAAATAGCTCGTGCAGTAGCTCTTGGGCCCGTCCGAACAGGACCAGATGTACAAAATGTACTCTACACTGCAACCGGGGAACATGGTCTCACCTGGAGCCTGTGGCAGAAAACACCAGGAGAAACCCGAGGTCGACCATTAGGGTGTTGGAGTCGGGGGTACCGAGGATCAGAAGCTCACTATACCCCGACTGAAAAAGAGATATTAGCAGCATATGAGGGGGTTCGAGCCGCTTCAGAAGTTGTTGGTACAGAAACATATCTCCTCTTGGCACCATGATTGCCCGTGCTACACTGGATGTTCAAAGGAAACATCCCCTCTACATATCATGCAACCAGCGCTACATGGAGTAAGTGGATAGCATTGATCACACAACGGGCTCGACTGGGGAAATCTAACCGCCCAGGAATTCTGGAAGAGATCATGGAATGGCCAGAAGGCAGAGATTTTGGAGCATCACCTGAGGAGGTGACTCGTGCCCAAGAGGCACCACCATATAATGAGTTATCAGAAGATGAAAGGTGTTATGCTTTGTTTACTGATGGATCCTGTCGTGTGGTAGGGAACCATCGGAAGTGGAAAGCTGCTGTGTGGAGTCCCACACGACAAGTCATTGAGGCCACTGAAGGAGAAGGCGAGTCAAGTCAGTTTGCAGAAGTGAAAGCCATCCAACTAGCTCTAGACATTGCTGAACGAGAAAAGTGGCCGGTACTCTACCTCTATACCGACTCCTGGATGGTGGCTAATGCCCTATGGGGGTGGCTACAGCAGTGGAAGAAGACCAATTGGCAACGCAAGGGTAAACCCATCTGGGCAGCAGCATTGTGGCAGGACATTGCTGCCCGTGTAGAACACATGACTCTAAAGGTACGTCATTTAGATGCTCACGTGCCCAAAAGCCGTGCCACTGAAGAACATCGAAATAATGAACAGATAGACAAGGCTGCCAAAATAGATATAGCTTAGGTGGACCTGGACTGGGAGCGTAAGGGTGAGCTATTTGTAGCTCGATGGGCCCATGAGACATCAGGACACAAGCGAAGACTTGCTTTAGCAATCTACAAGTGGGCGGGAGGTGGCAAAATACATAGCAGTAAATATTAATTGAGCATCAGCTGCTCCATATGGCACATTGTATTACAGAAATAGACAACCTGTGGCAATAACAGCCTCAAATCTACACTGTAGCTCTTGTTTACAATGGTTATTAAAATACAATAGGCAGAGAAATTATGTAAGGTTCAGCTTATTGTACAAGTATATACATATAAGGCATACAATGATAGAAACAGACTGGCATGGCAACTGTATTTTATTGCCAGTCTTGGTATCCTTGCAAGAAACTGAGTCTTTCAAGGAACCATCCAAAATGACCTTATATATAAACAGTCACTGTTTTATCATCAAACCCATGAGTGACTGCCAGAGGAAGAAACTGACATCCTTATTCATATTTTCAGAGGACAGAACACCCTACATACTGTGATAATAAAAATTACAAAGCTGTACTTTGTATGAGCCTCCTGTTTTCACTTGAATGTAAGTCTCATTTTTTTTTACTCAGTGGCTGAGACTTTTCATATCAGTCTCTTGATATTGGAAATACAGCCAGTCAAGGACATCAACACCTAAAATCAACTTCTTATATTTTAGGCAGTCAGCCACCGGGATAGAATCTAGAATGCTGCATTAGGCAGTAAACTCCCTCTGTAGTGTTTTGAGAGAGTAAAGCAATAGATAATAAAAGCCTTAGAGAGAATTAAGTCCTGAAGTCCAAAACCATATCCAAAACATTTCTCACATGAAAAACTCTCTATTTACGAAATACCTTCCCATTTCACTGAATTTCCTAAGAAACTTGTAGTTATGCTTCTGAAAGTGCCCTGAGCTGTCCCAATTTAAAAGTCTCAATATTTATTTCCCATCTAAGTGGGCTCCATTAAGATGCAGCAATGAGGAGTAGAATACTGCCTAACTTGTGCCTTGATTTTAGGGTCCTAATGAAGACAATTATTACAGCAAGTTTTCACATTCCTTGCACAATCAGCCTAATGGCTTCCCTTTAAGTCTTCCAGAGGGAGGTTTTATTTTCCTAACTCAGATTTCTAAAATTAGGTAGACTGGATGTCATTGTGGGGATGACTTATCTATCAGCATCTATTTATAAATATCTATTTTATCAGGTGATTAATTATGCCTTAGACCAACCTATTTCTTCCTGTTGACTGCAAAGAAAACTTCAGGTAGCTGACTTTGATGTGGATACCTACACTGTAAATTTGGTCGATGAATATCACCTTACATGTTATTCTGCCTCTCTTAAGAATGCCTAATACACATCAGTAACACACAGTTTCCTGCAGCTATGGACATTTTCTTTCAAAAGAAAAGGTAGAAAGGGTGTTTTACCCATTCATTATTAGCAATATAAATTATTATTTCTGGAATAGGTGCCAGATGGGGTCCCTAACTGCAATATTAAAACTCTTTGGTCAAGTCAACATTTCATTCTGTGTTATATCTTAAAAAGGATGGATGAGGAGTACCCCACTATCAACTGGAGGTCAGGCCATACTGGTAGGAAGTAGGAGACACAGGTTTCTACATACTGAAGACAGTGCTGAAGCAGGAAGCTCTTCTTTTCTCTTTCCTATCACTCTGACCACTAGGGTACTATATAAAAGAGGAGCAACATCACATCACCTGGCTACCTTTAGGGGAAAAAACCAGGAACTGCAACATTTTGGGGAACCTGATCCTGCCAATCTTTATTAGGCATTCTTAGCATACGCAACATCCAAGGCATTTGCATGGAAAACCTGCTGATTCAGACCCTAAACTTAGTTGTGAATGGGTTGCCCAAATGTCATATTCCTGTTCTACCTCAATGGCTGTTGCCTAAATATAGTGATATCTGAGATGTCTGTGGGTTCTCAAGACAGCCACATAAGGCTGCCAAGTTTGAGGAGGACCTATGGAGGAATCTGAGCTTTTCTGAGGTGAGGACCTGAGGTTACCTTAGATCAACCTAAGGTCTAAGAGGTTACCTTAGGATATCTCAAATGGAACGAAATGCCTAAATTGAGGCTACTGCATCAAACTGTAGATCTCCATTGATTTAGGCATCTGGTTTACATGTAGACACCTAAATCTGAAGATCTTAATGTGACAAGTTAATCTCTCCCTAGATTAGAAGCAAAGCAAAGAAGTAATGAGTTTGTTTTCAAATTTAGATAACATCTGTACAGGTCTGCACTGAGTCTGATCCTAGATTCTTGTAACCTAAATGAAAGCTTTGTGTATGGTTCAGATTCTGTATTGAAGTACTGTTTATTGTCCTTTCTAATAAGAACTATGCATTTTTAGGTGGTGATAATATTTTACTTGCCTGCAAAGGTGATGCAGTGTGGCAGTGTTTATGGATGGGGTACATATAGAACTTTAATGTACATATTTGTGATTGCAGATTTGATCCAAAATATCATCTAAGATCATTCTTTAAAAAAGCTTCCACATGCTTTCCACTCACTATCAATAGGTAAGTTTAAACAAAAATATTGAGGGGAATATTATAGAAAGGGCGAGAGGAATTCATTTGCAGATATGAGTATCACCGACAGAACTGTTAAAAAAGCTAGAAGCATTTATAGCTTTTGTTGGAGGAGCCATTAACAAGGCCAAAAAAATCATATGCCATGAATAGAATTGGAATTTACTGAGGCTTAACTATACTTGGTCTTCATACCACACAGGTTGTGTGAAATCGTTAAGAAAACAATGCAAAAGAAGCTGGATGGTCAGATTATAATTCTAGGTGGAGACACATGTCCTCTAAAATATATGGTCTTGGCCCATTCTTCCTACTCTTGGCAACAAACAGTATAATCATAGGGGCTTTCTATCAAATCGGTTAGGACTTCAATTTACCATGCTTTCCCTAATCAGCCTTTGTACTGCCCTTTGAGAGAAATGAATCTATCATGACCTATACAAACACATTTCCTGTCTTTTTCTCAAGGTCAACTCCACAAAAATTTGTTGAAAACTGGGCTGTGACAATGTATTTCCCAGTCCAGTTAAAGAAATATTTTCTTTATTTTCATGGGAATTGACAAATTTCCTTTCCGTTTTCACTTTCTTCATTTGTGGGGAAAGGACTTTAATGGTTTTCTGAGGGTAGAAATAAAATAGCTTTCCTGCCATAGACTTCCTCTTCCCCTAAGCAGAAAGAGCAACATTAACGCTTGAAAACAGTGTTAAGGCACTTTAGTGCAATGTTTAATGTGTTAGGTATTTCACTACCTCTCTTTCCACTAAAATTAATTAGAATTTGGCAATGTTCTTTAGATTAGGAGAATGAAGAACACTTTTCATATCTCACCTTTGAACTCTTATGTTATTCTTCCAGTTTATATTCTGCTTTAAATTATGTGGACCAAATCCTGGTTGTAGGCTCAAATACTCCTGTCAAAATCTCGGTTTGATAGTAATAAAACCTAGCTGCATTTACCAGGGAGAGAGTGAAATATCAGGACTAGAGCCAAACCAGCAGTATTCATATGTGGAACTCCAGATATGCACCTTCTCAGAGAGCTTACTCCTAATCTTCTTTTGCCCACAAGCACTTACAAAAGTTTATCATGAATAATTTCTAGAGTTGGAGTACCATGGCGAAGAAGGTTCACATTTTATGTGATATCATTTAATTTGCCTATCTTCTTGAGAATTCTTGTCAAATAAATAAATAAATGTCCTGTATTGACACAAGGAATACTCCTTCTAGGAAATTTTGAACCAGCGGGGAATTCTTGTCTCATTGATAGGCCTCTATGACAAACATATGAGACTGCTATAGTTTCAACAATGTCAATATCTGCTTTTAAACACTCTGTCCATCTTGCATGGAATTGCATTACTCCAGCACTACTTTTTCCCAGAAGCATTCACTCCTATTTATCGGAGCATTTGATTTAGAAATCACAGCTGTCCTTTTAAATCGAAAGATCTGCATCTAAGTAATAAATGGTGAAATACAGTAAATATCCACAATATGCACTCCACCACTAGAGCTGATATCATAAGCATCTGTAATTTAAACATAATCAAGTGTTTCTTTTGTAGTCTTTGTGTTACAAAGCCTAAAATCAATTTTATCCATCAATGAGACAGTGAAGAATTTAATCTGAACCATTTCACAGAAGATGATTTTTGAGTTTATTTTTTTAAATAAGTGTAATTAAAATCTGTCTCTAGACTCAATACTTCCTGCAGGAACTTTCTCTGATGCAGATAACTATATACCCATACTTTGCTGATACAGTAAGTTACTTGAATTTGCATGTTCCATTGAACTACATTTGTTTGTATTGCTCAGTTGCATAGCCAGTTTTCTGGATGGAGTTACATGGAGGTTTTTGGTTACAGAAGATTTTTAGACCAATATGTGGAGTTTACCACCCCACAAATGTCAGGGTTAGTAGAAAAAATAAGGTCAGTGATCACAGTGATACATATTCTGTTTTTTTTCATTCACCATCCAGCTTTACAGGCTGGTGTCGTACAGAAACTAGGTTCATGCAGTTATGCTGGACATATGTGTGTGTACACAATGCTTTTAATTGTGTTATCCCAAGTAGATTTTTAATCCTATCCTAGCTTCAACAAAAGAATGTTGAAAAAGTTTTTTAAAAGGCATTGTTTATGTGTTTTGTGAAAGTAGCAAATGGAGACAGCAGAGTCTACAGCTGTTGTGTCCGATAGAGAAGCTGAGGCATGCACAAATACCTTATTTACAAGTTCAATCTTTAGGATATATCTCAGTTGACCTTTGATGCACCCTGGCACATACTCCTGGAATTCTGATTCCCTGGTCATTCATAATGGAAGCTCTTTGGGATGCAGAACAAGATTTCATCTGTGTGGATAACAGAGTGAAGAAAGGACAGTCCTGGTAGAGGCAGAGGAGGAACCCATGCCTGCAATCTTGGAAGCCCTCCTGGCTGCTGGACCAGATGTCATCTAGACACAGGCAGAGACTCCTTATAAATACTTCAGCCAGCAATGGAAACTTCAGTCAGAAACTGCAATTAACCACAAGACACAGAATTGTAGGAAATAGGCTTCAGTGTTTCTGATGCTCATGGAAAAGAAAATTGCATGTATTTTCTTTGTGAGAAGTTTGGTATATTTGCTTTTACAAAAACATGGGGTAATTTCCCTCTGTGCTGTTCAGGCCTTTGTCATGGGAAAGGAACAACTTTACTTGAAATGTGTAGCAAGCATCATTATGTTAGGAGTATATCTTTGCCAAAAATGTGTCTCAGTGCTACACCTTTTGCATAAAATATTTACCCCTCTCAAATGTTCAGTCCTGTTCACTGCCTTTTGTAGCAATAAGCTTAAGCAAGTATCACCCCCCCAAGTTTTATGTGTTACATATGTATAATGTGAAGAAACACTTTAATTCTCATTAGGATCCTTTGGTTTTACCCTTTTAAAGAAATACCAGATTTCTATTCCTGTGCTAAAATAGCTAGGTCAGATAAGGAGCTTGATTCTTAACAAGTTGATAGTTATGCAAAACAAAGGCAGATGTTTTTCTCTGGAGTAGATATAACAAAAGATTGTTGTAGCTATAGACTCTGTGATAACAATATAAAACCAAATTAACTCCATCTATGTTGTCTATATTCTTTAGACCATACACTAAACATTTTAAATTTTATACTTCCTGGGCTTCATGTAGATATTTATTTTGATTAGAGCTGAATCATTTTCTAACAAACTGACATTCTATTTAGTACTTTACATGACCACCATCAATGCAGTATTTCCATGTTTCACAAACTTTAGTCCATTTATTATTACAAAATCCCATGGAGACAGGAAAGTATCATCTCCATTTCTACAGATGTGGCCAAAGACCACACAGTTAAGGCTGCATCAGACCCTGGAACTGAACCAAAGGCTCTAAGTCCCAGCCCAATGCCTTGCTGGTAAGACTATCCTTATAAATTTCTTTGCAGACTCCCTTTTTAGTTGCCATTTCAAGCAACACTCTACGGCATGAAGTGATAATTATGTAACCTTATTTACAGCTCATCAAGAGTTTCCACAACTTGAAACACAGAACATTTTCTTTACTATAAAGGAAGTCAATGCAGATGTTTTCATCTTTCCTTAGCGGTTAGGTCCAAGTAAAAATACTTTCAATATTGCTGTGTGATATTAATGCAACATATCTAATTATCTGGAGTGTGTGTAGCACAATATGAGTTCTAATAGAAAGAGGAGAAAGCATTTAAATGGATCGGCCCTTTGGTAGAGTCATCAATGCTCTTACTTCTCAAAATCTTTCATACCTATCTTCCTGTGGTTGCATTAGATCCAAGGATCTATGTTGCTAGACTGTTAAGACAAGTTCTTTATTAAGGAGAAATACAAGAAATCACACTTGCAATACAGTCTTTTGTTATTTTCTTCCGTGTTTAAAGTTTATGTGTTTTTTAATGGAAGAATTACAATTTTATTTACTAGGAATGTGCCAGCTATTAGATATCTAATAATAAGATGTTGAAGTCTGAACAAGTTAATAATGTCCACTTTTACAGTCAATGGAGAACAATCTGCAGTAGATTGTTCATCTGACCCACGTTGGAATGAATTTATTCTGGAAATGGCTGTATCTTTGTATTGAGCAAGTAAAGACATTTTTGAGGACTCAGATTTTGACATCTAACTTTTGGATACCTAAATTAGGACAGATTAATTCTATCCCTATCTGTAAAAATAGATATGTCTGATCTGACAGCAACATCCTCAAGTTTTTTCATTTCACTGCGATTTTGCAGAGTAATATGTATCTTGGTACTGAATAGAAATACAGCTTTTGAACTGTACTGCTTGGTAGCAAAAAAGCACTTTATTCTAGAGAAAAAATTAAAGCTAGTTTTTAGCTATTTCAACCTTTTTATACATTATGTACAATGCTTTAAATATTTCTTCTGTTTATAAATTGAGAACTAACATCCTTTTTATTCTGTCCAAAAGATTATACTGCTTCACTAAATAGCTTTAAGAAAGATGGTCCTCCAAACTGCATCTATCATGTAATGTAGATAACTTCATAGTTCAAATCTATTTCAACAAAAATAAAAAAGAGAAACCCTTTAAAGAATGCACTTTCAGAGCAACATTGGGTTTCTAGATTTCATTATCTTTCTGTGAGAATAAGAAATGCCTTGTATTTCATGACTTGGGTCCATCTGGCAGGCAATATTGAAAAAATGCTTTCCATGGTGAGCAGCTAGGACCATTGTATTGGGTTTGTCTGGCAAGATTTTGGGCGGGGGGGTTGGGGGGGGCGGTTATAGGGGTGGCTTCAGTAAGAAGCTGCTGGAAGCTTCCCCTATGTCTGACAGAGCCAATACCAGCCGGCTCTAAGATGGATCTGCCGCCGGCCAAGGCCGAGCCCATCAGCGACAGTGGTAGCTCCTCTGTGATAACATATTTAAGAAGGAAAAAAAGTTGTGGGAAGCACAGAAATAGCAGCTGGAGAGAGGAGTGAGAACATGTGAGGGAAACAGCCATGCAGACCCCCAGGTCAGTGCAGAAGGAGGAGGGGAGATGCTCCAGGTGCCAGAGCAGAGATTCCCCTGCAGCCCGTGGTGAAGACCCTGGTGAGGCAGGCTGTCCCCCTGCAGCCCAGGGAGGTCCATGGTGAAGCAGATCTCCACCTGCAGCCTGGGGAGGACCTCACACCAGAGCATGGGGATGCCTGAAGAACACTGTGACCCTGTGGGAAGCCTGTGTTGGAGCAGGCTCCTGGTAGGACCTGTGGCCCATGGAGAGAGGATCCCACGCTGGAGCAGGTTTTCTGGCAGGACTTGTGACCCCGTGGGGGACCCACGTTGGAGCAGTCTGTGCCTGAAGGACTGCAGCCCGGGAAAGGGACCCACGCTGGAGCAGTCTGTGAAGAACTTCAGCCTGTGGGAAGGACCCACATTGGAGAAGTTCATGGAGGACTGTCTCCCGTGGGAGGGACCCCACGCTGGAGCAGGGGAAGAGTGTGAGGAATTCTGCCCCTGAAGAGGATGAAGCAGCAGAAATAACATGATGAACTGACTGTAAAGCCCATTCCCTGTCCCCCTGTGCCGCTGAGGGGGTGTAGTTAGAGAATCTGGGAGTGAAGTTGTGCCCAGGAGGAAGGGAGGAGTGGAGGGAAGGTGTTTTGAGATTTGGTTTTATTTCTCATTACCCTACTGTGGTTGATTGGTAATAAATTGAATTTAATTTATCCCACATCAAGTCTGTTTTGCCTGTGACGGTAATTGGTGAGTGATCTCTGCTGTCCTTATCTTGACCCATGAGCCCTTTGTTAAATTTTCTCTCCCCTGTCCAGCTGTGGGGGGAGGAGTGATAGAACAGCTTTGGTGGGCATCTGGCATCCAGCCAGGGTCAATCCACCACAACCATGGGGACACTTCACTGTGTTCTAATTCAAGATACACAGATGCAAGTCATCCAAGAAGATATGGCTTACAGCTCAAATTTGGTCTGGAAGCCCCATGAATTTGTCAGTAATTCTTGATAGAAAATTATTTTTAGAATATTATCAATGGGATGGGTGTTGTATTTGTAGTTTAGAGTAAGTCTAAGGGATGATCAGAGCACTACTAAGGTAATTTAAATAATGCATTTTATTTGTAAAGCAGTAGACCAGTAGGAAACCCACGTTTGGTAACTGTGCTTTTAGGAACAGTGGTAATCAGAAGATGTTATTAAAACGTATTAACAAAACAGTCAGCAGTAATCTGACCACAGCCTAAGCTGGGGGACCACATCCCTTAGGATGTAAACTGGAAATTCAGTCCCACATGGCTTTTTCTGGGCAGTGCCACAGGAATAAACAAATATCTATGACAATCTCTTGAGTAGTACATTTTCAGTGGCATAGAGCAGTTGGTACATTGGACTCCCAAGACTGAATAATATAAACAGAAAGCATCCATCAGTTGTCAAGTCTTACTTTTTTTATCTCATTCTGGGCCTGTGCAGACACTGAAATACTCCAGCGGAAGGAACAAGAAGGAAAAATATAAAGAGGGTAGTTTTCCCTCTTTAAGGCAAATCTGAGTATAATTGCTCCCATGAAAAATATGTCCACTCTTCACAGGCATGATATGAAGATGTGGCACATATTTCACCTTGCCACTTCGTACTGTAAAACTGATTTCTTTAGTCTACTACATGTGGATATAATGTTGCGTTTCACCTACTAAAGGAAAAATATTTCTCTGGGGACAAAAGCCTGACCAAAATATTGAATGGTCAGCTGGTTGATGGATATTTTCTTTACTAAGGTACTGCTGGGGCACCACATACCCTATCAGTAATACATCTAGTGTTACCTTACATCAGTATTTAGGTATACTTCATTTACTGTTCAGTCAGTTTTCAAGATACTGTTTTATAGAAAGTCTGAATTGTATTTTCAGGCTTTCCATGTATGGAATATACAATTATGCCTGTCTCCAACACTTGGAAGCTGGGTTAGTTTTGTATCTTATTTAATTACTACTTTGAGGGTTTTTTCCTATGACTTACCAATTCTTAGAAACCAGTAAATAATTTAACTACTTAGATGTAATTTAAAATAATATTGCAGCTGATAAAAGACAGCTGCTTCCAGCTATCACCTTTCCTATACGAGCCATGAGGACACACCTCTAAACTGATTTTATAAATGGTATTCTTACTTGCGTTATGCTTTCTGCGTGTCACTACCAAGTAAATTCTGAAATAAGTTCATTAAATTGTGATTGGGTAACAGATTCCTAGTCTCTTGGATAAAGATTTCTAAGTAGGTTTACCAAACATTGTACCTTTTTTTAAAAATTATATTCTAAAAACTATATTAGGATGCATTCGCAAAAGCATGTTGACTACAAAACATTTTTTTAAAAAGCTTAATTGACTGTAAAAGCAGAACATCAAAATGTTTTAAAATCTGTGCTTTCAGCTCTAAGGATTGCATCTTCAAAGACTTGGTATTATTCAGGTGTCTAAATACTATCAAGAAATACAAAGGATCTGCCCTGCTGCACCTGCAGCCTTCATTTTTTATGTAAAAGGTGTTCATTCACCAGCTTTCTTAACCCATCTATGTTAAAGAGCTTTATAGATCTGTTACTTTCAGGAGCCCCATAATTTTAAGGCACTTCAGCCCTATGTTAAAGTATTTTATCTTTTTGCAAGATCTGTCATAAGGCAGAGCTCCATAAAGGAAGGTGACTGTGCAAGTCCCAGGGATTTCAAGGGCATTTAGGGTTCCAAATAACTTCAGGCATCTGGGCCTTATTCAGTAAAGCATTTAGGGATGTACTTAAGCATTCTGCTGAATCAACGCCTAAAGTGAGTTTTTCCCATTTATTTTTTTGCCACTTAATTGTCAAAGGAAAGAATGAGTAAGGTAATTCCAACTTTAAGCAAGCTTACTTATCCTTTTGTCAAATAAGAATAGCACAGAAGGAGACTGACCTCCTATAATAGGTGGCCACTTAAGTGTCGAAAGTTAGGTAGGATGAACAAGCTCTTATGAATGTCAAGTAATAGGGATCTACTGAGTATGGTATGGTTTTAAGTAACCCCTTCATCACCAGAAATAGGTAATTTTGTTTTGACAAAAGCAAATAACTGACCCTCTTTTTTTTTTTTTTTTTTTTTTTTTTAAATACAAAACAAAGCTATCTGTTTAAGTAAGGAAACAAAGAAGCAGCAAAAATCACTTAGAAATGTTCAGTTTCCATAATGAAAAACTTTAGTTAGAGCAATGTCTTTCCAGAATAGTTTGACTGTAAATGGGTTTAATATTAGTATAGATTTGCTTTGAATAGGTGAATAGATCCTTTTCTGCTAAGTGGTATCTTATTTAACAAATTCATTTATCCTCTCCAATATGTGCAGCCTACAGAGTAATGAGTACCAGATTATTTTTCCACAGCATAGCATACATGTAATTATTTTTCATTTACAGTTTACTAACAATATAGTTTTTTGATGTAGCCTCCAAAGAACAACCTTGGCAGTTTATCTAGGAAAATCAGTTTACATGGCTTATAACAATAATCTTAGTTATTTAAAAATTAACCTTTCACTCTGAAAATTTAATTCCTGTAAACAGTATGTATTAAGAACATTTTAGCATAATCCATGTTAATTTAAATGCTGACAAGGCAAGGGCTACAGACCTACTGGAATACTATAACATAAGTATTAAGGTTTACTGTCTTCTTAGAACAAGAAATCAAAGAAGCTTTTATAAAAGATTAAAATAGTCATTATTTGGTTCAAAACACATTACACTCAGCAAAGGTTTTATCTTCCAGTATCTGAATTGTGATGAAATCATTGTGGTACTATTAACATTAATATTTATTATGCTACACTTCTAAGGAAATATAAAATTTAATAGAAAGGGGTAATTTTTCTACATGTTTATCATGATTATAGGGTTTTAAATGATGTCATGGATTGCTGAACCCAGTTCCATTGTCTTACAGGTCGCCCCATCAAAAATTCGCCAGGTCATACATGACAATTAATTAGATTTCCAGTTGCTACTGTTTCTATTGCAAGGATATACAGGAATTTTGCTTACACATCACTGAGAAACCTTCTCCTAAAATTGCGGACCAAATTTATTCATTACCAGTGATAAATGCTTGTTTTCATTCAACACCATCCTTTAGCTTAACATCTTCCTGTCTCCCCAGTGTTTACTCCCCCAATGTCTTTGTAATGTAATTATATCTCCTCCTAACCTTAATTTTGGTAGGTTAAGTAAATTAAATTCTTTTATTCTCCTTTTATAAAATAAAATGCTTTCCATTCTCCTGATTGTGTTAAGAGCCATTTTTGCATCTGTTCCTTCTTAAAGTAACCTTTTTTGAATGTGAATGACCAGAAGTACACATAGGACTCTAGATGATGTCTTATGAGTACAATGCCTTGTACCACAGTGTTGGAAGTTTTTAATACAGATGCTTCATCTAATAACTTTAAGATTGCACTTTGCTTTTCATCAAATGCATCTCATTGGTCATATGTCTCAGTTTAATCATCATAACAAATCTGTGTCTGATTTTTTCATTTCCACCTGACAAAGTCTCAGTTTATAGCAAACCATCTTCCTTATAGATATGTCTTAGTTCTGTTTTCAATATCATCAGGTTTCATGACATTGTCACTGTTCCAGTCCTCAAGGACAGTGATATTCCTATTATATATAAATATATTATATTATATTATTATATATAAATATATATTCCTATTATATATAAATGGTGCTTCCAACTTAGCCAACAG